>NC_081408.1:736813924-737136706 GCF_030272615.1 Cryptomeria japonica
TTGCTCAGCAGCATCAAGACCTTGCTCAGTGACATCAGCATCTTGCTCGATGACATCAACAATTTCAATTTGAGATTATTCACCGATATCCTTTCATTTGAAGATATCCAGCCATTTGGCTTTTGTCTCATTTTCTACATCAATGTATAGCCCATTCATCAATTTTAAGGCTCTCTGTTTGACAAGAAATTTAGAATTGTATGTTGTCAAATGCTCCTTTATTTCTGCTACAGACATATCAGGAAATAGATGGACTAGACTTCTTTCTCTTATTTGTTTCTCTGAGTCCATTGCATATTTCCATCTGTTATCAATATGTAACTATAATTCACTCGGAAGTGACTTTACTAGTTCTAATGGAGCTAGCCGAAACTTTAGAAGTGTGCAGATGACAGCTTCTTCAATTTGTCGCTTCTCATCATTATTCCTAGTCTCATACTTGACATATCTAAATCCTGCAAATCCACCATATTTTTTAAGATTGACACAAAAATTTTCAACACTATGAATATTTACCTTCTTGCTTTTTACAATCTGAAATTTGTTTGCATCATCGGATTCTGTATCACTAGACGCTTTTGCCAAAATGAGTCTCCGAGTAGATTTCTTGTAGGTTTTGGTTACCTTGGGAACAATAAGACTCTTTTGTTTCTTACTCGGTGATGCAGCTGATGCTCTAGTGTTGGGTCTCTTTGTTGGTGGAGTCGGTAGGGCCTTTGTAATGTCCTGTTTCTTTCTTTTCAGAACTTTACCCTTAGGCAACTCGGTACTTAATGTTATTGCTGCCTCTTGAGCTTTTGATTCCTCTTCGGTAATGGCAAGAGTGCCTTTGATAGGTGTAGAGGAGGATTCTTCTTCGAATTTCTCAGATAAAACCTTTATCATCTTGCTAGCCTTTCTTGTAGCTTTAGGTACTACAATGCTCATTTTCACTTTTTCTTTAACTTCTTCATAAGTTCCACATCTTAGTTCAGTAGCATGCCTTGGCAATGATAGATAGGCATCAATTTGTTGTTGTGTAATATCATAGTCAATCTCATAACCCATTGGTGGCAAAGATTGAGTCCTTGGTTCAACAACATTCATATAACAGTAATCGGTGTTTACCTCAAAACATATATCATCCTTATATTTCTCGACCAGCTATGGTGGAATCCTATACCTATTGTGCATCTTCTCTTGAAATTTGCTGAAATAGTCATCCATGATATCATTAAAATTATCTCCCAATTTATTGATAAAGTCATTGATTTGATGGGTGATAGGTCGGTGCAGCTCCCAAACTACTTTACCAACTAAGGGAAAGAACTTCTCAAAGTAGAAAAACATGCATACAAGAAGTGAACCAAACTTCAGTGTGTTTGCCGAGTTGTTCTTCTTCGGCTTCCTTATTGTGTTCAGGTTCTCAAACAAGTTCTTCAATAACACTTCACATAAGTCTACTTTCATTCCCTTTTTCACTATTTCATAAGCTAAGTCAATTGCTGCACATGGTACACTGTTTTCCCTTGCTGATTGGAAGAAACAGTAACCAATTACTCTAATTGCAAACTTATGCATCAGTGACATTGTTCAATTTTAGTCCTCGGTAATCAGATTCTACTCTAGTTAGATTGATTAACTCCTTCTGTGATATCATTTTTTGTGCTCGTGAATGATCATAGATAGGATACCCAGTGATCACATGAATGATTTCCTTCATGATTTTGAATGGTTGCTCTTCTAGCCAGATAAAATCATCATGGACTCTGCTTAAAACAAACTTAACCCATTGGGGTTTGAACACACAGGGATAGGCTAGGGCTTCTGTTAATCCCTTGATTTTGATATGCTCATACTTGCTATCCATTTTGCCATCGGTACAAAGTTCATCATATGTGTCACTAATCTCAACATGACCGAGTTCTTCAACACGACATTTGGTGAAGAATCTAACATCTTCTACTAACAAGACTCGATTAGGGATGAGTGAGAATGCAGTTTTGTCATCTGGTTCAGAGGCGACTTTAGGAGTCAAAGAGTACTTCAGCGAGGGCTTCTCCACATTCTTGACAACTACGGGATCTTGGATCTTGGGCACCATTGTAGATTTCAAGTAAAAACTTAGCACACTATCCTTAGGGTTTGACGGTTTACAAACGACTGACGCTTCACACTCGGTAGATAGTAGCAATTTGACAAGATCAGAAACCAACTTAACATTGTGATGAGATTTGATGTAAATACCTTGAAATTCACTTTGAATGAAGTTTGATCGCCTTGATTCGCTCTGCTCTACTTTCTCGAAAACTTGGTGAATAAGAATGACCGCGAAAATACCTTATTGGGCTTCGTGCGGGTTAGGTCAAAACATTAAATGCACTCGGTTTACCTTTAACCGATTTACTCCTCTCTTTTTTTGTGTTTTAATCGAGTAACCAAATTTCCTTCATTTACCGACTCGACAGGCTTCTTGTAAAGTACTTTTTGATAGAATTTCAAACTTACTTATGCATCTTAACTATGCAGATTTTGAATTTTGTACATAATAGAATAGGAACTGTTATGATTTAACCTTTAGAGAATGCAGTCCCTTCACACCTTTTCTGATTAATTTGAAATAGGTGCACCTAACTCGGTAGGTAAGGTGCTTTCTTCATCTGACATGATTTCCTTCTTTTTCCAAATCATCTTAAATTTTTCTTTTATCTCTTCAGTGTCTCTTCTAGGTTGATCTCTGCAATCTCCAGCTAAATGTCCAGCTTTGTGACAATGAAAACATGCCATACCAGGATTTCTCCATGATCTTCAGTTGTTCATTCCAAACCTTATAAAACAGTTGGGACTAATATGTCCATATCTTCCACAACATACGCACCATATCCTTGTATTGTAATCCCATGGTACTGCTGCATATTGTCGGTAAGGATTTGTGTGAGTTTGGTAACCTCTAGTGTTTGCTCGGTGTGCACACTGCATGTGATTCTTTTGCTTAGACCAGCACTTCTCGGTACTATGTCCATATCTATTGAAGTTTCTACAAAACCCTTTGAATTTTGCCTTTTGATAGTTGTTAACAGACTTTGTCCTACATTGATTAGATGTGTGAACATATATATTGCAATTGTAACAATACTCATTTGACTTAGAGATATTCGGTTGCTTACCTTTTCTAATCTAGCATATGTTGGCAGCATGACCTTGATTTCTACAGTAGTAGCAAATAGGCTTCTTCCTTTTGATGTTATTCCTGTTTCCAGCTTGCTTTGATGATTCTCCTCTCTCGGTAGTATGAATTCCTTTCTTGGTAGAGTCTTTTCCTTTGTAACCGAGTCCTGCATCTTTATTGGGTCTTCTTGTATTCAGTTGCTCATCCAACATCTTTGATGCATCATAACTCTTCTTCAATGTTTCTTTGGATATCTTCTCTATTTCAAGTTCATTGATCAATCTTGATACTTCAAGTTTCAATGCTTGATTCTCATTATTTTTCAGAATTGCTTCATGATGTGCATAACCTAGTTGATCTATCATATTTTGTTGAATCCCAGTCAACCTTATGATTTCATCATTCTTATCAGATACTAAGACTTCAAGTTGTTGTTTCTCTCTTTGTAGATCTCTTGCTTTATCCTCAGCTGTCCTCAATGCATCTAGATTTTCAGTCATGTGTGTACGGAAATGTTCATGTTCTCTTTTCATTACTTTTAGTTGATCAGTCAAAGCTTTGTTCTTTTCTTTCAATGCTCCAATCATTTCTTCAGTCTCTTTAGATATACTGTTCTTAGATGATGTCTCAATTTGTTCCACTAACTCTTGAGAATCCTACAAGTCATCAGATAATCTTCTTCTTACTTTCAGAGATTTTTGCATTTGCCTTTGCATGTCTGCAATCACTTGATTTGCATGATCCAACTCTTCTTGCAGATACACAATCCTTCGAGATTGTTTATAGCCTTCCATTGATAAGATCTTTCTCTTTAGGTAGTTAAACCCTTTTCCAAGATTCAAGCTCTGATACCAATTGTTAGGCCCAATATGGAAAGCTAATGTACTGAGAGGGGAGGGATGAATCAGTACTCCAAAACTTTTCTTTAATAATAACCTTACTATTATGCATAAACAGAATAGTGCAGTAACATAAAATAAAGTTAAAACAAACAGATAACATTCATACATGATTCACTCCATAACACATATATTTTGGTTACGCAGAAACTCTTGGTTAGAGAGAAAAACTGCGGTGGGGATGGCACCCGCAACTTCACTACTGCAATAATAAAGATTTCTCAGTTAGAGCTACATTTAGCTATTTTTGATAGCTTACCCTGTTAGGAGTAACAAGATCTGTTAGATCTACCTTGCTAAAGGATTTCACAATATTATTCTGAATGCTGCACCTGGTTAGAGGCTTTACAATTTATAGACTTGGTTAGAGTCTTTTACCCTCTTAAAGGTTTCTCTTTCAACTTCACAATATTACAATAAAATCATTACAAACATCTACAACTTTACATCTGAAATGTTATAGCAGATTCTATGTGCTGAGAATAAGATTACCTTTCTTATAGCATACCTCGGTAACCCATATAGTAACTCGGTAAACCCTTCTATTTACTCTGTTCTTCGACTGTTCTCTGAAAACCTTCTCGGTGACCTCTGTGTCTCTGTAATAGTCTTCCTTCATACATATATGCACACACCTTGCTCTTAATCCATGCTGTATATATAGATCTCTTAAAATGGTGATCCAATTCATTGCTTCGATCTTACAAACAAGATTTCTCGAATGAATAACTAAACAAATATTTCATTGGTTAGATTGACCTTGTAATCATACACAATCTTCTAGTGCAATTTCCAATGTAATAACGGTTAGATGTGCCTCGATTCTTGTAACACGTTTTCATATGCATGTCCAGGTTCAATGTATCTAGTAACATGTTTCACATGGTGAATATCAACTCAGTGTGTTAACTTTACTGCTCGATAGCCATAAAAAGATACTCGGTAGATGGCTTCGGTGTACACTGTGTTCTGTGATTGCTTTCTTCTGTAACCGACTAGACTGTGCATACCGACTTCTCTATTTATACCGACTACATGATTCAGCAGTGCTAACTGACTAGAATATATAATATGACTTTGAATATAAAAACTAATGGCAACTTGATAAGTAGTAACAAATCCCTCTTGCATGGTTAATGTCATCACTGAGGAGTATCTTTTCACTTTACGATTGCATAAACCAATCTATGATGACACTAATGTGCTTGTGAAGTTATTTGATGGATTCTCTTGTCCTACCATTGGTTCTATCACCCTTCCTATTGAAGTTCACACTAAATATGTGGATGTCAACTTTGTTATCATTCCTTCTTCTGAGCAATTCCGTGTGAAGTTGGGCTACCCTTGGCTATCTTTCATGAAGGATATTGCTTCACCAATTCATAAGTGTTTGAAATTTCCCCACAATGGAGAAATCATAACTGTTAACAACAACTTATTTTGACCATCCGAAAGAAGTCCAGGTATTCCTATTGATCTCTTTTGGCCTAAGCAATTTCAATCTCTTCCACAACGAAGCGATGCTCTGTTCCAATCTTATAAAAAATGGAAGAAAGATATGATTTTATCCTTGTGTAAATCTAGATCCCCAACACTTAATATTCATATCATTCTTGAAGATGAAGTTCTTCCCCTCACAGATATAACTAATCTTCCTCCTAGGGAAGATCCTCAACCTATTCCTATGGATGTATCTATGCCTTCTCCTAGTAATACCAACAACATTCCTCTTAAGGTTAGACCTATACCGCCTCCTCATGATGGACCCAGTCTCTATCCTACACCTAATATTCCTCCTTTATATGGCATAGTTGCACCTCCTTTCTCTTATAGAGATAAGAGGTCCACCTCTCCTCTTGTCCAACCTAAAAGACCTCAATCGAAACCTTCAACTATGAAAGAGGAGATTGTTCCTCCTTTCATAAATATTCCTCCTCCTCCTCAGTCTTCTACTAAGACTCGACAAAATTGTTATGTGAGAGACTATCGATGAAGGCGTCATGCTCAAGCTCATGCATTTGTTCCTCAAACCATTCAATCTCCCAAGACTCCAATAGTTAATATGATTCCCTTTTCTCCTAAGCAAGATGTTGAACCTACATCTCCAAATCATAAGTTGCACAAAACATGTGATGGTTTTACTCCTATTCATGTTCATGTTCCTCTTTCTATAAATCTTGATGAAGAAATGAGTGAATATGCTATTCATGATGGAAATACAACTCCTAATGCTTCTGATAGTGACTATGAATATGTTGACGTGGACAAATATTTATCAATTTAATTTTCAACAACCCTAATCCTATAGCCCATGAGCATAGTCCTTGTTTGGATCTTGTGTTAGCTCCATCTACTGTGCTTGATGTCGCTCCTCTGGCAAGTTGCTTGCCTTCCCAAAATAGTGATAAGCAAGACCAGGAGGTGGATGTTGTGATAGATTATCAATATTAGCATAGTATATCTTCCCCCTCTCTCCTCTCTTGCTCTTTGTGACTATTCTTTTATGTGTATCCCTATTCTTCTGTTTTTCCCTTAAGGTCCACTTGAGGACGATGCAAATCATTGAGATCTCCTTTAGTCTCTTTTCATGTTGACTCGAAAGACATCCTCTATTCCCTTTTATTCCAAGGTAGTGTCCTTTCCTTGGGGAATGACGATTATTATATGCACATACATATATGATATACATGAGTTATCATACAACATACTAACCTCGAGGAAAGCAAAACTAGGTTGTGTTTTGTGTTCATTATCCTTGGGTTTATTCCTCGTCTGGGGACTAAATCCTTGCGATAACATGCTCCATCTCTCCTATCTCTCTCGAGTGTATCCTACCTTAAATTAATCGCTACCAATAAGGCGTGTGTGATCGCTTTAACATGGGGACATACACTCCGCTCATATTTTCCTTCTTGATAGTTAAATTTGTTTAGTGAACTTGGCTTTGCTTCATAATTTTGGTATCTTTTCTTTTCATCACTCATATTGAGGGGAACCTTGCTACTTGCAGTCATGGTTTTCCCTTCTTGACATTCTCTTTTACTTTGTCAGTCGATGTCGTAAGATCCTTAGTCCATTGGGGGCTTGGTGCATCTTGCCTGCTTGATGTAGGTAGAATTCTTTCAATCTTGTTTCCTTGTACTTTACTGACATTATTGGCATATCTTATACTCTCGCTAAAGTGGGGGCTAAATGTAATGTCATAAAATTGTGACCCTTGCAATTTGCAACCACATTAGAGTCTTCATGTTGGAAATTTGAATCCCCAAGCCTGATTGGAGACCCAAGACTTTCTCATCCCCAGAAATTGCACTTTTTTTGCCCTCCGCACTGCCTGAAGTTGCTTCCTGTCCTGAGACAAGGGTAGGACAAGGGCATGGCACCCTTTTCCTTTCCCTATTTTGGGCCCCCCTATGTCCTATCTTTACAATGGACTTTGCATAAAGTGAGAAAAATTTCCCTGTGCCGTCCTGTGATGAAAAATCAGTCAATTAACCCTAATTGACAAGTATATAAGTCACATTCACCCTCCCATTTGCACAAGTGGGAAAAATTTGGATAAGTGGGAATACATGAGATCACGCATTCAAGCATTCCTTTCCAACATTGAGCATTCTCAAGTCTCCCTTCAAGGCTAGGTGTTGCATTCAAGTCAAGGATTCAACCATTGAAGAGGAGATCCCTTTCAACATTTAATTTAATACAAGAAAATATATCTGCATTATATCTATAACCTCCCTTGAGGTGAATTATATTTCAATCTTTCATTTACATTTACTTGCAAGTACTTTATTTCATCATTTGGTTAATTCCAAAACTGGGGTTTAACCTGAAGGCAAACCCCCAATCCCAACCCCTTTTCCTCTATTTTCTATGTGTAGGTTGCAAGTGCACAACTATGTTTGCAGATTCAGACTTCATTTGTAGAGGCAAAAAAACCCTTTTCGTTTCACGGGTTTTTGGAAGGACCATGTGCACTTTCAACACTATCCCGACAAATTTTCCTCAAATTTGTAGGGAGACTTCGTCTCAATATATTATAGCCAGATCTAGGTGCACAACTTCATCTCACGCTTCTATCTTGAGTTATAGTCAGTTCTTTTCTACTTTTACACTTAGTATTACAATACATAATTCAATCATTTTCCATTCTAAAAGAGGGATTAGATTGTCATTTCTATCTCATTATCAGCTCATTTAGTATTCAATCTCTTTTCCAAGAGATTGGATCTATGAATTTCCCCCCTCTTTTAAATGTAACATGGATAAAGTGTTTGAAGGGAAATACGTAGTGAAACTTTCATCTCTCCTTGGAGGGAAGAAAAGATTTCCTCTTGATCTCTCCATCATTCACCTTTTTCACCATTACACCTACCAAAGCAAAAAAATTTAAAAATTTGAAGAACCAAAACCAATCTCCTTGCAAATGTTGCTTCAATCTATTCACAATAAATAAAATTGAAAGTTTAAATATAAGGGTTTATAGCTATTAAAGATATTGGGGTTTTAGAGCTACCATAGTTAAGAGACTTTTGTTTTCTATCAGATAACACACTGAAAGTGCATAATTCATAGCATTTGAATGATTATTCTCAGATTTGGGTAGTTTTAGGCTTTACTTTCATTAAGGGGTTTTTAATTCACCAAAGATTCCATTATATTCATATGCTTCTTAACATTCAATCAATAATTTAGGGGCTTCTACATCAAACTTACAGGTCACATTCCTAACTTAGACAATTCTTCCAGGTAGAGCATGACAATCCCAAATACTGGAGCAGGCACGCATCAGACCCTTATAAAAGAAGATTCAAGAGGTGAAGCGCTGGAAACTAAGATCACATCCTTTTGGAGCAATGTGGGAGACACTAATCTAGAACGATTTGATATGAAGAAATTTTGCAACTCACTATAAACAAGTAAACCTTCATCAACCTCCAAGAAGATGATTGAGAGCAAGATTATCAAGGCAACTGGTTTTCCTCTAGCCATACAGTGTACTGAACTAATTTTTTAATATGCTAAACACTATGATGCTCATATAAGGGTTGTAATGGTGGGAAAATGGTGAATGATAGATCAAGAGGAAAACTACCATTTCCCTGAAAGAGAGATGAGAGTTTCACTATTGATTGTCCTTCAAACACTTTTCACCATGTTACATTAGAAAGAGGAGAGGATAGTTCACTAGATTCAATCTCTCCACATGAAGATGGTAGATTAAATTCTGAATGAATTTGGAATGTTAAGTTGATCCCCTCTTTCTTGTTTGAAATGGAAAGAAATCGATTGAATTATGTAGTACAAAAGTAACAAAGAATTGAATATAAATTGAAATCAGAATATGGGATGAAGTTGTGCATTAGGATCTGGTAGTAATATGTTGAGATAAAGTCGCCCTGCAAATTTGAGGAAAAGTTGCTTGGATCGTGGCAGGAATGTACACGGTCCTCCGAAAAATCTGCGAAAGGAAAAGGGTTTTTCCGCCTCTGCAAATGAAGCCCAAATCTGGAAGTATAGCTGCGCACCTGCAACCTACACACAAAAAATAGAGGAAAATGGGTTGGGATTGGGGGTTTGCCTTTAGGTCAAACCCTAGTTTTGGAATTAACCAAGTAATGAAAGAAAGCACTTGCAAGTAGCTGTAAATGAAAGATTGAATTGTAAATCACCTCAAGGGAGGTTGTGATGGAAATGCTGATAGAAGTTCTTGTATGGAATTGAATGTTGAAATCAATCTCCTCTTCAATGGTTGAATCCTTGACTTGAATGCAACACCTAGTCTTGAAGGGAGACTTGAGAATGCTTAATGTTGGAAAAGAATGCTTGATTTCTTGTGAATTTGTCACTCATCCAACTTATTGAACTTATGCAAATTGGAGGATGAATTCCCCTTAAATACATGTTAGTGGATCTGATTTTCATCATGGGACGACATCGGGGGAGTTTCCCGCCCAATGCACAACCAACAATGCAACCCTAGGAAGGGTCCTACCCCAAAATAGGGCAAGGACAGGGGTGCCACGCCCTTGTCTTGGGAGGACAAGGGTGCCATGCCCTTGTCCAAGGTGGGATAGTGGCGCCACACCCTTGTCCTACCCCTTTCTCTAGGGCAGAGTGTGGACAAGGTGATGCAAAGGCCAAGGAAGAAGCTATTTCTGAAGGCTGAGTAATCTCCAGTCTTCGATCAGGCTAGAGGATTTGAACTCGCATGCGCGAGGACCCTAATGCAGTAAAAAATTTGCTAGGGTCACAATTTTATGACACTACATTTAGCCCCCACTTTTAGGGGGATTATACCACTCTTGAGGAGGTTGGAACTCTTTTTGTTGATTCCATAGATACTCCCTACACTTATTTACATACTTCAAGATTTAATCTTTTGAGTCATTGCCATTTTAGCCAATTCATAATTTTTTTTAGATGCTTCAAGTATTATTGAGTGAGATAGTTCTATGGCTAAGGAGTGTTCTATGATTGAAGGAAAAGCACTCGAATGATGCTCTCCCTCCTACAGATGACTCACCTAGACTTGTGATTCAAAACAAGATTCTAAACACAATAATTTTTTTAACTCTTTTATGTATTTGTAGACTCGTTTGTTTTATGAAAGTATGTAAGTACTTGAAATAAAAAAGAATAATGTTTATTTCCTTGATGGAAAATTGTAAGTTGTTTTAATGCATCAAATACAAATACAATTGTATAGAGGACATCTAATGAAACCAATGATTTAAAGAAGAAAAATTTGTTTGTCAATTTTTAACTCATGTTTTTACTTTACTGTAGAAAAATCAATTACTTTTATTCAAATCACTAGAGTTATGTATGTTACACAAAACCAAGGCTACCTCCATGTAGTCTCATGAAGATTCCCATACAAGAAGGCACTCATCACATCCATCTAAAATACTATTCATCCCTAAGATGAAGTCTAGGAGTATAAAATGAATGGAATCCATCTTGGAAACAAGAGAAAAATTATTAGAATAGTCAATTCTCTCAATTAATGAAAACTCCCTAGAAACAAGACATTCCTAGAACTTGTCAACAAAACAATTTGCTACATATTGGTACAATATGCCCATTTACATTGAACCAACTTTATTCTCTTATGAAGAAGAACAAGATATGAAGTATGATTCCTCATCAAACAGGAACACTCCTTAGCCATAGAACTATCTCACTCAATAATACTTGAAGCATCTAAAAAAAATTATGAATTGGCTAAAATGGCATTGACTCAAAAGATTAAATCTTGAAGTATGTAAATAAGTGTAGGGACTATCTATGGAATCAACAAAAAGAGTTCCAACCTCCTCAAGAGTGGTATAATCCCCCTAAAAGTGGGGGCTAAATGTAGTGTCATAAAATTATGACCCTAGCAAATTTTGACTGCATTAGGGTCCTCACACATGCGAGTTCAAATCCTCTAGCCTGATCGAAGACTGGAGATTACTCAACCTTCAGAAATTTTATGACACTACATTTATCCCCCACTTTAATGGGAGTATAAGCATATGCCAATACTGTCGGTAAACTACAAGGAAACAATATTGAAAGACTTTTACCACATCAAGGAGGCAAGATGCGCCAAGCTCCCAATAGACTTAGGATCTTATGAATTTGATTGACAAAGTAAAAGGGAAGATTAAGAAGGAGAGAAACATGACCGCAAGTAGCAAAATCTTCTTCACCATGAGTCATGAAAGCAAGGATACAAAAGATTACAAAGCAAAACAAAGTTCACTAAGTAACTCTAAGTATCACAAGAAGGAAAGTATGAGAAGAGTGTATGCCCCCATGTTAAAGAGATCACACATGCCTTATTGGGAGCGATTGCTTTAAGGTAGGATACACCCAAGAGAAAGAGAAGGAGGGAGCATGTTATCACAAGGATTTAGCCCTTAATTGAGGAATAAATCCAAGGATAATGAACACAAAACATGAGGTAGTGTTGCTTTGCTCGAGGTCAGTATGTTGTATGATAACTCATGTATATCATGTATGTATATGTATATAATAATATTCATTCCCCAAAGAAGGACACTACCTTAGAGGAAAGGGAAGAGAGGATGTCTTTTGAGTCAACATGAAAGAGACCAAGAAAAGGTCTCAATGCTTTGCATCATCCCCAAGTAGACATTAAGGGAACAATAGAATAACATGGATACACATAGAAGAATGGTCACAAAAGAGAAAGAAAGGAGAGGGAGAAAGATATGCAGTGCTAATATTTCTAATCTAGCACGACATTCGCCTCTTGATCTTGCTGATCACTATTTCGGGAAGGCGAGAAACATGCCAAAGGAGCGACATAGAGCACATAAGATGGAGCTATCACAAGATCCAAACAAGGACATGCTCATGTTGTAAGTCACTTTGTTCGATTCTAGGAGCTAGTATTAGGGTTTGTGAAAACTCATTCGACAAATGCTTGTCTATGTCAACATATTCACACTCTCTATGAGAAGCATTAGGAGTTGTATTACCATTATGAATAAAATTTTCATCCATTTCTTCATCAAAGTTTAGAGAAAGAGGAGCAAGAGCATGAATAGAAGTAAAACCATCACATGTTTTGTGCAACTTATGATTTGGAGATGTAGGTTGAACATCTTGCTCAGGAGAAAAGGGAATAATGTCAACTATTGGAGTCTGAGGAGATTGAATATTTTGAGGGATAACTTCATGAGATCGAACACGACATCTTCATCAGCGTTCTCTCGCACAATGAATTCGTCGAGTCTTAGTGGAAGGTCGAGAAGGAGGAGGAACACTTGAAAAAGTAGGAATGTTTTGCTCCTTGACAGTTGAAGGTTCAGGTATAGGTCTTTTTGGTTGAATAAGAGGAGAAGCAGGCCTCTTCTCTCGATAAGAGGAAGGAGGTGGAAGTGCGCCATAGAAAGGAGGAATATTAGGTGTAGGGAGGAGACCAAGTCCATTATGAGGAGGAGGTATAGGTCTAACCTTAGGAACAATATTGTTGTTCTCCTTAAGAGAAGGTAAAGTCACATCCATAGGGATAGGTTGACAATCTTCCTTAGGAGGGATATTAGTACTATCTGTGAGGGGAAGAACCTTATTTTGAAGAATAATAGGAAGGTAAAATGTTGGAGATCTAGGTTGACTTAAGCATAAAATTATATCATTCTTCCATTTTTGATAAGATTGAAAAAGAGAATTGCTCCTAGATGGAAGAGATTGAAATTTTTTAGGCCAAAAGAGATCAAAAGGAACACTAGGGCTTCTGTCGGATGGATGAAATAAGCTATGGTTCATGGTTATGATTTCTCCATTGTGAGGAAATTTTAGACAGTTGTGGATTGGAGAAGCAATAGCCTTCATGGAAGATAGCCAAGGATAGCCCAAATTCACACAAAATTGCTTAGAAGAAAGTATGATAACAAAGTCAACATCCATGAATTTAGTGTGAACTTCAGCAGGAAGAGTGATAGAGCCAATGGTACGACAAGAGAAGCCATCAAATAACTTCATAAATTCATTAGAAGCATCATATAGTGGTTTATGCAATCGCAAAGTGAAAAGATACTCTTCAGTTATGATATTAATCATGCAAGAGGGATCAATCAGGGCACCATGACAAGGGATATCCTTAACCTTCACAACTATGTATAAAGGGCCATCAGGTGCTCTAATGGTCTTGCTAGGGTCAAATGTTATACAAGGATCCTTAGGCATATCCTGTGTTTCTACCATATTAACCAAGTTTGGAGCCATAGAAGTGACTTCTTCAGAAGAGAGAGAATTAGGCACAATCTCAATAAAGTTAGAGGTATGAGAAGGCAAGGGATCAGTGAAAATATTAAGAATTTGATTAGGAGGAGCTACTATTTTATTCCCTTTATCATTCACACCTGCCACATACATAGTATTATTATCAATCAAATCTTGAATCTTATTCTTCAATGCAAAACATTTCTCAATATCATGACCAGGCTGACGATGAAATTGACAAAGGGAATTGTTATCAAAATAAGGGGATGCAAGTTTAGAAGGATCTATTTGTTTTATAGGAGGAACTTTGATAATATTTCCGTGCAACAAAAGAGATATAATACTATGAAAAGATTCATTCAAATGAGTAAACCATCTTCTATTGTAGCATTCACAAGGTTGTTCTTGATTGGATCATTAAACTTGATCAATCTTTTTGTTGGTTTGAACTTCACAAATGGTCATTGAACACTCTCCCCCTTATCACTCAGAGCCATAGGAGTGGATTGCTCCATTTGACTCACAACCAGTTGATAATTGTGGAGTGTTGCGCACAATTGCGGAAAGGAAGTAAGCTCAGACAAAAGAAGCTTTTCCCTGATATCTTTTTGTAAATTAGAAATGAAAATTCTTTGAATATCATTTTGAGGTACATGAAAATAAATTTGAGCACACAAATGCTTATATCTACCAATGAAATCAGTCACTTTTTCTTTAACACCTTGTTTACAATGCATTAAATCAGTCAAAGTGTTTTTAGGATCAATGTTGTTTTGAAATTATTGGATGAAAGCATTTGCTAGTTGTTGAAAGGAAGTAATAGAATAAGAAGGCAAAGAGAAATACCATTGTAAAGCCTTATCTCTTAGTGTTCTTGTAAACTATTTTGCAAGCAATCTTTGATCATAAGCAAAATTGGTACACAAGGTTTGAAATGTTTTGACATGCGTAAGAGGATCACCTTTTCCATTATAGAGTTCCAATTGAGGGATCTCAACATTTTTTAGGTGGCACGACTTTAACAATATCAAGAGAAAGTGGGCTCGCAACATCGAAGGTGGGCACACTAAACTTGGATTGACTCATGGAAGCAATTTGTTGTTGTAAGGAAGACACGGTTTGAGCAAGATTGTTAATTGTCATTTAGGTAGAAGAATTGATGTTATACATAGGTGATTGAGAAGGTGGTGTGATGTTATTGAAAGAAGGCATGGACTGAGAATAAGGTGGTGGGACATTATGATAAGTAGGCATCAGTGATGATTGGGTAGGAAAAGGGACACTTAAAGGAGGAATAAAATTTTCAAAGGAATGGCCCCCTTGTGTCACACTGATTGGTTGAGGAATAATAGGAATATTCATGGAAGTCATAGGTAAAGATGGAGGATTAAGTGAATAAGAGGGATTGCCCCCATGACCAATGTTTGTAGGGATGACATTTTGAGTTGAAGTAGACATGATGTTAGATGTGAAAGTAGGAATACTAGTCATAGGAGCAGTCAATGGAATAGAAGAATTGACTTGTGTTGAAGGTTGTGAGTAACCTAGGGTTTCGACACAACTTTTGATAGGCATGACATTAGAATCAACAATATGTGCAATGCCACGTAATATATCAATTCCATTCTTATCACTTTGAATCATGCACTTAAGGCCTTCAATTAATGGAAGAGCTTCACTATTAGGGCACTCTTAAGACATCCATTGTTGAAAACTATCAAATTGAATGTCCAATGTAGAAAGTTGATCTAAAGAAACCCTAGTTAAAGCTTCTTCTTCATCATGAGATCCATCAATGGGGTGAACAGGCACATTATAAGGATGGGAAGAATTAGCATGATCCTCATTAAAGAAGTTACCCAAATTAGGCTCCATCTCCTCGGTAATTAAACCTTAGGAAGCCTTAATTCAAATGCTTCATCTAACGGGGATAGGCTAGGTAGGACTAATGGTGGTAAAACTCATGCACTAGAGGGAAAATTTGAATTTTGAATTGTGGAACAAAGCTTACAAAAATTGAGTAATGCAAAATTTAAGAAAATAATGATTGCACAATTGGAACTTTGTTGGAGGAAGGGAATGACACAATTTCCAAAAATGAAAGGAAATTGGAATTTCAAACCAAGGCCAAGGGAAGACCGCTTAATTTTAAAATTAGAATTTTTAAAATCAGGGTAGACTATAATTAAAATCTTAATTGTAAATTTTTTCTTCAAAGTTGAAATGTTGAGTTTTGAAGGTATTTCCGATTCTAGAGGGATAAAAAATCAATAAAATCAGCCAATCTTCTGGATATAGGCTAGTAAATACAGTCATAACAGTCTCCCGAAATTTCAGGAAAAACGTCGAGGACTGTGGCGGAAATGCACATGGTCCTACCAACTTTTTTCAAAATTTTCAGGGATGGATATTACGATGATTTGGAAGCTAACCCCCAAAAGTTGGCGAATTTTACGATCTCTAGATGGGTGAAATGAAGGTACAAATGTGAAAATAGGACCTTATTAGGGTTTTGAAAAAAAGAGGAATTGAATTGCAATTTTGAAAAGGGTCAAACCTAATGGATAGGGACACCTTGGAAAATGTTTAGAAATCTAAATTGGAATGAAATTGATTTGAAATTTGCACAAAATCCAATTAATTTTGAAAATTAGGGTTTTATGACCTAACCACTTAATTTTAAAATTTGAATTTTGGGAGAAAGGAGAGAAATTGAAAATTTGAATTGTAGGATTGAAGACAAATTTGAGAACAATCAGAAATTTGAAAATTAAATGGAAATCCAATTTTTTGCACAAGTTCAATATGATTTTTGAAAATTAGGGTTTAAACAAGTAACCTCTTAATTTTATAAATTTTATTTGCAAATTGAACAAGAGAAGGAGGAAATTGAATTTGACAAACAATATAATTTTTCAGATCTAAGATAACCACAAGCAATTTTTACAAATCACAAGTTCAATTTTAATTTTAAAAACTAGGGTTTTTAATGATTTAACCACTAAGTTTTCAGAAATTTGAAACTTGTAAATGAAAAATATACAATTTTATTCAAAGGAAAGCATGAAAGGCATCGGGTTCACCAAAATGTAATGGTGGGAAAATGGTGAATGATAGATCAAAAGGAAAACTACCCTTTCCCTCAAAGAGAGATGAGAGTTTCACTATTGATTATCCTTCAAATGCTTTTCACCACGTTACATTAGAAAGAGGAGAGGACAATTCACTAGATTCAATCTTTCCACATGAAGATGGTAGATTGAATTCTGAAGGGAATGTTAAGTTGATCCCCTCTTCCTTGTTTGAAATGGAAAAGAATTGATTGAATTATGTAGTGCAAAAGTGACAAAGAATTGATTATAACTTGAGATCAAAATATGGGATGAAGTTGTGCACCTAGATCTGACAGTAATATGTCGAGATGATCTCGCCTGCGAATTTGAGGAAAAGTTGCTCGGACCGTGGCGTGAATGTACACGGTCCTTTGAAAAATCTACAAAAGGACAAGGGTTTTTCCACCTCTGCAAATGAATCTTTAATCCGAAAGTACAACTGCGCACTTGCAATGTACACACATAAAAGAGAGGAAAATAGGTTGGGATTGTGGGTTTTTCTTTAGGTCAAACCCTAGTTTTAGAATTAACCAAGTAATGAAAGAAAATACTTGCAAGTAGGTGTAGATGAAAGACTGAATTATAAATTATCTCAAGGGAGGTTGTGATAGCAATGTTGATAGAAGTGCTTGCATGGAATTGAATGTTGAAATCAATCTCCTCTTCAATGGTTGAATCCTTGACTTGAATGCAACACCTAGATTTGAAGGGAGACTTAAGAATGCTCAATGCTAGAAAAGAATGCTTGAATGCTCTTGAATGCTCAATCGCTTGTGAATTTTCCACTCATCCAACTTATTGAACTTATACAAATGAGAGGAAGAATGCTCCTTACATACATGTTAGTGGATCTAATTTTCATCATGGGCCGACATCGAAGGAGTTTCCCGCCTGATGCACAACCAACAATAACACCCTAGGAAGGGTCCTGCCCTAAAATAGGGCAGGGGTGCCACACCCCTGTCTTGGGAGGACAAGGGTGCCACACCCCTTTCCAAGGGGGGACAATGGTGCCACACCCCTATCCTACCCCTTTCTCTAGGACAGAGTGTCGATGGGGTGATGTAGAGGCCAAGGATGAAGCTATTTCTGAAGGCTGAGCAATCTCCAGTCTCCAATCAAGCTGGAAGATTCAAACTTGCATGACTGAGGACCCTAATGAAGTAGAAAATTGCTAGGGTTGTAATTTAATGACACTACAAGGACAATAGTGGTTCTTGATGGAAGAGTGCTTTCTTATATGTCTGAGACAGTCATCATGAAGCTTTTCACATACCTAAACCTAGAGACATGGTTTACAGGAGCAGGGAAGGAGCTCAAGCACTTTATGATGACGAACCTAAAAAATGCCTTGGCATCATCAACAAATATTGGTGATTGAAGAGTCGACCTTGTATAAGAAAGGCTCCTACCAACCTACATAGAATTGACTTTAACGAGGAATTTAGTGACTTAATCACTCTACTTAATCGAGACAGGAGCACCTCAAGCATCCCAATTTGAGAATTGAATGTTCTTCTTCATGAAAATGATATCAAATGAGAAGGATGTGATCAATTGGGCAAGGATTACTAGCATTAGCATTGATGTACAGTTGAAGAGGCTCATCTGCAATAAGATATTTTACATGAGCTCATATATTATATACTCTCTTGTTAGAAATCATGAGTATGTCAGATTGATGTATAAAGGCCCAGTTAGATGTAGAGCTAGAGAAATAAGAGCATGTGAATCATACACATAGTTGCAATACCCTAGTAGATCGCATTATAAGAGATTGAATGATGCTCTCGATATGCATATCACAAGAACCTTACAAGGTAGAATTCATCAAAGATCATCCCCTCAACCAAAGGAATTGGTCAAGAAATTTGATGCCTAATACATTCAGTCTCCAAAGTTCACTTATATAAGAGTTCAAGTATGTTCTTCTCCACCCTACACGTTGTCATGCTATCCTACAGATAAAAAAATATTACTAGAGGTGGTAAGGCAATTGATTATGTATGATAAGGTGTGAAAGAATAGGCACAAGAAGGGCATTGATTTTCCCATTTGAATTGGATAATCAATGGAAGTATGCCCATCTCTACAAGTAGTTGGCAGGTTTGAAGAGGAATTGGTATCCTATTCACTCACACATTATGTTTCTAGAGATAACTTTGATCCCTATGATAACATTAGAAGAGCCAATGAAAGAAGGCATAAACACAAATTGAATTGGAGGATTATTGGATGAATGCTGAAGATTATTTACAACTAAGGAGAAGCATGTGCTCTAGATTGCCAATTGACATCATTCAAATATGTAGTCTTTGATATTCTTGATCAAGTGCAAGACAATAGTAAACATCTCTAGTCCATATATGAACATGAGAAGGACAACGAAGTAAAGGTCAATTGGATTGATGTAGAGATTACAGATTTGAAGGATTTAATGAAGCCAGTCTTGGCCTACACTGGAAAGTGGATAGACATCCAACATCATAAACTAAAAGAGAAAAATGTGTAATTAACATTTGATTTGTTGGGAGAAGAAGATACAAAAGATGCAAGTGAAAGCAGAAGTGTAACCCCCTCAGCTCATTCCAAGGGTTCCAAGAGGAAAGAGAACCATGAAGAGGTATCATCACGTAAGAGGCATAAGACAAATCCCATTCATCCTTCCACCAATGCTTCTTCCATATATGAATTAGAAATTAATTAGGACGGAGGCTATGAAAACCGTCAACCTAAAAGAAACTTGGATCATGGAGTAAATGAATCAATGGAGTCTACAATTCAAAATAGTATAAGTGAGAAGCAAGATAAAGGGAAGTAGCTACAAGATCAAGATAATCCAGTTTCTCATGTGCAAACAAACAATGAAGAAGATAGAGATGAATCTTGTAACAGAAGGGATTTGCTACCTCAAGGATAATAAATCCAAGAGAAAAAAAATCCCCTCTGATACCTCTCTCAAACTGGTGCTAAGATGAGCCCGAGGATGAAAGCAACTAAATTAAACTAGCAAAATGTAGAGAAGATGTCCAGATAGCTCTAATGAGCCTCTGTCCCCGGGATGAGTGTGCAGTGATGAGACACTAGTGTGGTGCATTGTTGTCTTGTACAAACAAAGCACAAAAACCATACTTGAATGACAAATATAAATAAAATACTAAATGTTTGCAGGAAAATGGTAAAATAGAATAATAGTGCGAAATGCAAAATGAAAGAAAAACTTGAGAGGGAATAGAGAGAAATCATGAATGGTCCATGATTAAAACCTCCCGTCAAATAAATTCTTTACCACGATCGAGAACCTACACACAAGCAAGAAGGAAAACATTGGGGGTTGTGTTTTGGAGTCTACCTAAGTCAGACCCTTATTTTGGTGCTCCCACCTCCACGGACAACCTAGATAAAAGCCACGAGGAAAATAAATTATAAAGAGAATTGTAAAATAGTGTGAGACAAAGGATGATAGTATGTAAAATGAAAGGAGAAAAGGTTAAGTAAAATCCCCTTTCCAATATGCTTATGGAAATGATGTCGTGAGCTATTCGTGAAGCTGCAACAATGATAGAATAAGAAAGACTATGAATGTTGTCTAAAGAGAATGCCAAGAGCTCCAACCTGCAACAAGTATAATCAAAATGCCAAAAGAGCCTCAAAATGCTTTCAAATAGGAGTGATATAGGCCATGGAAGGAAAACTGACGTCGATGGGTGCATGCAGGAGCATTACGATTCCTTCTGGGTGCAGGCGTAACACTCAAATGACCACCTGCGTACTATCATATTCATGTGATGTCAGCATGCCACGTAGATGTCTCCACGCCATGCCCTCGTCCCAAAGGTGACGAGTTGACAAATTTTGTGAAACTCCAATTTGAAGCTGACGAGGCAATCTAAGTGGACAAAAGAATATAGGTGGTGACACCTGACCTCCGATGGCATGGAGGAAGGTGCCATTTGTCATGTTGAGTTTGCATAGGGTGTAATTTTTGATATTACAAATCTACAAATGCTGAAGGAGATAGTGATGAGACAACCTCTCCCCCTTTCTCAAATAATTAACAACCCAAGGAAATGCAAGTGGGAGAAGAAAGATCCACTATCCCAACGTGGCTCAAAGAAAGGCTAGCGAAGGAAGCAATAATAGTATTAGAAGAACCTTTGGGTAACTTGGACAACCTTATAAGTCAAACTCAAGAGATAATTGGGAAGAAGAAGGCAGTAAAAATGTCAAAAGTGATAAGGGATAATATAGGTTCTCGAGTAATACAAATCACCACTCCAAAGGTAGACAAATTTGAATGTGAGATCATGATAGAAAAATATGATTTGGAGACTATTGATTTAGGTCCTCCTACCATACCTATAGCAAGGTTGGAACACCATTGTACTTGTCATTTTGATAACCGACAATCATATTCAATCAATTCATTCAAGCAATCAAGCATTTCAATTCAAGTGAGCAAGCAATCAATTTTCTTTCAAGCATTGGAGCAGAAGTGAGGTCAAGATTCAAGCATTGGAGTTGACATTCATGTTCTATATTTATGAATACTACATGAAACCCTAATTCCTTGTGGAGACAACCAAAACTCCATAAAAATGGACATCATTAGTGTTTCAGATATTATTCAACATTTCCCACAAAAGGAAATCACTTTCATTACAATAATTCATATACATTTCATCTCTATTTCATGGTTAATTCCAAAACCAGGGTTTGACCTAAGGCAAACCCCTAGTCCCAACCTATTTCCCTTCTCCATTGTGTGCAGCAACAGGTACGGAGTTGTGATTCTCAGGATTGGCTTTATTCATAGAGGTGAATAAGTTTCCCTTTGGATGTTGAAAAGTGTGGAGGACCAGAGCAATTGACATACCAATCCTGAAATTTCAAGAGCTCCTTCTGGGAATAGATCTGAACACTCTTACATTTCTCAGATCTAGATTTGTGGCTCGATCCAACAACTGTAGCTCACTGCTTATGTGTATTTACTTCAATTCCACAACATTTACCCTAATTTCAACATTTTTACAATTCAACTCAAAAAGAGGGAATCAAATCCAAACCCAATGAATCTAATAAGAATTATCAACCCTCTCCTTGTTGGTTTCTAGCTATATTTATTAGGTTCACCCCACTTTTAATGTAATGGTCCCTAAGCCTAAAATTAATGGTTTTTACTATATTTAGTGGTGAAAACCCTAATTTTTCACCATTACATTTTGGCGAACCCAATGTCCTACACTTTATTTTCTGATTTATATTCTCATATTCAAGTGTTTATGCATTTGAAATTTAAATTTACATTTACAAGTTTAATTTTCAATTGAAATTAAAAAATTTAGAGGTTAAATTCACAAAAACTCTAATTTGTAAATCTAAAATAGAGCTTCTGCATTGTCTAATTTGGATTAATTATTTTAGATCTGATTTTTCATGCAATTTCAAATTTAATTTTACACTCATAGATCTAATTTCCAATTGAATTGCATAAATTTAGTGGTTGAATTTACAAAAACCCTAATTTATAATTCTAAAATTTACTTGTGAGTTGCATGATTTTTCAAAGCAATTTTCAGATCAGATCTTTATGATATGCTATACTATGATTTAAAAGCATTCATCTTTCAAATTCACAAATTCAATTTCTTAATTAATTGTTTAATCAATCATTTCTACAAAATTTTGTATTGTTTTTAATCACAAATTTCAAGTTCAAAATTCAAATTTCTCTCCTTTGTGCATGAGATTTACTACCATTAGTCCTACCTAGAATATTCCCTTGAGAATAAGTAGTAGATTAAGCTTCCCAAGGTTTAACTACTAATAATATGGAGCCTAAATTGGATAACTTGTTTCATGAAAATGTTAGTGGTTTCTCTAACCCAACAATTGATGTCATTTATCCCCATTTGTTCCATAATTCTCATGATGAGGGTGAATCACTAACTAGGGTTTCTGTTGACCAATTGGAGAATATTGACAATGAATTTGAAAATATTCAACAATGGATGAGTCAAAAATACCCAAAAAATGAAGCAATCTCATTGACTGAAGGATTGAAAAGAATGGTTCAAAGTGATAAAATTGGTGTTGATTTGTTGTGTGGTCTTTCTCATATTGTTGACACTAATATCATGCTTATGAAAAGTTGTGTCAAATTCCTTGGTTACACCCAAGCTCCTAGTCAAGTTAATCATTCCATTCCTATGACTACATCTATATCTAGTGTGCCTACATTCACTTCTTCAATCATGACTCCTTCCACACAAAATGTTTATCCTACACATGTTAGTCAAGGGGGCAACTTTGCTAATAAAAACTCTTTCATACCTCCTTCTGAGAGTCTTCCATTTATGACCCAATCACCTCCCATACGTACATATCATAGTGTTCCACATCCTTATTTTCAACCTCCACCTTCATACAACAATGTCACTCCTCCATCCCAATCTAATATGTCCAACTTCAATCCACCCACCAAAGCTACCATCAATAACTTAGCTCAAATCATTTCATCCTTGCAACAACATATAGCTTCTATGACCCAATCCAAGTTTAATGTGCCCACATTTGATATAGAAAGCCCATTATCCGATGACATTGTCTGTGTTGTCTCTCCTAAACATATGAAAATCCCTCAACTTGAGCTTTATAATGGAAAAATTGATCCCTTGACTCATGTGAAAACATTTCAAACTTTGTGTTGTAACTTTGCTCATTATCAAATACTTATGGCTAAATTGTTTACTTGAACCTTTAGGGACAAAGAATTGAAATTGTATTGTTATTTTCCCCCTTATTCTATTACATCATT
The DNA here is from genome assembly GCF_030272615.1 of Cryptomeria japonica. NCBI lineage: Eukaryota > Viridiplantae > Streptophyta > Pinopsida > Cupressales > Cupressaceae > Cryptomeria > Cryptomeria japonica. The sequence goes on from NC_081408.1 coordinate 736,837,640, forward strand.
TCAAAAATTAGCTAATTCTTTCACCCAACAATTTCACAATAATATTGGTCCTAAAATTACTTTGACTGATTTGATTCATTGTAAGTGAGGTGTTAATGAAAAAGTGATCAATTTCATTGGTAGATATAAATATTTGCATTCTCAAATTGCTTATCTTATGCTTGATCAAGATGTTCAAAGAATTTTTATATCTAATTTGCAAAAAGACATTAGGGATAAACCTCTCCTTTCTGAGTTCTTTCTTTACGCAATTGTGCATAGTGCTTCATTATTATTAGATTCAAGTGAGCCAATTTGAGTCATCTCATTCAATGACCCTGGTTGATAAGAATGAAATTTCTCAACAATCTTTTGTGAAGTTTAAACTAAACAAGGGATTCATCAATTTAAATGACAACATCAATACCCAAGTAGCAGCTACAACATCAAGTGTGTGTCCTTTATCCAAATATTTTAGAAAATAATTTAGTCCTCTTTCTGAATCTTTCCATAGCATTATGACACAATTGTTGAACAAAAATGTATTGAAACTTCCTCTCATCAAACCAATTGATACATCCAAACCTTTTCCACCTTATCATGATCCAAAAGCTTTTTGCCAATTCCAATGTCAACTCGATCATGACACTAAAATATGTTATTCCTCAAGGAGTAGGATTTAAGAATTTATTGATAACAATACCATATCTGTAGCTGGTGTGAATGAAAAAGGAAACAAATTTTTATCTCTTTCTAATCAAAACCTTTAAATATTTACTAATTCTTTGCCTTCCCACTCCACTAATGTGGTTGAGTTTAAGCATATTGTATTTTCTCCCAATGACCTTGGCCTCGAGTCTAACGATATGGTGAACCTTGTTAATAAACCTATACCTCCTAGGGACCTATGCATCACTTTTGGTTATAGTGAGACTATTGATGCACCTAATGGCCCAATATATATCACTATGAAGATCAAGGAAAAACTCTCATGAGGAGTGTTCATTGATCCATCATGTATGGTGAATGTGATAACTGGATAATATCTTTAGACTTTACAATTGCTTCAAGTATCATATGATAAATCTAATGTGGTAGTTAAAGTCTTTGATGGTTTCTATTGTCCTACTATTGGTTCTATTACTCTTCCCGTTGAGCTTGGTACCAAGTGCTTAGATTCCATTTTTGCTATCATTCCTACATCTGATCAATTTTATGTGAAGTTGAGACATCCTTGGCGCTCTTCCATGAAAGCGATCCATTCTACTATTCATAAGTATTTAAAATTTCATTATAATGACAAAATCATAACAATTAGTTATAGCATGTACCAACCCACAGTGAGGCATGGAGATATTAACCTTGATTACTTTTGGTCTAAACAATTTGAACCTCTTAAGCCTTGAAGTGATGCTCTTTTTCAATCTTATGAAAAGTGGAAGAATGATATTATCTTATCTTTGAGTAAGCCTAAAGAGCCTAGACATATTCCTCCTCATGGTGGACTTGTTCTTCTACCTACACCTTCCATTCCTCCTTTATATGTTGCAGTTCCACCTCCTACATCTTACAAAGCAAAGTGCTTGGAATCTCCTATATTTTAGCTTAGTAGACATTCTCCCATTCATCCTTCTTTAAAAGAAGTGAATAACCCTATGCTTATTGATCCTAGACCTTCACAATGCTTGGATAAAACTAAACAAAACCATTGTCTGAGAGAATGTAGACAAAGACGTTGTGATAAGGCTCGTGAACTTGCATTTTAACCAATTTCTTCCCTAAAGACGCCAAATGTTGATATGAATTCATTTGTCTAACCTTCACCTAATCCTGGGGAGGGAAGTTCAACCAAAATCTACAAGATTAAAAATGCTTAAGAAAAATGATGGTTCATGTTCAGTTCTGTTATTAAAGATCGTATTTATATTAATCTTGATGAAGAGATGGATGGAAATAATTTTCATGCTAATGATAATGATTCTAATGATTAATATGAACTTGTTGATGTTGACAATTATTTATCTAAACACTTTTCAAAAACACTAATCCTATCTCCTAGTGACAGACAAAGTGAATCATCATTAGAGCATAGTACTTGTTTGGAACTTGTGGTAGCCTATGTTTGAAGTTACTCCTCTTGCATGTTGTCCACCTTCCCAAAACAATTATCAACAAGATTAGGAGACAGATGACTTGCTTGATTACATTCATTCATGTTTAGATTCTCTCTCTCTCTCCTCTCTTGTTTGTTCGTAACCTTCCTCTATTTGTTTCTCAATTCTTTTATTTGTTGTCCCTAGTGTTGTCTACTTGAGGATGATGTAAAGTGTTGAGATATATTTTGGTCTCTTCCATGTTGACTCAAAAGACACATGTGCCTTTCTTCCATTGTGGTTCTACTTCCTTTGGGGGATGAGGTTAATTCAATGTAAAAATATATTCATTATATACATTATTTATCATAAGATCATACTGACTCCAGAATTAGTAGAAAACTTATGTGTTTTGTGTTTTGTGACCATTATACTTTGATTTATCCTTTCTTGGGGGAATATCATTGTGGTAACATGCTTGTCTTCAGATGCATGCTACCTTAAAGCAATTGCTCCCGATAAGGTGTATGTAATCGCTTTAACGTGGGGGCATACAATCTGCTCAATGTTTCACTTTTTGTAGACACTATCACATGTTTCAATACTCAAGTTACTTTGCAAGCTAGGACTTTGCTTGGTAATTCTCTTTTTCATGACTTATAGTAAGTGAACCTTACTAGGCTAGTAGTCATTATTCTTTCTCTCTTTCTCTTATGATGTCCTATTTATCTTGATGTTGAAGTTGTGAGATCATAAAGTCCACTAGGGGCTTGGTGTGTCTTGCTTACTTGATATCTTGATGAAAGGTTTCAATGCTAACCTTTGTACTTTACCGAGAGTATGCTTAGTCTCATACTCCCACTAAAGTGGGGGCTACATGTAGTATCCTAAACTGTACTCCATTACAATTTTGTCCTCATTCGGGCCCTCACCTTGGTGTTCATGTCTTGAGGGCTGATTGGAGCCCTAATTCTACTCACACCATACAAATAACTCGTATTTTTTAAAATGGACACTTTTTGCCTTTCATTTTTTGGTCCTTGATTGGTCAGGACTAGGGCGTTGGTGCCTTGGACCTCCCAATCAGGGCCTCTCAATGGTAACATCATTTAGACGAGAACCTAGATCCCGTGTTGGCTCATGTTGAAGAATTAAGTTGTTTTTCGACAAGCATGTATAAAAGGAGGTCTACCCCTCTCATTTTGATAACCGACAATCATATTTGATCAATTCATTCAAACAATCAAGCATTTGAATTAAAGTGAGCAAGCAATCAGTCTTCTTTCAAGCATCGAAGAAGAAGTGAGGTCACGATTCAAGCATTGGAGTTGACATTCATGTTCTATGTTTATGAATATTACAAGAAACCCTAATTCCTTGTGGAGACAAACAAAACTCCATAAAAAGGTACATCATTAGTGTTTCAAACATTATTCAACATTTCCCTCAAAAGGAGATCACTTTCATTACAACAATTCAATTACATTTCATCTCTATTTCATGGTTAATTCCAAAATCGGGGTTTGACCTAAGGCAAGCCCTATTCCCAACCTATTTCCCTTCTCTACTATGCACAGGAATAGGTAAAAATCTATGATTCTCGGTATTGGCTTTATTCACATAGATGAACATGTTTCCCTTTGTATGGCAAAAAGTGTGAAGGACCAGAGCGATGGGCATACTGGTCTCAGAATTTTAGAAGCTCCTTTTGGGAATAGATCTAAACACTCTTACATTGCTCATATCCAAGTTCATGGCTTGATCCAACAACTGTAGCACATTTTTTATGTGTATTTACTTCAATTCCACTACATTTACCCTAATTTCAAAAATTTTACAATTCAACTCAAAAAGAGGGAATCAAATCCAAACCCAGTGAATCTAATAAGAATTCTCAGCCCTCTCTTTGCTGGTTTGTGGCTAGATTTATTAGGTTCATGCCTCCTTTAATGTAATGGTCCCTAAGCCTAAAATTAATGGTTTCTACTACATTTAGTGGTGGAAACCCAATTTTTTCACCATTACGGGAACAAATTACCTAACAATATGAGAATTTTGAAATATTTTCAATGTAATTTTTTGATGTAATAATATCTATGTGTGGTTTATATTGTGGAGATTTTTCATGTATATTGTGAATTTTTAATGGAATACTAAGTATATTTCTAGTTTTCATCATTTTTGTCAAAAACTACCTATTTTCGGTGCAACAAGTGATTTCCTAATTTTTTATAAAGTCTAAATTTTTATGAAGTCTAAATTTTTACAACTTCTAATTGTTTTATATATAATTAAATGTTAATCAATCCACTAAAATATTGAATGTTTTTAAGTATTTTACAAGTAATCTACCTTCTTCCATTCTTCGGGAATGCAATTTTCCTTAAGAAAATGCATTGGAGTTATGGAATCTGATTGATGAATCAACTAGGTAGATGATTGATTACAAAAATGTCAAATTTTATACCATAAAAAATGAGACAAGTAACTATCTCAAGTGAGGGAGGAACAACTCTACATCCACCCTCCCACAATTTTGTTCAATTAATAAATTCCTTCTTATGGTTGAGTCAATCATCCATCTCCATAAGTAGTTAAGTGTTGATTCCCCATGCTACCTACCTGATTTTGTTTATTCATGATTTGGTTTGATATATGTCACCTACCTTCTTCCATAATTGCTTCACAAATGACTCTTCATATAAATAAATAAAAATGGAGTGTTCCAAGAACAATCTAAGTAGAACATTGGATTTATGGTTTTTAAATCATGCTACATAGCTAAAATACTATCTATAGGCCTCTAAACTATCTCATTGATATCATCCCAAAGATCTTGATTAATTAACATATTTTCCATCATTGGCTTTCACATCTCAAAATTGTTATGAACTTTTTTCTTATCTCTATTCTCCTTGATGTGCTTGTCATCTAAATAATTTTTTAACAAGATCACAAATTATTTTTTGCACAAGATCCCACTCAAATTGTTAGTTAAAAAAATAAACAATCCACAATTGAAACCAAAAGTGATCAAGATTTGATAACACTTGTAAAGAAGCCATGATACTAAAATCAACTTCTTTCATTAATCTTGAGATGGGTAATGTGCATACAATTTTTAAAATTGATTTAACAATTATAAAAATGGCATAAAAACACATATAAATCAACTAGACACAACAAACCATATCATGTTGTCTGACATTGGAAAAATCTCGTCAAGAGAATAACCCCACTCTTCAAAGCCTACACAATGTATTATCAAATCTAAATAAATATTATGACAGACTTGCAATGCAATTATTTATAGGAGCAATTCACTAACATTCACTAACATATGAGCTACTATCCCAAAGCCTTGATATATAGGAAAATATAGCAAATGACACCAACAATGGTATTGTAAGCCAAGTGCTAATAGCATGGGCCAAAACTAGGTGTCAAAAAATGACCATTTAGATTAAAAAATAGCTCATAAAAGTGGAGGCATAAATTCTCATGTCCGTCACACATGTAGAATGTCTATGAATAGTATGTAACTCCCACTTTGTAAGAAATTCATCACAATTTTTTTTAGGAAATTTCTAGTCATGCATGACAAATTTCCACATAATTCAAATAGAGAAATCTATACAGACAAGTATTCATAATCCATATGCAAAAGAATAAACAACATGCCATCAAAGATAACACAAGATATAACTTGATAAAACCCTCAAGAGGGAAAAACTTAACCTCCAAAAGCATTCTTCACTCATGTATTATTCAATAATGAAATCATTACAATGCATCTTCAAAGTCCTCCATAAACATTTTTGAAACACAATCTTTCTATAAGCACTCCATGTGAATAAACATGTAACCACGCATCTTATCCCATGCTTCAAAAATGAAACAACATGTCATCAAAGATAACACAAGATATAACTTGATAAAACCCTCAAGAGGGAAAAACTTAACCTCCAAAAGCATTCATCACTCATGTATTATTCAATAATGAAATCATTACAATGCATCTTCAAAGTCCTCCATAAACATTTTTGAAACACAATCTTTCTATAAGCACTCCATGTGAATAAACATGTAACCACACATCTTATGACATGCTTCAAACCCTCACAAATGCAACGTGCTCTCAACCTCTTAGCCAAAATGGGCAACTATCCAACCCTAAACAACTACCCTTATGTTTTCTCTTATAGAATCAAGCTCACACAAAACCACTAAGTGGTATTACATAAATTCATGATGTGACTAATGCTATGAGATTACTTTGGTACTAAGTTTTCGCTTTATTAAATATATTCCTTAATATTAAAGTAAATACTTTTCCCATGTGAAACACCACATTAAATATTTACCAATGTTATGTACAACACATACAATGGCCCCAAGAATGTTAATCCCATGTGATGCATGTCTCCCTAGGTTCCCTAGGTACACCACAAAATAATAATAAATAAAGCATCAAACATTATGCAAGGTGATACAAAACCTAATCCTAACAAATTCATCACGTAGCATGTCTTATTTAAAAGATCCTCTTACAAGTTATCAATAATTATCATAGATATTGGTAAACATTCTAAAATAACTCCCTCAATTCTTGGCTTTTATGTGTAATAATAATCAAGTAAAGTTAACCAAATTAAATACCTTTTACAACACTTGACAAAGCACTGACACATGTCATATGATGTCAACTGAAAATGTCATGCCCCATTTTCATGTGAGGTTTAATATCAAATTGAATAATTATAATGTCTAAAAAACTTGCAAGAAAATGTTGAATAATTAATAATTATAAAATATGAATTGCCAAGGTTGAGACAACTTAATTCCTAAAACTTGGCACATCTTTGTAATGCCCCTCTAGGTCGGCTATAAATAAGGAGGTATTGCAATATTATACCTTTGTTATAATGTTATCAATAGTTATATTCGATACTAAATGCTAATCAATATAGTTAGGAAAATGGATAATTAAGGATGTGTGGTTGGTGTAGGACTTGATGCTTATTATGAATATGATTTGGTAATGTTTTTCATAGGATGAAGAATGACTATTTTTATAAGGGATTTTGATGTACCAACCTACGTTGCAACAACCCAAGTTGTACTATTTTCTTGTGAATTTTATATTATTGGTCTCTATGGTAATGTCAGGATTATGCTAGTTATTCATTATTTTATGTGACATTTAATGTTGGTTTATGTTGGTTTTAAGGCCTGTAAATGTTACCCTTAGCCTTGCTCGGTTTTAGAGCATTGTTTGTTGCCTATTGTTAGCCTAATCGGATCGCCACTTATTCAATTATTCGATGCCTCTTATATGTGGTATGTTTGTTATGTGTCAAGTTGGTTTAAAATATAAATATGTTGGTGGAATTTAATTATTAATTCTTTATAATCTTTGGTTAGTGTTGAAATTTATTTAATTAATTATTATCACTTATTGGTAATAAATAATTGATACATATATGTGTGTGTGTATACACATATATACGTGTGTGTGTGTTAATGTATTTAAAGTAGTAATAATACCTTCTTGATTTATTAATAAATTAATACTATAGTTGGAATTAATTATTTAATAAATATGCCTTGTTTTATTAAAGTAAATAAAAAGCTTTCTTTTATTATTTTATTGAATCATGTTCTAATATTTAATAAATTAAATAAATATTAATTTTCATGAGCATTAGTAATTAAAGATTTTTAATTAAATTTTATTTTAATTGAGTTTTCAAAAGGGGTTGCTTTTTGGATCATCTGTGTGTGCGTTTTTAGGGAAACCCTTTATATTTTGGAAAAAATTCCAAAATAGGGTTGTTTTTTCTTTCTGAATTTTTTTTAGGAGGAAGAAAATTCTTGGCAAGGGGGTTTTGTTAGAGGTTTTGGATGAAGCTTTGGAGGTTGGATCTTGTCTTTTGGTTGCCTAAGTGATGTAGGAAGTTGGAAATTGAGGTTTCACCTGTAAGTATCATTTCTAGGAATGCGTTCAGAGGTAGAGATTTAAATCCCTTATGATTGTGTTTTACCTTTGTTTATTTTGTAAAGGAAAACTAGTTAGTTGTTCATGAAAGATTGTTTGAAACTTAATTATTGCTTCTGGGATTTTCAAGTTTAAATTTCGTTATAATCAGTGGTCGGGGTTTTCAATTGGGCAAATTTTGGTGTTGCCTGCGGTTGTTTTGGTTTCCAGTGTTTCCAAACTATTAGTCCTTCTGGGTTTTAAAATTTGTTAAATGCTATTGCAATAGGGTAGTTTGTCTTGTCTGTTTATATTGGATTCATGATTTTTTTTAATCACGAAATTGCTCTGGATATTGTTAAATTTTATATTTAATTTTCTTTGTAATTATGTGTATTTAGAAACCACATATAATAGTTGTCTTTAATTGTGATTTCACATTAAAAAAAAAGAATATATATATTTTTTAATGTTGCTTTTTTTTTAAAATTTGTTTGGCTCGGTGTGTTTGTGGGGAGTCGAATCCACAATGTGGGTGACTCAACCCACATCATGGGAAGCACTCATGACTGAGGGAGGCTCACCCACAGCCGTGGGTAGAACCCACGACTGTGGGTGCTCACCCACAATCGTGGGGAGCTACCCACATCTGTGGGGGCTCTTCCACGGTGTGGGGAGCCTTCCACAGTCTCTTTAATGAAGACTTGTATTTTTAATTAAAACCTTTTTTAATTTGTATTGTTTAATAAATATTTTTATTATGAGTTTGGATATATATATATATATATATGTATATATATACATACATATATATGTATATATACATACATATATATGTATATATATACATACATATATATCTATATATATACATACATATATATACATACATACATACATATATACATACATATACATACATACATACATACATATATATATATATATATATATATATATATAGAGAGAGAGAGAGAGAGAGAGAGAGAGAGAGAGAGAGAGAGAGAGAGAGAGAGAGAGAGAGAGAGAGAGAGAGAGAGAGAGTAATTTGGAAAATGTAGTTTACTTTGATAAAGAGTATATTTGATAAAAACAGTTATATTTTGGATAAATATAGCTAGGTTTTGATAAAGATAGTTATAAAGGATAAATTTATATATATTTAGATTATTAAAAATGTTATTTCATATAAGTAACTAATCACATGGTTATTATTATTTTTTGATAGGTAATAGGCCGAAGCCAATAAGGTGTACATACCCTACCCCCTTGTGGGAGTTGAACTTGTGGCCTCTCTTTCAAGAGCACAAGTTCTCCACCACTAGGCCAACTCAGGTTGTACTAATCACGTGGTTAATTACTTCAATTATGAATTATAATTTAATAAATTATAGTAGATTCAATTAATTGAATAATAATCACATGTTTTATGAAACTTTAATACTAAAGGAAATTTAACATTTGAGGAGTATATTGGTGAATCATAATTCATAATTTTAGATTATGGTGCTTGGATTAGTATTAGAGTTTATTTCTCTCTCCCAATCGAGACTAGTATGGAAGTGTGTATGTATCTACTTGGAAGAGAATTTTATTTTTGTTATCCTTGTGCATTGAATAGTTGGATCATTAATAAGTTGATTTAGTTATTTACTAAACTTAAAGATACCTTTAAACAATAGAAATCCTATGTCTATAGGTGAGACTTTATTAGTTTCATATATACTCATTATGGTTCTCTTGTTTGTAGTAGAGTAAAATGTAGTTAAGGACTTTCAATGTTAAGGAAAATGTTTATATCAAGTTAATCTCCTTAAATAGGTTGATATTAAATTTACAAAGTGATCTAGAAGAATCCTTGTTGATTTATGGTCCTTTAGTAGTGGGTAAAGTGTGTTTTGTAGTTAGGTGAATCTTGTACTTGAATTCCATTTGCTATGAGGTAGTTAGTTGAGTATGTAAACCTTTTAATTATAGTCATGTTACCTTTAATTTAGCATTGAGTAATGTTTGTTCTTGTAGGATTTTGCCAAGATCAAGGGCACAATGAAAAGCATAAAAAGAGACAATAGAATGACAAGAACAAATTGTATTCTCATCAATATGCAAAATGATCAACTGGATTAACCAATATAATGAATATAGGCCTACTTATATAGGCAAGGCCATATGGATGTATGAACACACAAATATGACATCTGGCTCAATGAGAAACAAGGGTAGGTAAGAAATACTAAGGGTAGGTAGGAGAAATAATATAATATTCCACAAGAGGTGGATGACCCACCGAATGTGGAGTGTAACAGCAAAATAAGACCACAAAAGGTGGAATTTCTCCTACAAGCTCTATCCCTATGTGCACACTTCCCTAAGTGTCTCAAATCCAAACTACGAAGAGATGCATTATCCTAAGTTAACTTAAGTGAGTGTAATAATATCCAAAATGAATATTTATTTACACCAAAACCCCCCCTTAAGTGCAACTTAGGGGAATGAAGACTCAAGTCAACAATGCAAGATGGGTCCCGGCTACTAGGCCATGATAGGTACCCATGTACAATATGCAAATGCAAGCAAAACTATGCAATGCAATCTCTCACAAACGGAGAAAGGGAGAAAACCCAGTGGGAAAAAACTCCCCCCCAAAAGAGAGATGAAAGTACAAAAGACTCTCAAAGAAGAAGGACAAAACTTCAAAGAGGAAAAAGTCCCCCCCATAAGAGAGGAAGGAGAAGTCAGCTGACCCCCCCTAATGACACATCCTGCACCCCCAAGAGAGCTCGCAACTGCTGGAACTTACTCTCGGTGAAAGGTTTGGTGAATATGTCAGCAACCTGCTCTGCTATAGGATAATACTGCAAATCAATGACCTACTCCTGGATGAGCTCTCGGATATAGTGCATATGAATCTCGATGTGTTTGGTCTGCTGGTGCTGGACTGGGTTCTTTGAGATCGCAATAGCACTCTGATTGTCACAATGTAGAACTATCGGTCGTGGAGTGGTGAATCCAAACTCTGTGAGGATCTGCTGGAGCCAAATGGTCTCAGTCGCTTCCTTAACAATGCCTCAATACTCAACCTCAGTTGAAGAGAGAGAAATAGCATGTTGCTTCTTGCTCTACCAACAAATGGGGCCCGAACCAAGGTGAAAACTGTAACCAGAAGTAGACTTACGATCATCAAGATCGCCGGCCCAATCGGAGTTTGTGTAACCAACCAAGCGAAGTTTTGTGTCTGCTGCATAGTGAATCCCATAGTGATGTGTACCCTGGATGTAATGAAGGATGCGTTTGGCGGCTTTCCAATGAATCTCATGTGGTTCCTACATGAAGCAGGAAACCATGCCAACTACAAATGAAATATCAGGGCGTGTATGGGTCAAGTAGATGAGACTACCCACAAGCTGACGATACAAAGTGGCATCAACTGGTGGAGAAGAACACTAAGCCTCAAGCTTGACTCCTGAAAGAAAGGGAGTTGAGGTAGGCTTACAATCAGCCATATGAAAGCGTGCAAGTAGATCAAGAGCATACTTGGGCTGCGATAGTGTAATCCCAGAAGGTGACTATGAAATCTCTATCCCGAGAAAGTAGTGCAAAAGACCCAAGTCAGTCATAGCAAATCTGTCATGCAAAGCAGATTTGACCCTGCTAATGATGGATGAAACACTCCCTATAATGATCAGGTCATCAACATAGAGCACAAGTATCAAGTGAGAGTCATCCTGTCACAAAATGTAGACATTCGGATCGGAATGACACCTGGTGAACCCTGCGGAGAGAAGAAAGGAATCCATCTTGGCGTACCAAGCCCTGGGGGCCTGCTTAAGGCCATAAAGAGATTTCCTTAGTCTGCAAACCAAGGAAGTATCCTGGATGAAACCTTGTGGCTGCTCCATATAAATCTCCTCATCAAGATCACCATGAAGAAAAGCACTCTTCACATCCATCTGATGTACAGTCCAACCATGAGCTACAACAATAGCAAGTGTCAAACGAATGGAGTTCATCTTGGCTACAGGTGAAAAGGTCTCAGTATAGTCAACACCTGCAACCTGCGAGAAACCTTTCGCAACAAGCCGAGCCTTATACTTATCCACACTACCATCCGCTGCAAACTTGGTCCGATAGATCCACTGACATCGAACCATCTTTCTCCCCTTAGGGAGATGGACTAGATCCCATGTGTTGTTCCTCATCAAGGAACTATACTCTTCCTCCATAGCGTGGTCCCACTCAGGAACCCCTGATGCTTCCCTAAATGTTTGTGGATCGGAAGCAGTAGCAATGAATGCATGTGGAAGATCCTGATGTTGTGATCGAGCTCTCCGTGTATCTGAAGGATCCCCAACAAGAGAACCCGTGGACTAAAGTGTCTGTCGAGCCCAACGAGGTGGAGGTGGAGGTGGAGAACGAGGCTCCTCAACTTCAAGTGGACCCTACGGAGGTGTAACCCTGCGAGTCAGAGTTGAAGGAGTCTCATCATCTGAATCACTAACATCACTATCCACAATGGAGGAAGGTGGAGGAGGTAGAGAGGCTAAGCTAGGAGAGCTTTCCTCAAAGTGAACACTCCTCTCAATGAACACCTCATGTGTCTCTGGATCCATCAATCTATATGCCTTAACACCCTCAAGATATCCAACAAATATGCAAGGCTGACTCTGAGGTTCCAATGCCTTGCGTTTCTGCGGAGGTATGCGAGCCCATGCTGGACACCCAAAGACTTTGAAATGTCTCACAATCGGTTTCCTACCAGCCCAAGCTTCAAAAGGAGTAAAACCTTCCAAAGCTTTGTGAGGAACCTGATTCTGGATGTGTGTGGCACAATTGATAGCCTCTGCCCAAAAGGTGGGATCAAGAGAACGTGCATGTATCATACAGCTAGCCATTTCTTTGAGAGTTCTATTCTTGCGTTCTGCAACCCCGTTCTACTATGGAGTGTAAGCGACAGAATGCTAAAGATCAATCCCCTCAAATGTACAAAAATCCTCAAGTCTTTTGTTCACATATTCCCTTCCATTATCCGTGCGAAGAATCTTGACCACTTTCCCTGATTGCTTCTCCACACGAGTCTTGAAGTCCTGAAATCTGTCAAATACTTCACTCTTATGAATGAGAAAGTAGACCCAAGTGAAGCAGGAGTAGTCATCAATGAAGGTGAGAACATAGTGGGCCTTACTAAATGAAGGTGTCGGAAATGGACTTGCTACACCGTTGTGAACAAGTTGAAGAACTTCCAAAGCTCTCCAAGCTTTCCCTTTATCAAACTTCTCTTCAGGATGCTTGCCTATGGAACAGCCTAAACATTCACCCTCTGAAAAACTGATTCGAGGTAGACCCGTAACCATGTCTTTAGTGCTTAGCTGCTGAAGATAGCGGTAGTTGAGGTGACCAAACCGCTCATGCCATAGCTTACTTTCTGAATTTGAATGAGTAAGCAAGGCCCTAGAAGGTGAACTTGGCACAAAGTGGGAAAATGAATAAAGCCTTGAGTTGTCATTGACTTGTCCCATTGCTACCAAGGCATCATCATCAAGTTCCTTTACCACAACTGAATCTGGTGTAAACTCAACCTTTTTCCCATTCCCATAGTGAGTGATTTGGTAGACGGAGAGAAGGTTGGTAGACAAGTTAGGAACATAGAGAACATTCTCAAATGTTCCATCATCCATGTCAACTGAACCTTTCCCTTCAACCTCTACTTGTGTATCATCACCTATGTAAATGTGAGGTACCTTAGATGGCTCCAATGAAGAAAATTGCTCCTTTGTAGAACCCATGTGATATGAGGCACCCGAGTCAAGTATCCATTGCTGTGAAGAACCTGTTGTAGCCACAAATGCTTGCCCTTTTCCCTTAGACTATGAGGAAGAAGAAGGAGATGAATCCTTCTTTGTGTAGGCGGATGGCAAGTTGATGTTGTTTTTCTTGAGAAGATTAGTTAACTCATCAACTTGCTTTGCGTGGCATCGATGCTCATCATGACCATACTTCTTGCAATATGCACAAGTTGGTTTATCCTTCTTAGGTGGTGTCCCCTTCTTGGAAGAGGATGAAAAATTGTCTTGTGATGGAGAGGATGATTGTCCTTTTTCCTGGTGTGGCTTAGACTTAGAGTGCTTCTTCTTCTTGTTGGAATCTTTGCCTTGACTTCCTTGATTCCCTTGATTAGCCACCAAAGCCTTGGACTTTGAAGACTTGAGAAGCCCCATGTTCAACAACTTAGATTGTTCCAATATCAACATTTCTGTGAAAGCATCAAATGAAGGCATAACATAGGAACTCCCCACTGTCAAACGATGAGTTTGGAAGCAAGACACAAATGCTGCATATTCTGGTGCAAGCTTGTCCAACAAGTTGAAGATCAACTGAGCATCCTTTTTGTCAATTCCACAATCCTTAAGATTTGCTCTTAACTCATTTGCTTTGGTGACATAATCTTGGATTGTAACAAAACTCTTGGGATCCAAGTTGGTGAGCTCATTGTCAATCTGATAGCCTCTGATTTCATCAACTTATCCATACAATTTCTGAAACATATCCCAAGCCTCTTTGATTGTTTTACACTTCTCAATGTGAAAAATGAGTTCATCTGATACATACTTGTGCAAAGTTCCAAGAGCCATGCAATTCTTTATGAGCCATTCTAATTGAGCATTTGGATCAGCCTTAGGATCAGGTGGTGCTGTTATTGTTCCATCTATGTAATGTGTGAGACCCTTTTCCATTAATTTACTCCAAACTTTAATTTTCCATGATGCATAATTATGTGGAGTTAAAGGTGGAAATTTATTAGGACTCATTGCAACAAAAATGGAAAGAGCACAAAGAGAGGCACAATCACACAAGACACCCCCCCCAAATCCACTCAATCAAAGAACCCCCCCCAAAAGTGATGATTTGGCACTTTATACTTAGTGCGTATACAATAGGCCACTTGCAAAAAATGGCAAAGTGGACTTCTGATTACAATTTTACAACTATCTTAATAAGGCCAAAAGAGTCTCAAATTGAAAATGCAAGAGATCTAACTAAGATCCAAGCAATTTACAAGTACCTAATAGGCCAGATAAGACCAATATCTGAAAGTACACTTTCCACTCAAAATCTCTAAAATTTGATCATAGACTATGAAAGTAGACCAAAAAAATGCACTTTCAAAAAAAACGGCACCTAAAAAGGAGGTCATATGAGCTCAAACGAGGCCTTTGAAGTTGCAGAATTGAGGATTGGACAGGTACAGCTAAGAGAATCTGAAAATTCTGAAAAACCTTTGCACCGAATTCAGAAAATAACCACACCATTGCGAAGATCACGACATTTTAGCCCATTTCAAAAAAAATTGCACCAAAAAAGGAGCAAAAATGAGTAAGATATGGCCTTTCAAAGTTGGACTGTAAAACTGAAAAGCTCAATAGAGAGGGGTTAAAAAATTTCAAAAAGCTACTGATGTGGTGTTGACGTTAGAAATTCACTGTCTTAAATTTGACGACCATATGACCATCATGAAAACTTCGCCCCCTGCTGACTGGGCGTCCGTACTGTACGAACTGCTGATTGTGCGTGATGACTGGGCTTCCGTACGGATGCTAATGTGGCACTGTGTAGGGTGTACGGTGGTCGTCTGCGGGCTAGTGGCCGCCTGCCATGTGGCGGACGCGGGTCCCTTGGTTTAGTGACGGAGGCGGGCCGGGGTCGTCGGAGGCGGGTCGGAAGCCTAGGGAAGCCGGCGGCGGAAGTGTGGCGACCTGTGGGACCTGCTCGAGCAGCGGCGGGGGGAATAGTCGTTGTGTGGCGGGGAGGACAGGTGCCGTCGGTGGGAGTGAAGTGGCCGACGGGACCTGCTCGAGCGGCGGCGGCAACGGGTGGTACCCGCTGTGGTACTGTCTGCAGCGAGGTACGACCTGCAACACACGTACTGCCGGGGGGGGGGGGGGGTCTGCGGACCCCCAAAAAACACTTTTTGGTTTTTTTTTTTAAATTTTTTGATCGCTTTTTTTTTGAAAAATAATTTTTTGAAATTTTTTTTGGAAATCCGTATGATAATAGCCAAAATGGGGAAAAAAAATTTCTCACCAAAATCGGTCAACGTTATAGTCAAAATTTATGGAAACGCCCTCCCGGATTCAACGGTGATGTCCAAATCACTGTACGACGCCCCCAAAAAATGAAGATCCCCAAATCCGAAAATAGAAGCCTCTAAAGTGTCTCCAAAAAACTGATCAATGAAGCCCCAATAGCTCTGATACCATGTAGGATTTTGCCAAGATCAAGGGCACAATGAAAAGCATAAAAAGAGACAATAGAATGACAAGAACAAATTATATTCTCATCAATATGCAAAATGATCAACTGGATTAACCAATATAATGAATATAGGCCTGCTTATATAGGCAAGGCCATATGGATGTATGAGCACACAAATATGACATGTGGCTCAATGAGAAACAAGGGTAGGTAAGAAATACTAAGGGTAGGTAGGAGAAATAATATAATATTCCACAAGAGGTGGATGACCCACCGAATGTGGAGTGTAACAGCAAAATAAGACCACAAAAGGTGGAATTTCTCCTACAAGCTCTATCCCTATGTGCACACTTCCCTAAGTGTCTCGAATCCAAACTACAAAGAGATGCATTATCCTAAGTTAACTTAAGTAAGTGTAATAATATCCAAAATGAATATTTATTTACACCAACAGTTCTTAAGAGGCAAAGAGTGGATAGGAACCAAGAGGAAGAGTGCTAATTCTATATGTTAGAGGCTATCCTTTAAAAGCAGGGATAACTTTAAGAAACCCCCCCCGGGCAATTGTATAAAATCCTGGCGAATCAGACATTATTTTCGGGGGGAAATTTTCATATCGATGGCGAAATTTTTTTTTTAAATGACGAAAAAATTATTTTGTATTGGCGAATTTTTTTCTAGTGTGCGAAAATGCCATAAATTTCTGGCGAATAATACCTTGTTCTATGGGGAAAATATTTATTGTGGGAGGCGAATAATTATTGTTAAAAGGAACAAATATATAATTGTATGAGCGAAAATTTTTACTCTGAAGGAAAAATTATTTAAATGTATTGGCAATTTTTATCCACCGCTTGAAAATTATTTAAATGTTTTGGCGAATATTTTGTTATTTATGGTATAATATATAATTCATTGGTGATTTCATAAATTCATTGCCATTAATAGACAAGGCACATCACATCACATCACATCACATCACATCACATCACATCACATCACATCACATCAGTACATCACATCACATAATACATTGAGTCGGGACTCTGCACGATGTATCAATAAGCGCGGCCTCTTTGACACATAAAGGGTGACACATACCTAAAACTATCAATGATTTTAAACCATTTGATGATCGTATATCAATGGCTGAAGTTTTATTTCGGCCCAATTTTTTGAAGAGAACATAGCTCACCAGAAAGTGCCCGGAATGGAATTGGATTCAATAGACACGTATCAAATGTCACGAATCACGATCAATAATTTCGTTCATTTAATATATATCTTTTCACTTATGGCAATCCACTTTGTCCCCACGACTTCCAATGTGATACTTGCCAATTTGGTACTGGTTCATAGCTGTTTCCAATTTCGCACACTCGTGCATTTATGGGAAAGATTTGCAGAGATACGAAAGATTTAAATTTTTTTATAGCAGTTAATACTGTTAAAGAAGTAATTATTACAATCAAGAGCTTCAATAATTTATATATGATCTTTGCTTCTTTCATCTTCAATTAGCCTTTGCCATTTAGTAGATAAATCGTCAGAGCTCATGGTATTTTAGGTTTATAGGCTTACTGCTCAGGTTGTTTAATTTGTTAATCTGTTTTCTCAAGATGGACACTCCCATCCACTTGAGAAGCATTTCTGCAGAGGACTAGAGGGCCTTTCTAGGCTCCGTTAGAGACCCAACCTTCCAATCAGTCTGCAAGGAGGTTGGGTCGTTCACCAATGAAGCTGAGCGGATGGTGCTGGGCAGAGAATTTCTACGAAACGGAAATAGGTACCATGTTAACACAAACCTTACATCCCGCTTCTTAGTGTCTCTTCTGGACTTGGGAGGAGACAAGGTGGATATGCTAATGCTGTTGAGGAAGGTTTTTAAGGAAGACTTCCTCGGAGATGACATTACTCTTGTCGTTCTTGTAGAAGTAGGGGTGGGGATCCCTTGGGCGAGTGATTTATCCAAGCTTCTCTTCCCTGACCAAACACTACCAGTGGCCAGACAACCATTTCTCCTAAACCTGAATGCGGAGCAGCTGACGCGTCACATAAAATGGGCGCGGATTGGCAGGGACTTCCTCCGGAAATGGTTCCTCTTGGATGACTTTCCAAACTACATGTGGCTTGAAAAATTCTCTCAGCTTATGCTGTCTGAAGAATTCTACATGGAAGGAGGGCCAGATTCATAGGGAAAAATTGTAAACAATTCCACTACCTATAGTTTTTTTTTCCTATGTCCTTGAACCCTAACAGGTTGAGTGCCAAAGACTCACTCATTTTGACTTTTAAGTTTTTGGGGGACTCAAGTCTCTGATGAAAAAATTGTAAATTTCAAAAGCATAAATAATTTAATGATAATTTTTCAAATTCCAGTTTGTTTCACTTTGCCTCTTACATTCTTATGGATATAAAAATGCTTTCTATAATTCTATTTCACTTTTATTAATTAGTTTCTTTCAAATGCTTTTTGTATATGAGCTACGTTATTTCAATTATTTGTTAAACAATGGAAATAAATTTAATACCGTGATCTTTTTATGTAATGCTATAAAAAAAAAAAATTCTTTTCGTTCCATTAATTATTTGTACATTGATTATGGTTGATTATAATTTTATAAATATATACTATTACTATATAGTCATTCAAAATACAAAATTTCAAAAGTTGCAAGATATAAAAGTTTATCGGTCAAGGTTTTTTCATTCAATTAATTGAAACGTTTCAAGATACAAAATTTGTCCACAACTTATAGCAAGCAGACAAAATAACTACTTCATTGCCGATAGGCCGCTCACTCAATCTCACTATCCCCCTGGTCCTCCCAGTCCCTTCCCTCCTCAGAGGTCGATGCTTTGGCTTTCCCTTTTGCCGCTTCAGCTTTCATTTTTGGAATGCTGTTTAGGAACCCGAAGTCGGGGTCGCCCTCCAAGCTTGCCAGTAGCTGTATGGCCCTTCCTTCTTCAGCCCTATCTCTCAATGCCCTACCAACCTCCATCCTTGCCACCACATGCAAAGCATTCAGGACTTCATCCACCCTCGTTAATTTAACAAAGAGTTTCATCGCTTCCCACCCCACTCGGGCTCGTTCACGGCACTGGTATTTGATTTCATCCTTTGGGCCACAAATAAAAGGAAGCAATTCCTCCTGGTCGTCCCCTTCCATAATTCAAATGCCAACTCCCGACACCACCCACTCCAAGATTGAATCTAGGTTAATCAAAAACTCCCCATCAATCAATTTGACCAATGTGAGTTTTACCTTTTCCAGCTCCGGTTCGAATTCACAGGCCCACACCATAATCAGAGAGTAAACCTCCATGTTAGTTCAATACCGGTGACTGATATGTGCCACCTCCTCCGCAATCATCAGTCGAGCTGCCGCCCACAACTTCTCCTCCTTAAACCTGAATAGTCCTTGCATTCGTTTATCAGATACTTTGCCCAAAAAGGGCACCAACTTCTTGTCTTTTCAAAGTGTGAAATTGGCCTCCATTGTCTTACAGAAGGTATGATTCTACGAACTACGAACTACAAATTTGTTCTGCACTTGCAGCTGCTTCAAAGCAAAAAGTGGTACACAGATGAAAAGGTAAAAAAATCTGCCTCCGTCTTAACTCTTATAGGCCGGGTAATGAATGTGCACAATAAGACATTAATGCCATGAGATCAGGAAAAAGATTTCCTGCCATCCTCCCCTTCCTCCTTTCGTGCGGCATGCCGCATACAACTCCTTGTGCAACAATAAATCGCCACCTTGGCATTTGTACTTTCCAAATTTTCTCACCTTAACAGGTTGAGGACTGCAGTTGCACATTTTAAAAAATCAATAGACTAAATTTATGTTGAAATTATATATATATTTTTAAACTATTTTTGAAAATGATATATCGTAAACATATTTTCAAAGAATTTTGTTAAACGTTAAATTAATATTTTAGATTTAATATTAAATGTTTTCTTTTTAATATTAAACTTTTACCTTTCAAATTGCATATCAAAATTTATATTTTTATTTAGTTATTTGTTTTATTCTAGAAACTAAGTTTTATGTTTAATACTATTTTTGAATTTAAAATTTTTACAAATAATATTAACATTATTTTTAATAGTTATCTCAAACTATTACCCAATGCTCGGAATTGAACATTTTAAATTTAATTAAATAGAATTAAGTGAAAGTCTATACTTAATACTTATAGTCTATGACTCTATAGACTATAAATCTCTTTTTCGGGCGAAATTTTAAAATGATTTAGTAGACTTTAAAAACAAACCAGAAAAGTAACACGAGTATGGTGACGTGCCAGAAAAAATGGCAGAAGTCGTGGGACCCACTTCATCGAAAAATAGGTACCATCGACCGTTGGATGAGCAAAGATCAACGGCTAGGGTGGATTTCGGCCCGAATGTGGGAAGCGAACACCTTTCTGAGAACTTTGACTGGAATTAGACATTTTAAATTTAATTAAATATAATTAAGTCTAAAAATCTCTTTTTCGGGCAGAATTTTAAAATGATTAAATAGACTAAAAATCAAACCGGAAAAGTGACACGAGTATGGTGACGTGCCAAAAAAATGGCAGAAGTCGTGGGATCCACTACATCTTAAAACAGGTAACATCAACCCGCGACCATTGGATGAACAAAGATCAATGACTAGGGTCGATTTCGGCCCGAATGTGGGAAGTAAACACATTTGGGAGAACTTCGCCTGGAATTGGACATTTTAAATGTAATTAAATACAATTAAGTCTATAAAGCTTTTTTTCGGGCGGAGGTTTAAAATGATTAAATAGACTAAAAATGAAACCAGAAAAGTGACACGAGTATGGTGACGTGCCTAAACAAGTAGAAGTGATGGGACTCATGACAACTGACAACAAGTACCATCGTTCGTTGGATGAGCAAAGATCAACGACTTAGGGTGGATTTCGGCTCGAATGTGGGAAGTGAACACATTTGGGAGAACGTTGCCCGGAATTGAAATGTTTTAAATTTAATTAAATATAAGCAAGTCTGTAAAGCACTTTTTTGGACGGAAGTTTAAAATTATTAAACAGACTTAAAAAACACACCCGTAAAGTCACAACAGGTACCTTGGTCCCTCGTCCATTGGATGAGCAAAGATCAACGGCTTAGGGTGGATTTCGGCCCGAATGTGGGAAGTGAACACATTTGGGAGAACTTCGCCCGGAATTGAACATATTACATTTAATGTCCTCAAAAATTCAGAATTTATACTAAAGTATTGAATGTTTTGTCCTTCGACATCGAATAATTAATAAAATCACAACATGATTCTTAATGTCCTTGGAATTTATACTGAAATAATGAATGTTTTGTCCTTCGGCATCAAATAGTTATTAATAGTAATTAATAAAATTACAACATGATTCTTGATATTTTGCCCTTTAGGTTTTACTTTTCTATTTTTTAGAGTTTTCAAAATAAGAGACTCGTAAATCATAATCGTCTTTCATTTCTTGGATAAACCTGTAAATCGAGGGAGATTCAGAAACAACTACTAGATTGAGGAATGCAAGTTGCAACAGAGACTGTCTGCGCCAATCTAGTGAAATAGAAATTCCAATTTCTGGGTAAAATCTAGAACACCTACATCCCACCTTTTTTGCTTTTGGTAATCTCGTGGTCCAATTTGAGGGTTAGCATTTTCAGGTTTTTATCTAGCTGCCTAGCATTATTTTGAATTATTAACAATAATAGTGATGGGGAAAACGGGAAGCAGTAGTTCAACAAGAAGCCAAGTGAAAATCAAGATGTACCTTAACCTAACCGAACTGGTTAAAACACCAGGTTTCACTAATGAATACCATGATATTTATGACCTTGCTATCCATGGTGAAAAGCGTATCATAGATATTAGATATACATTGTCTAGTAAGGCGACAGATGCATCCAGGGCAAAATTTACTGTTTTCAACCCAATGTTACAAAAAATAACAAATAAAATTGCATCATGGGATGTTGGATTGGGAAGCATGGTGTTACCTGAAGTATTCCCTTGCCCTGATTTTGTCATGGTCTGCGTCGAAAATTATGATGAAGATAAAAAACCAATTGTCAATAAAAATACAAAAGAGGAAATTCTATCCATAAACGAGGGAGAATTTGCTCGTTTGTTGAACCTAGAATTTGAAGCCCAAAATTCAAACGTCCAAATTGACCTTGAAAAGATGGCAGGGAATTATGAGAGTCTCGATCCAAGTCGCAAAGATTCATTTATCAAAGGTCTAATAAATATTGGTACTGGTATTGTGTTGGATCAGAATCATAAGCCTCCTTATGATTCTAAAATTTTTGTTCCATGGGTTGAGGACACTATTTCCTTGCTGTCGTTTTGCCTAGGATTGGAAAATGATAGGGAAGTGGGTGCAAGCCTTCTTGAAATGATTTATAATATCCATTGTGCAAGTCAGCCAGTAAGATATAATTTTATTGATCACATTGTAAAATCCATGCAAAAACAATTACTTATGATCAAAAAAGGTTCCTGTAAGACATTTAGGTTCTCATCCTACTTGTGCTATCTCCTTCTATCCAAGTATCGTGCAATATTTGAGACGAACAAGCTTCAAATTGTGAGCTATAAGATTGATGAGAAGACTGGGAAGAGAACAGACTGTCCAATATATGATTGGAGCCCAAAGAGAAGGATGCATGATAATAGAAAGAACTACAACCATTTTGTAGACTTCTTTTTGGCACCAATGTATAATGAAATTACAAGCACTCCAATGCCTAGGTTGCCTATGTCTTGTAGAGATTGCATTCAACTTGGAAGTCAAATAGAATTGGCTGACTGGTTCTTCATGGAAGAATTCACTGTGTTAAGGTTTTACGGATCGGCAGTAAAACCATATAGACTTCCAATACATGTGACAGAGAGGGTATTTGCATTAGAGTATGCACGACAATTGGAGAGCACAAATAGGCACTTCCATGGTCAGCAAAAGAAGAGCATATTTCCTTCCTTGCCTTTCTCATGTGGAGGGTTCACATTTGAGAGAAGCATTCATTGTGGCACATGATTTCTTGACAGTTTTAAACTTTGGTGATGAGGGTCTCTGGCAGTATGATCCAATCGGTGTAGTTCAAGCAAGGCTTAAGAAAAATGGGAACTCTTCAGCATTATGTCAACATGAAAGTAAACAATTTCTAGAAAAGCTTAGAAACAAGGACTCCTGGGATGAGGTTAAAAAAGAGATGGAGAAAATTGCAGCTGACAATAACATTTCAATAGAAGAAATTTCATCACAAATTATGGAGGGCCAGGGCATCCAAAATAGGAGGTCCTACAATTTCTACATAAAATTTGCTAATCCATCTAAGAAAACTATTCCCAAATCAATTCTGCACGAATGTAAAGAGAATTGCTGGACTCAAACCAAAACAAATGATTTTTGGACTATGAGGAGGAATCTCGGTGAACCAAAGACAAGTGTAGAATTTGAAAGCATCGACGAGGATGCAAAGTTTAGCAAATTGTGGGATATGGAGCATGGTGGGACTGAAGGTGATGATGATGAGCATGAGGTTGTCGTTGAGCCCCTTCCAACAACTACTACATTGCCTAAAATATTAGGTGGAGTTAGTGAGTCCATGAAAGACAAATATAGCAAAGGGGCAAACCTTGTGGAAAAAATGGGTTTCGAAGGTGGTGGTCTAGGTCCCAAAGGAGAGGGCATTTGGTATCCACTTCAGGTACAACTTCCATCACAGTCAAAATCAAAAGGTCCTTATAAACCAATCATTGGACTTGATTCTTCAGATTCATCAGGGATAGGTACTACTCATTACCCTCAGGGTCCACCTACATTTGTTTTTGGTTCAAATCCACAACCACCACCACATCATGGTATTCCCATTGGTGGTGAATTAAGTGCCACTGCCACTGGTGGGGAATCTAGGGATAGTATTCCTATTATTGTTCAGTCAAGTGCCACTATGATTGGTGTTGGACAAGGGCAACAACAAAATATCTCTCGCAAGAGGCCACTAGAGGTAGATACTCAATCTCATACTATTGAGAATCCTATATCAAGTGCCACTGACACTACAAATCAATCATTTGCAGCTTCAGATCACACACCTCAAAAGACTATGAAAACTACACATGAAAGTGTCAGTGGGAGTGGGACAACATCAGGAACTATTGTTGGTAATCCTAATCCTGGTCAAGCATTAGTTAAAACCACAGGAATAAGTGGAACTGGAGCCTATGGTATTCCTATGTCACCTTTCAAACATTCAATTGCTTCAGCAACCCCAGATTTTCAATTTCGTGATTACTATGAAAAATTTGAACACACGACAAAAGCAAATAAAGAAAAAAAGAAAGCATTTCATAGGAATTCCGTATCTGAAGTTGTAAACGAACAACCTGCAAGGAACAAGGTATTTCCAACATATGACCCACAGAAAGATATGATGGAGTTCATGGTTGTTATGCCCCCGGGCCCATCTAAAGATAAAAATTCACCACACAATCAGATAGATCCCTCTCAATTTCAAGTTAGCACCCTCCAAATGGATTTATCCAAAGTACATAATGTGGACAAAATTAGTGTGTCAAAAAGGACTAACGAAGTGGTCTACACTTCACCGCTAAAGGTGGAGAGAGAAAAAAATAAACTGGAGAAACAAATAGAAAAGTTATAGGCAGACCTAGAAAATGAGAAATCAAGGAGGAAAGCAGCAGATAGCAAGTGCAATGAATTACAGAAAAGGATGAAAAATTCAGGCTCTGCAGTAGAAATTGCAGAGCAGGACAAGAAGGATACAAAATTGAAGGACCTAACAGAAAAACTGGCTAAAAGCAGTAAAACAATTGTTGAGGAAAAAACCAGTTTTCAAAAATTATACAGAAGTTATGAGTATGCTGCCGCCGAAATGAAAAAATTACAGGACCTATTGGATCATGGGAAGGAAAAAGAAAAACATTTGCAAGAGGAAGTAGAGGAAGAAAGAAAAAAATGTGCACAAATGAAAGAAGACCTGCACAATGCAAATGATAAAATAAAAACTTTGGATGATAGATTCAAAGATAATATGAAAAATACAACGAAGTATATACAAGAAAACATTTGGCAGGAAATAATGCAGCAGAGTGAGAAGTTGTGTGAATGGTTTCAATTGATTGAAAGTATGAGACAAATTTTTTTTAAAATCAAACGGCACTATGAGAAGAGCACACATGTTTATTCAAAAGAGGAAATGGCAAAAAAGATTCTGAAAGTAGTCTACAGTTCCAGTGACAGCTACTTGGCATCTAAGGGAATTAAGAGTCCCATTGATGTCACAGTTAAGACATCATCTATCATTCAAAAATGCCAGAAGCTAAGGGAAACATCAGAAGTTATGGACAGTTGTGGAAAAAAGATAATGAAGCTGCAAGAAAAGAAAAATAATTTGATTAAACTTGGTTTGCCTAAGCCTGTTGACACAAAAAATAAATTCATTGGAGAAGAAGCTTACAAAGAAATCATGTAGAAAAAAATGAAGTTTGATCTAGACTTGCTTCCAAAGGACACAACTCCCAAAAGCTTTATGGAATTCATCCAACCATTTACAACTCTAAATTCGCTATTGGATGAAACAATGATGTCAATTAAATCTTCTAAATATGGAATGTTGACGAAGTTGGAGTTGACTTTCCATAGTTTACAGAATATTGACCTTCCATCAGACGAAGAGCGGAGCACCCTACAAAAACTGGCACAAAATTCTTAAGAATCATGGTATGTATTGCACAATTTTCTTCTTTTATTCTTAATTTCAAGGTTTTTTTTTTTCCTGTTTGCTATTTTGCTAATCCAACCTATGAATCTAATTTATGAATAGGAAAAAAACAACACTCGCTATTGCTATTTTGCTAATCCAGTCTATGAATCTATGATGCACACTGCAAAACTTCAGCCAGTAAATTTGTATTCTCAAATTCTCCCTTGCTTTAACATTTATGCATTTCTCTATTTCTGATTAGTAGGTTTTAGGCACTCCTATAGCTATTATCTATGTTTAATTTGTCATGACTCATGGCGTGAATTAATATTTAATTTTGAACTCTGTTTTTTGAATAGGAGACATCAAACATGTAGCAGATGTTAAATTGCTAATACGACCTGTGATTGCCATATAAATATGTGCTGAATTTGTGATTTTGATGTTCAGTGTTCACATGTTGCAAACTTGCAATTCGACCTGAAGCTGTTGTTGCTCCCTTGTTTCTATAAAAGGGAATTCAGGGTCATTTGCAATTTTGCAAAGGGTTCTGAAACTTTGTATTCACTTTTGCATGGACATTGGAGAATCACGCAGGAGTTGTTGTTGCTCTCTTGTTTCTATAAAAGGGAATTTAGGGTCATTTGCAAAGGGTTCTGAAACTTTGTATTCACTTTTGCAATTGACATGTAGAATCACACAGATTGGTGTATTACTATTGAATGAAATGTATCATATGGCTATATTTTGAAAGAATTAATGAAAATCTAAGTTCTCAACATGTGTATTACTATTGAATGAAATTTATCATATGGTTCTGAAATATATCACATAGATTTGAGACTCAAACATGTATAAATAAACAATAAACATCTCTGTATCAATAAACACATTATGGTTTTTTTTTATTATGCTATTTTAAATCTGGAAATAGAAAGTTGAAAAATAAAATTACAAATCAATATTAAATTCTAATTGCAAAAAGTAATATGCTTTTGTAATATGAATGATGAGATACAGTAATAAGATTAATAAATACCAATCCCTTACAGTTGCCATTCATCCTCATCAAATTCAGTGCTTTCTTGATTCTCGTCTGTGGTTTCTTTACTCTGACACTGAGTCTGCATATCTTCGCCAAACTGCATCTCAATGCTACCAGTAGGTCCACTAGTCCCACTGGCACTTTGGTTTGAAGTGTTGTCCAAACCTCTTCTTTCACATTTGGACCTCCAGATTTGCAGTGCCCTATCGTAAGGAAAAGTGTGGACATCATACCTATATGTATAGAGCCTCAAGCAATTTTCCAAATTTTTGTCTAGTTTGTTTCTTAGCTTTGATTTTAGGAACCCCAAAGCACTGAAAACTCTCTCATCTTCCACCGAACCCAATATCATGGTAAGACATAAAGCAACAAGCTTCACATATTCTAGCATTGAATCACGCAAGGATGCGTTCTCAACTATATATTTCCAAACCCTTGTTACTGATCCCTCTTTGCGGGGGTTCTCCATTTTGGCATATTGTTGTTTCATAGTGTATGCAAAACGAGATGATTGCTCTCGAAGATGAGTTTTGTCTAATATTCCATTTATAGTTACTCCATTCAATTCTCTGGATATGCAAAATTGTTTTATCAAAGTTAGTAGCTTACTTCGAAAATTAGATGCACTGTTGAGGCTCCAATAATGAGGAAACACAATAGACATGGCTTCAAGTAGGTTGTCAGGAGGGAATCTACTTCTAATTTCTGAGGAAAGATCATATGAAATTTTCTTCACAGAAGTAGTTACAGTCTCAACAATCTTGTCGAAATCTTCCTTTGTAACTCTTGCTAGTTTCTTCCTCGGGCGCTTTCCTAGTTCCTTGGGGTCAACCGTGGCATAGAAGTGCATTGGTATCTCAACTCCCTGTACATTGGCACATACCTCCCCGTCTGCACCGATTTGTAAAAAGTTATCAAGATTGTTCAAATCTGTGAGTGTCCGCCACTTAACAAATTTTTCATCAGATAGTGTTGGTTCATTTCGATAGAGATTGTCGAGGGTCATGCATGTCATCTTACGCAGCATAGCATATTCTGCAATACACAAAGCTCTTTTTTGGGCAGCCTTCATAATATTTCTCATTTCCTCTAGCATGGGCAGAAGAGTTGCTAAAGTTAAGAGTGTCTCTAAATTACTTAACCTGCCAAGAAGTTCAAGAAATTTCGGTTGATCTGATTCGTCGCGAGTTGTGTGAAATAGTCCAATCAAGGATGGATATTCTGAAAACACTCGATGCGCTGGACCATCCAAAGAGATCCATCTGGTATCATTATCCTTGAGAAGCTTGTTCCCATCAGTTAATCCATCAGCAAAGTGTTGAAATTCCATAAATCGCTTGGGACTTCAACAGAAGTGTGAGTAGAGCTCTCTAAATAAAATTTCAATTTTTTTAACCAAAGCAAACTTGCTCACAATTCCAAAAACTAGATTCATTTTGTGAGCCATGCAGTGAATTGCAGTAATGTACGGTGCAAATGAAGTTTCAATCTTTGTACAAAGACCGTTCTTGTGACCTTGCATTACTGAAGCTCCATCTGCTCCAACACAAACCAATTTTTTGGCTACCATCATGTCATCCATACCTCCATATTCAATTAAACTTCTCTTTACTAGTTGAAATAAATTTTCCGCTGTCGCACTCTCCTTCATTTTAGCAACAGATAGTAGATGAGGTTGGTGGGTATGATTC
Organism: Cryptomeria japonica; assembly: GCF_030272615.1. Classification (NCBI taxonomy): domain Eukaryota; kingdom Viridiplantae; phylum Streptophyta; class Pinopsida; order Cupressales; family Cupressaceae; genus Cryptomeria; species Cryptomeria japonica. The sequence continues at coordinate 736,866,423 of NC_081408.1, forward strand.
TCTATAGTATAAACATGCATGCATACCCATGAAGTATTGTCTACTGCTATAACTTTGTCTAAAGAAAATGCAATGAAGTTTGACTCTCTTATTTTTTCCTGTACATCTTCTATTTCAACCTCAGCAAGACAACTTGCCCATTCCCATCCACTATTTACTGACCAATGTCTATTAGGGTAGTTAGGAACTTTCAAAAAGTGTAATAAACCACTAGTTGATGGGAAATCTATCATAGCATGCCCTCTGCTCAAAATATGAAAAACAATGCTTAACTGAACAACGTTTCCCAATTGTTCTATTTGCATTGCTTTTCCAAAAACAACTGCAATAGAACCTTTAACTTCAGCGGGCTTCGTCTGTAATTTCTCTTGAAAATAATACTCTTCGGCATTCCTCACATGATTACATTCATTCTTTGTTTTCCATCTTATCACTGATTTTTCAACCCTGTCTATCATTTGTTTTTCATAAACCTTACCCATATGCTTTTCTATGGTGTCAAATTTTAGCTGCAACCTAATTTCCTTCTTATTTTTCCAAGTGCAAATCTTACACCTGCATTCTATTGGAGGCTCACCTTCAATTGGATTCTCCACTGGTTCAATGAATGGATACTTCGATGCCCAATTAATTTGAAAATTCCTGACTGACATATCCCACTCCCGATCCTTTTTTGATTGTGGTTCACCGTTTTTTGATATGGCTTTTCTTTTCCCCTTCCGTGCATTATCATCAATGGAATTATCACCCAAGTCGATTATATCATTCCGGCTAACTTGGGTATCTACCAGATAATCTTCTTCAAGATCATCCCAATCTGAGATATCAGGTTCGCCACCATCTTCAGCATGCGGTGCAGGTGGCGAATTTTGTACTTGTACTTGTGATGATGTACCTTCCTGATTTTCACCAGTACCACAATCTTTTCCAATGCCAAAGTACGAAGACAACGTTTTTCTTTTTGTTGGTCTCTCCTAGCCTTCCCCACATTCAGGTTTCCTACCCCTCTTCCTGTTCGACATCTCCAACGAAATAAAGGCTGCCAAAAAAATATCAATTTGCTGAAGAAGCAATAATAGACTATAATGTATAATATACCAGTTCAAAAATATGATCGCTCACCTTTAGGCTTTAGGTAACTGTAGCGTCCTAAAATTGCGACACTTGCAATTTCGACTGCATTTTGGTCTTCACGATGGCGACGCAACACGCAACCTGAATGGAGACCCTGAAACTTGCTCACGACACTGAAAACTGCATTTTTCAAGCACCCTGGCCTGAACCTCCTTGCACCCTGCTGTCCCGGGAGGTTGGACCAGGGCGCCCAGCGCCCTGGTCCCTGGGTCCTATTTTGGGCCCGGTCTCCTAAGGAGATTGCGGGTCTTTTTGTTTGCAATTTGGAAATTAACTTTCCTGGTCGGCCTAAGGTCGGGAAAATCAGTCTATCAGCCCTAAATGACAAGTATATAAACTACATTTTTCTCTCTCATTTGGGGATAAGAGAACAGATACATGATGAAAAAGGCGGGGAAACTATACTCAAGCATTCAAGCATTCAAGCATTCCTTCTAAGTCTCCATTCAAGGCTAAGTGTTGCATTCAAGACAAGGATTCAACCATTGAAGAGGAGATCACATACAACATGCTACTACAATATACAACATACAACATCTAAACCTTCGCACATAAGGATACAAACATCCTTAGAACAAGGTATTAGTACTTGTTTTACAGTCATTTACATTTACAGCTCTTGCTCATTTCTTGGTTAATTCCAAAACCGGGGTTTGACCTAAAGGCAAACCCCTAATCCCTAACCCCCCAATCATCTTCGCTTTTCTGTGTGTAGGTTGCAGGTACGCGGCTGAAATTGAAGATCTGGAATCCTTGTGCAGAGACGAACAGATCCCCCTTCGTTTTGCGGATTTTTCGGAGGACCGTGGCGCCGAGCGCCATCGTCCCGACAACTTTTGCTCAAATTTGCAGGACAGCGCCGTGTCGACATTTTACTGCTAATTCCAGGTCCGCAGCTTCATCCTATAACCCGAACTCAGTTTATAAGCGAACCTTTATCACTTTCTATGCATTCCTAGCTCAATTCCTTTATCAATATTCTTTACAAAAGAGGGTAGCCTTGCTTTCCTAACCCTTGAAATTCATTTAGCATCCAATCTTACATTGTGTGGGATTGGATCTTATGAGTTTCAACCCCTCTTTTGAATGTAAAGTCTCTCCCCTAAGTGAAAAACCATCGAATCCTAGCGAACCTCCCTTCTCTCTCCTCGGAGTCGGAAGAGGGGAGAGCAACTAGGGTTCGATCGCGATTTTTCCGATTTACATTTTGGTGAACCCAACGTGCACATCCTTTCTGATTTTTCATGCTTAGATCTGAAAAAAAAAAATTGATTACATTTCCATGTTTGATCTTTTGCAAAATTTTAGAGGTGATTGCATAAAAACCCTAAATTTTCTTTTTGGTAATTGAACCTGCGAAATGTCTAAATGTTAATGCCTGTTTCAGATCTGCCCTTCTATTACAAATTTTTAATTCATATTTGTGCTTTAATTCTGAAAATTAAGTGGTTAAGTGTCAAAACCCTAATTTTTGAAACCCTCTTGATTCAACCTTTGTCCGACAATTTCACTGATCAAAACATCTCCAAATCAGCTGTAACTTTGGATTCCACAATAAAATCGCAATATCTTTCATCCCTGAAAATTTGGAAAAAAGTTGCGAGGACCGTGGCGCCGAGCGCCATCATCCCCGACATTTTTTCCGAAATTTCGGGAGCGAGATCTTACTGTATTTTCCTGCTAAAATCCAGAATTTTGGCTGATTTTATCAATTTTAACACCTTCAAAATAACAGTCAAAGTTGGTCTTGTGATTGCTTGGATTAAGGCTTCTAAACATTTAAAAATCATTGAAATTGAAATTTTGTGTCAAAATTGTGTTCTTACTGTCCTAAATCTGAAAAGTGTGTTATCATTCATTAAAAATTTCAGTGCTTTATTCAAATTCTTGCATTTTGTGACTTTTGAAATTAAGTGCTTAATTACAACAACTTTAATTTCCGCTTTCAAAATTGAATTTTGCGTGAAATTGAGTCAATTTTCAAAATTCAAAATTTGCATTGCTCTTGACATTCCCTCTAAAATCATAAAATTCAAAATTTCAAGTTTCCCTCTCTTTTTCAAAATTCAAATTTTGCATTTTTTGACAATCTTGGTAGGGTTCAATTTTGAGATTACAACTTTAATTTGGCCTATCTACAGATCGTAAAATTACTCAATTTTTTCAGATTAGCTCTAAAATCATCATACCTTTCATCCCTGCAAATTTCGAAAAAAGTTGCAAGGACCGTGTTGCACTCCGGGCGCCACGGTCTCGGGCATTTTTTCCGAAATTTCGGGAGACTGTTGTGATTGCATTTAACAGCTTAAATCTAGAAGATTGGCTGATTTTACTGAAAATTGCTACCTCTAAATTCAAAATCTTCTCTCTCTTTCTAGTGCATGAGTTTTACAACAATAAGCCCTACTTACACTATTCCCGTTAGACGAAGCCGTAGAATTAAGTCTTTCCAAGGTTTAACTACTGAGGAGATGGAACCTAATTTGAATAGCCTTTTTAACGAGGACATGGGTAATTCCTCTAATCCTCCTAATGATGAAGAAGCTCTCCATGAGGTTTCTGAAGAACAACTTTCGAAATTGGATAACCAATTTGACGATTTTCGACAATGGATGTCTCACGAATACCCTGATAGTCAAGCTCTTCCTTTAATTGAGGGTCTAAAACGTATGCTTCAAAGCGATAAGAATGGAATTGATATTTTGCGTGGTATTGCACACATTGTGGATTCGAATGTGATGCCTATGAAGAGTTGTGCTGAAAATTTGGGTTATACACAACCTCCTACACAAGTCAATCATTCTATTCCTTTGACAACTCCTATTGCTAGTATACCTACCTTTACATCAAACATAATGGCTACTTCTATACAAGATATTCCCCCTGTGATCACCAGTCATGGGGGCAATCCCTCTTCTTCAATTAACCCTATTCCTTCATTTAATCCGATTTCTTCATTCGTCCCTTCAATGAGTGTTCCTATTACATCTCCACAAATGAACATGACGCAAGGGGGCAATTCATTTAACCATTCTATTCCTCCTTGTAGTGTTCCTCCTGTCCAATCATCTCCTATGACTAATTATCATAGAGTCCCACCACCTTACTCTCTACCTTCTTTCAATAACATAACACCTCCATCTCAATCTAACACATCCAATATGAACTCTTCGACTGAAGCGACCATTAACAATCTTGCACAAACTGTCTCTTCTTTACAGCAACAAATTGCCTCTATGAATCAATCTAAGTTTAGTGTGCCCACATTTGATGTTGCGAGCCCACTTTCTCTTGACATTGTTCGAGCTATCCCTCCTAAACATGTTGAAATCCCGCATTTGGAACTTTATAATGGTAAAGGAGATCCTCTAACACATGTTAAGACTTCAAGCGGGGAAACTATACTCAAGCATTCAAGCATTCAAGCATTCCTTCTAAGTCTCCATTCAAGGCTAAGTGTTGCATTCAAGACAAGGATTCAACCATTGAAGAGGAGATCACATACAACATGCTACTACAACATACAACATACAACATCTAAACCTTCGCACATAAGGATACAAACATCCTTAGAACAAGGTATTAGTACTTGTTTTACAGTCATTTACATTTACAGCTCTTGCTCATTTCTTGGTTAATTCCAAAACCGGGGTTTGACCTAAAGGCAAACCCCTAATCCCTAACCCCCCAATCGTCTTCGCTTTTCTGTGTGTAGGTTGCAGGTACGCGGCTGAAATTGAAGATCTGGAATCCTTGTGCAGAGACGAACAGATCCCTCTTCGTTTCGCGGATTTTTCGGAGGACCGTGGCGCCGGGCGCCATCGTCCTGACAACTTTTGCTCAAATTTGCAGGACAGCGCCGTGTCGACATTTTACTGCTAATTCCAGGTCCGCAGCTTCATCCTATAACCCGAACTCAGTTTATAAGCGAACCTTTATCACTTTCTATGCATTCCTAGCTCAATTCCTTTATCAATATTCTTTACAAAAGAGGGTAGCCTTGCTTTCCTAACCCTTGAAATTCATTTAGCATCCAATCTTAAATTGTGTGGGATTGGATCTTATGAGTTTCAACCCCTCTTTTGAATGTAAAGTCTCTCCCCTAAGTGAAAAACCATCGAATCCTAGCGAACCTCCCTTCTCTCTCCTCGGAGTCGGAAGAGGGGAGAGCAACTAGGGTTCGATCGCAATTTTTCCGCTTTACAGTAACTAGCAGTCGCCAATACAGTCAACAACAATGATTTTCCTTGGTCTGAAACTTCACTATTGATCAGAATTCAAAGCCTAGAACCCACCAGATTGTGTTGAGATAGATCTGATCTTTGCATGTATTTATACCAATCCTTATATGGCAAATTCGGCGCGAATTTACCAGTATACAAATATTTGGCAAATCCCGTGTAATTATAACACGACTTATGTAATTTTTGAGGCAATTATAGGTCGTCCAAATACGACTTATGTAATTTTTGAGGCAATTATAGGTCGTCCAAATACGACTTACGTAATTTTCGAGGCGATTATAGGTCGTCTAAATAATAGGCGAATAGCGAATACAATATAGTTGGCGAAAGTTGGGGTGACTGGAGACACGCGTCAGCAAGATGTCGGGTGAATTGGGTCCCCCCGGATAACAAATCTTCACATGCCTATAGGCGAATTAAGGTCATCTATTAAGGCAACCTCAGAGAGTGTAGGCGAAATAATTAAATTTACCGTGTGTCCACCATATATTGTATTGGCGAAATCATCGCATAGAAACATTTAATTGCATAAAACATATGGCGATCGGGCCGTGACGTTGACGAAAATTGATAATGTTCTGGCGACATGGCCACCCCCATACAGTACAAAATATTCATCATTTCCGACAGGGCCGACATGAAAAATTCGCCATTGGCGAATATTCGCCACTAAAGTAATCGCTGTTTAAAAGCAATAGCTATCCCAAATATATTCTTGTATGAAGATATTATATTGAATTTAATAATTCATTTAAGTAGAATTAGGTGTGAGTGTTTAGTGATGCATTTCCTTGGTATTAATCTAGTTCAAATGTAAGGTGTAAATTACAACTAGCACTGTAAAAATATTCTGATTGCTTCAAGGTATCATATTGGTTGGAATCGATGTCTTGGGATCCTTGGTGTAGTTTTGTAAGGAAACCTTTGTACAAATAATCTTTATTTCGAGGTTACCTAAGACTTAGTCTATGTTTCACCTAAGTGGGTGGCAGCCGACGAGAGAACTGTCTGGGGTATGATGCCCTAGAAAGGGTTGTGTACCCGCTTTTGTTTTATTTTCAAATCGAACTACGAGTCTCCGTGCTTTCACATAGGCAAGGCCATCTATGATGAGCCCCCAAGATTGTAGGTCTAGCCTTTAGGTCTGGCTCTTCTGAGTTGTCTGGTCTTGTCACTCTTCCTATCTTATATGTTTACCCTTATGGGTTCAATGGTAGACGTTTGATCCAGTCTAAGACATTGTATAGTTTATCATGTTGAACATATATCTAACATTTGATAGATCTATTGTGCGCATCTAGCGGTGTAGGCTTGGGTGCAGGAGCATGTGACAGGTTGTGTCATGTATTGTACTGGGAAGAGAAATCTCAGGTATGAGGAGACAAGTTTGTTAGTTGAGTGTTGTTTTTTTAATCGGAATACATTATGATACTATGTATATGATCATGATCTCCTTTATCTTAAATAGAGTAGTATGTTAATATGTGACAAAAAAAAATGCAGTTCTACTTTTTAGTGGTGTTCACTTGGGTAAGAAGTGGGCATACCTCTCCCTTGTTGGCATTATGAAGAGTATCATCACATGGTTATGCTAATGCTTCCTTGGTTTCTCTTTGGAGAGAGAACTCCTATTTGTGGAGGCAACCTTCTACCTTATTTAGTTGAACAAAATTAGTGCTTGACTTTGATATTTATGTAGAGTACCACATGCACATACATAGTAGTGTCGATGGGGATGATCATGCAAATTTCCTTGTCTTTCTGGTCATGGTATTTTATATTCTCAATTTCATAGATTATTTTTGCCTTATTTTTATCAAAATATTTATGACTGTGTAATATAATTGGGGGTACTCATGCACTGTTTTGTGCCTTGCATATGGATTAATTTACATTCATTAAAGGGTTCTTTGATTCCAATAGAAATTAGCTCTTCTTTGGTAGAGTTTACAACTTCTACATGCTTTAAGAGGTCTTCATGTTCCCATCTTAAAGGGATAACTTTTTGAGAAGATTTATTTATCCTTCTCATTTGCTCTTTTGGAGAGGGAATTTTTGTCATAAGGTTTTCTTGTTTTCTCTATTTGTAAGATGCTTTATTGTACATAGATACCTCATAGGCCTAGTTGTTTGGGCCCATTTTTTCAGTGCTTAGATTTATCCCTAAGTATGAATCAAGGGAAGGTGTTGGTGTGAAAAAGTGTTTTACCTATTGAACATGACTAGGTACTATTCACACTACGCTTAAACTCACTTTGAGAGATTTTTGTTGGCTTTTTTCTCACCTCATATGTATTGAACACATGTTCTCATCCTTGTCCCAAATGTTCCAACACATGTCTCACATTTGGAGGGTTAGTTAGGTCTTTAGTCATGTATCTTTTCACTTGTCATCTTTTTCTTTATATGCAAGCGTTCTTTGTACATTTTAGTCAACTTGTATATTATTATTGTTCTTGTACAAGTTCTCGTTTGTGGAAGTTCTTAGATCTTGCAAGCCGATCCTAGCTACTCTAACACTTCTTACTCTTCTATTCTAAGAGAGGAAAGACTGAAAATTTTATGCTCAAGTTGACATTTATTTTTAATTTGAATTTGTTGGGGATCCATCGTTCCAATTCTAAGTTCCATTTATATGGCTATTTTTAATTTGTTCAATAGAATGGAAAATGCCATTGAATGAAATGTCCTTAGTTGATGTACACAAAAAAAATATTTTATGAGTTGTTCATCTTTTTTGAGATGAAGATAATAAATAAAAGTGGAGCAAGGTGGGCTAGCTGAATTGTTATTTGAGGAAATATGTTATGGAGTTTTGGTTTTATAAGTTCGTGTGCTCATGTTTAGGATAATATTTTACAATGAATGAGACACAAGAAAAATAGTAATTCTCTATTTTAGTTTGACTTAATAGATAAATGTAATTAAAAAGAATAAAAATCATATTGAAAAAAGAGAAAAATTTACCTTTGAAGCATTGAATTATCCACACTACTCTTTATTATTAAGATAAGTTGATCCAAGCAAACTTCAAATACATCATGTGTTATTTAAGATAAAAAAATGTCTTCCAATATAAGAGTTGAAAGTGTCATTCCTCTATTAATAGATTATATCTTTGAAAAATTTTGTGTTTGTCATCTTATATTACAATTAAATTATTTCCTTTATAAAAATTATTTGTTTGGATTTTACAACTTTTAAACATATGAATCTCCTTTGAAACCTCATCCATATAAAAATATAATAATTCACTCTAATCTCAAGGTTATGCAATTATGCAAATCATTCACCAATATAATCAAATATCTTTGTGAACAATATATTTGAGCTGGTATAATGCTACAATTTTAAGAGGAATCCACAAAAGGGTTGTCAACTATTCAAACATGTTCAATTATGCATAAATTGATAATTGTGAAAATGAATCGAGCAAATCATTATACAATTAATATCACATAGATGAAATTAGTTTTCCACTGTTCATTGAATTAGAATGCAACACTTTTACTCTTCCTAATTATAAATCACTGGATGTGATTCAAAACATCGATCAAATCAATTAACACAATTTATCCCAAAATAATTGCAACCTAAAATGCAAATTCCAAAAACCACAAATATTTTTGAATCACATCAATAACAAGATTACATAAAAAGTAAAACAACAAAATCCACTTATACCATTACCCATCTATCAATTGAATGACAAAGAAAACAAATCCTCAAAACCAAATTCATCAATACTTCTATGCTGATTTTGAAGTAAACTCATAATCAGCAGAGAAGTATGGCAGGCAGAGAAGCAATGAAAAAGGAGGAAAGTGAAGAGACAGCAATTGCAGCAGCACCTCCTGCTTGTGGATTTGGGGAGGGACTTTGTGCATCTGCTGCAGCACCCAATTCTCCCATAACTAAAATCATCCCCATTATCATTGCCATCATAAACTCCACTCTCAAATTTCCCAGAAACTTTGAAAACTAATCCAAAAGTTCTCTGAACTCTGTATATGCAGAGACAGAGAGACAGATGGGTGTGTAGGAACAAATGCATGCTTAGTATAAATAGAATAGGATTAAATAGATGGTTGTGTAAGGATATGGGTGTCCAAGCAAAGATGTTTCCTTACAATAAATAGAAGATAATTGAAAAGCTGAGTTGTTTTTAAAATGTTTGGCATGTTACCTACCTTGTGCTGCCTGCCGCCCAAGACCCCACCTCCACCTCCACCTCCACCATAATCCAGTTGCTTTGGGTGGCCATTGCAACAAGGATGCCACCCATTGCTTATAATTTTGTAGCAGTCCAAGCTAATAATACAACGTGGGTATATTTTTTTAATGTGCACAGCTATTTTGTAATCGGAATAATAACACAAGATCAAAGAAAAAGTTTCTATAAGAGTCTTAATAGCTCAAACACACCAATATAGCTATGCTACAATCAATGCAACTCTTCAGTGAGAGTGGTTTATTAGAGGTTTGAATGCACATATATAACATTGATTGCTTTACATAAATGTTATAATATTTATTGCTTTAAATGAATATTATAGCATAGAAGTAAGAGGTAAAGGTTGTAGTAAGCTTATAATTTTTTTGGGAACGACAAGAATATGGGTAGTTTAAACATTTAGAAGAAAAATGGATCTCATGGTCACAAATGTATGGAATAATTAGAAAGTGTTAAGATATTAAACATAATGCATAGTGCCAAAAGAGTCATTTAGAAAGACATATATCAAATGGTTGTCTAATGGTGAGAGCATGGGTGCTTAGGACTACTCAACTCCCTCCATGTATTCTTTAAATTATGCAATATGTCAAAAACATTACAATATTTATTTTTTGCTTTACTCTAAAAAATGAAAAGTATGGCTATCAACTATTTTGTGAATTCTTTGAAAGTCATGCTCATAACAGCAATACATATTGGGTGATACAAAATTAGCTTGGGTGCTTAGTGCTACTCAACTCCCTTCATGTATTCTAAATTATGCAATATGTGAAAAACATTACAATATTTATTTTTTGCTTTATGTTAAAAAATGAAAAGTATGGCTATCAACTATTTTGTGAATTCTTTGAAAGTGGTACTCATAACACCAATACATATTGAGTGGTGAAATTAGAATGCAACACTTTTTCTGATGATGAATCACTGAATATAATTCCAAATGTGATCAAATAAATTAACACAATTTAACCCAAAAATAATTCATTCTAAACATCACATAATCAACTTAAACAAAATTAAAAAACACGCAATGCAAATACCAAAAGCCACAATCCTTTTTCATTGCATGAATAACAAGATCACAGAGAAGGTGGAACAACAGAGTCCACTTATTTCAACACAATCCATCAATTGAATGACAAAGAAAACAACTCCTCAAAACCAATGGTGGATGAAGTAAACTCAATATCCGCAGAGAAGTATGGCAGCCAGAGAAGCAATCAAAAAGGAAGAAAGTGAAGAAACAGCAATTGCAGCAGCACCTCCTGCTTGTGGATTTGGGGAAGGACTTTGTGCATCTGCTGCAGCACCCAATTCTCCCATTACTAAAACCATCCCCATTATCATTGCCATCATAAACTCCACTCTCAAATTTCTGTAAACAGCCATGATAAAGTCTTAGATTGTATTCTGGATACCCAAAACTTTGAAAACTACTCCAAAGGAATTCAGGAGTCAAAAAGTCCTCTGAACTCTGTATATGCAGAGACAGAGAGACAGATGGGTGTGTAGGCACAAATGTAAGCTATACATAGAGTAGGATTAAAGAGAAATATAGGTATCTAAGCACAGAAAGGATATGGGTGTCCAAGCACAGATGTATCCTTACAATAAACAGAAAGATAATTGAAAATCTGAGTTGTCTGGCATGTTTTTAAAATGTTTGGCATGTTAACCACCTTGTGCTGGCTGCCGCCCAAAACCCCACCTCCACCATTATTCAATTGCTTCGGTGGACATTCCAGCAAGGATGCCACCCACTGCTTGTAATTTTGTTGCAGTCCAAGCAAATAATACAACATGGGTATATTTTAATGTGCACAGCTATTTTACAATCGGAATGATAGCCTATGAATATACTTTTATCATGAGGATGCAGATCAATTACAGAGATCTGAACAGTATGTATATACACTTGCAAATTACAAGATCTTAAAGATCAGATACAGTTCCTAATTTCAAATATTATTTATTACCCAGATTACAAAATCTAAAAGATAAGAAACAATCTGCAATTTCAACTATTATTTATTTGAATATTGTGTAACAGCAAGTTATTGTAGTTTTGGGTATTTCAATGTTGCATTCCATTTTCTAAAAAATAGGGGTGATTTCATTGATTTTGATCAATGAAAAATATTTTATTTTTTTAATAGTTTTTTAAATTATTATTTATTTTTATACGTTTGAATATTGTGTAACAGTAAGATAGTGTAGTTTTGGGTATTTGCATTTGAATGAAAAAATAGGGAGTCTTATTAATTTTGTTCAATGAAAAAATAATTTATCTTTTTAATAATTTTTTTTTTAACTTTAATAAAAATATTCATCATAACTAAATTTAGTATGAATATTATGACACAAAGATCCATCTAGATGAAGTCATAAAAAGTTTCTATACGAATCTTAATATCTAGAGCTCAAACACACCAATAAGCTACGCTAAAAGTGTTTAAATATTAGCTAGAGAATTAACTTGAAGATATGATTTGTGGTTCAAGGGATTCATGATCAAAACACAAACAATCAATGCAGCTCTTTAGTGAGAATGGCTTATTAGAGGCTTGAATGCACATATATAACATTTATTACATTACATGAGTGTTATAACATTTATTGCTTTAGATGAATGCTATGACATAGAAGGAAGAGCTAAATGTGTAGTAAGCCTATAGTTTTTAAGGAACCACAAGAATATAGGGTAGTTTAGACATCTAGAAGAAAAATGGATCTCATGGCTACACATGTATGGAATAATTAGAAAGTGTTGAAGATATTAAACATAATGCACAATGTCAAAAGAGTCATTTAGAGGAGCATATATCAAATGGTTGTCTAATGGTGAGAGCTTGGGTACTTGGTACTACTCAACTCCCTCCATGTATTCTAAATTATGCAATATGTCAAAAGCATTACAACATTTATTCTTTGCTTTAATCTTAAAAATGAAAAGTATCACTATCAACTTTTGTGTGAATTCTTTGAAAGTTGTACTCATAACATCAATACATATTGGGTGGTGCAAAATTTGTATGAAACTAGGGAAAAGAAAGCCATGAATACAAGTATGTGACATTCTTTTGCATAGCCACAATATGGACCAACATATGCACCTCCACAACAATATGCACCCTACCAAGAGTATGGACCTAAGATGCAAGGAAGAGGAGTTTGGCAAGACCGTGCAGGAGACAAAAATAATAATCATGGTCAAGGATTCTTCTACTATAAGTGCAAAGAGAATGACCTTGCCCTTGTAAAAATAAAAACTGCATACACTACAACTTCTTTCATTATGTTTTGCACTCATTTTAAGTGTTCCCATATTTATCTGTTTTTAGTCCAATTATAGCCCTGGTTCACACTTTGTTTATTTACATGCTACCTTGTTTTAGCCTTGTTAATACCTAGCGCAGTCTTGTTTAGCCTTTGCATATCCTTGTGTGCCAGTGTGTCCCGTTTTCATGTGTTTCTTACCCTCGTGTAATCCTTGTGTTTATTCTTTCTCTCATTCCAAACACATAGAATTTAGTTTTTGCATCCTTCCTCACGTGTCTTGACCTTCCTTTTCCCCTACTATCTTTATTTCTCATGTTTTAAGGATTTTGATATATTTTATCCTAGACAGATTTTTATTTTTGATACATTCTTTGGAGGGGTTAAGTTTAATACTATAGAATTCTAAGGGGTCCCCCATAATCGCTTTACAAATAATATTTCCTAGAAGAGTATCAAATGATATAGAAAATATACATTTACTTTAATTTAGTGTAGTTCTAAGGCTACAACATCTTTCAAACATCAATATTAATGTTCAATTATGATCTTTTAACATTCCATAAGTTTTGTAATCATCTAAGTATACTTCTAGGAAGTCATGGATGAAGTCTATGAATGTATTTACCTCAATTTTGTTGAAACTTGTAGGTACATTCTTTAAACAAAATGATATTAGTCTGTAGAAGAATGATTCCTATTTAATGGCAAATGTATTATGCTTGTTTTGTTCCTTTATCTTCATTTGGTAAATGAATAAACTTCTTTGCCAACAACATTTAGTCTTTTTGATTTTGTACCAGCATGTCTCCTCATTGGCTAAGTTTTGGAACCGCTTGGGTCAACTTCTAATTAAGACCTCCTTTCTTTAGGTGGCTTGGATTATTGGGCCTTCTTTCATTATATGACACCTTTGGATAGAATGAAATAATAGGATCTTTCAGGATGCAAAATTGATAGTTTAACAATTGCAATGGAAAATTATTCATGTACTTTAGGAGACAGTCTTGGCTAAGTGCGATCTTGTAGCTGCAGTGGATCCTGGTGATGTGGGTGTTTTTCAAAGGTCGAGCTTTTTTGATCAAGGAATTGGTACTGCTACCAGTGTGGGATGTAAGCAAGTTAGGCGAAATAGATGTTGATAGGCTAAGAGGAAGATTGATCGGGTGGGTCGTTGACTTCCTCCTCCTCAAGGAGTTCTGAAGGTAAATACCGATGGCTCTTCTAGGGAGAATCCTAGTCATGCTAGTGTCGATGGTATTGGTTTTGGTGTAATTCAATTTGTCTTTTCCATTTATAAAGGGTTTCATATGAATAACTTCATGCAGGTCCTCACTATCTTGTATGTAATGGAGAAAGGTTGTGCACTTGGTTAGAAAAAAATTATTTGTGAATCCAATTCTCAAGTGGTGGTGCAAATGTTGAATGAGCAACATTTGGATGATGTTAATTGACATTTAGCCGCAGTTATTTGATAGATTCCAAGGTTGACTAGGTATTTAGAATCTGTTACTTTTTGTCATATTCCTAGGGAGCGGAATAGAATTGCAGATTGCTTGGCAAAATGAGCATTTGATGGAATGCAGTGTTGGAATATTGTTGATAGGGGACATTTGCCTATGGATTTATCTTATATCTTAGAGCAATTAGTTGGGGAGGGTAGGAATGAATAATTTTTTGTTCTTTGTAGAGTTGTTGATCATTCTTGATGTGTAATCTTCTTTAGACTAATAAATTTTTATCCTTTTTGTAAAAAAAAAAATTACTTAACAATTTAATTGTAAAATAAAGATAAATTTTAATTTTAAATATATATTAAAATTTTCATATTTTTCTTATTTTGATAAATATAACCTTTAATATGAAATACAAAGATCCCCCATTAAGCCTTGTCAAATTGTAAACCTTTAATTAATAGAAAAAACGGTCCAAATAAAATATATTATTCATTAATTTTTTTAAGTTTTAAATATATAAAAATACTTCTGTTTGAAAAAACAGTGTACCATTATCTTTCTTAAAATTAAAAAATCTTTCATCATTGACCCTACTTTAAATACACCATGTAAAAATTCTGATCACTCTCAAGCAATGATTACACCTTTTTGTTTTCACTCTCAAGCAATGATTGCCATAGGTGCTCATAACATAGAGTTCAGTATGATGTTAAATGATTCTTGAGTTAAGAAAAATTACTGAGATCAATTTGCAATGAGCACGAATTGCATTCAGAGACCTTTTTATATCTCATAATCAAAATGACAAATATAACCAGCATTGCAATTTAGAGAAGCATTTTGTCATGGAGTGTTTGGTTTACTGTGATATGGGGATCAGTTATGTGGATATTTTTTTTAAAAATGGACAATTTGAGTATTTTGTTTGAGGAAATAAAGTTGGACAAACAACAAATCTATTGATCAAAACTTACTGTAGAAAAACAGATCTAAAAAAGAGGTTGCTTTGGTGTGGTGTTCTGGAAAAGTGTGTTATTTTCGAGTTCTATAGACTGCTTTGATCTTGTGAACGTTATTAAAATCTTTCTTTCGCTCGCTCATTCAATAGCCGTGCTCACAAAATCAATTCAAGGTCAATTCCACAAGCGACAAAGACTAGAAAAACATGGTATAACAACAATAAAGAAGAATTCAATTCAATACCCAAGATCTGTAATCTACATCATAGATAAAATGATATGTGAATTCTACATCCACTTATTGCCTTCATTGATAAACAATGCAGGCCATAAATAAAACAGATTGGTCTGCAACATAGAATGACCAATTCAATCAAAATCTCTGGTAAGAATGCAGGAATTTACAAGTGAAACAATGAAAACAAATGGTGCCCTAAAATTAGAAGAGGAAGGCAGTGAGAAAAGCAATGAAAAGAGCTGCAAGAGAAGGCAATGCAGATGAAGCAGCTCCTCCTTTTTGAGGGGCAGGGGAAGGGCTCTCTGCTTCTACTTTTGCTGCATAAACTCCTCCTGCTATCAGAAACATCATTATGGCCATGACCACCATAAGCTTTGCTGCTGCAGTTGACATTGTAGAATTCTAAGCTTAGATTTTGTTTATGGGTATGGTGGGAATGGATATCTGAGCTAAGATAAACTCAGATTTTATATATGGGTAATGGTGGGGATGGATCTCTGAGCTAAGATAGACTGCTCTGATGCTTTTCTGGTTTGTGAATGCAGGGACGAATATATAGAAGGTATCAGTGCCAACGTTAATAATTGGCTGTGTGTGCTTGCATGTGCATTTCCATCTGTAATTTGTCATTCCTTGGTGGGCAATCTTGCAATTATTGGCCGTCCAACAGACTGTCTGCCAGCACCATAGGACCCACCGCTCGAGGCACATGGGACTATACCTGTGGACAATAAATTTCTTGTTGCCGATGTTTTTTTATGTTGAGAAGGTTTCGAATATGCTGACAAAGGGATTCGAACTCGGCACAATCATGATTCATGGACTGTTACACCAAAGGTGTTTCCTCCTTGTCAATTTTGATAAAATACAATGGTGGGCAGCTGTATAATTTTGTTGTCTCCATGCTGTGATTTGTCTTTGTTTAGCTGGCAATTCACCCTTTTTCCCATTTTGGAGAAGTTAAAATAGGATATTTTTGGGGGGGTTGGTATTGGGAGTATAATTCAGTGTCATCTATTTAAAGTGTTGTAAATATTACACTCAAAAACAATTTTTAAAGTGTTGTCAACATTATACTCAAAAACATTTGTTAAAGCTTTGTTTTTTTAATTGAGTGAACCTTGATAAAATGTCAAGTTATGATAAGTTATATTTTATTTAGATTATTGGTAAATGTATTTGATGGAAGCTAAGACTAGATAGAGGTGGGTTTCTTTGAAAGGGGCCAAACCTTTGTACATGAAACTAATAGAGCTATTGCTTCTACAAACAACCTTGTTGCACAATCAATCAATACCATTTCATGTTATTTAACACTAAGGTGTTGTTGGGGGATTTGAACCATGGTCTCCCTTATGAGAACAAAGCGACTTAGCTACTTTACCGCACTCCATTTGCCATCAAGTTACAATGAGTTGAATGTTTATGAGTGAGTTGATTTTGAGAAAAGTTTGAGTTTAATTTGTTCTAAATCATACTCTATTATTATCTGGTTGATGAAAAAGTTTCCATTCTAATTCGTTATTAGGTGAGAAAAAAGAATCTTCTCTCATCTTAATAAGATATCACAAAGTGTACTAAAAAATGTTGTTAAATTAAATTTATATATTTTTATAAAGTTTATTATTTATCCATTTTTAGGGGAGAAGAAAGAATCTTCTCATATCTTAATAATATATCACAAAGTGTAATCCAAAAGATTGTTAGATTAAATTTATACATTTTTGTTCAAAAGTTTGTCACTCATTTTTATGGGTTGTGAAAACTTCACCTCCATTATTGAATGTTATATTTCACATTTTAATTTAAAATATAAATGACACCTAAATCCTAACAATATGAGCATGATATGTCGGGTTCTTGGCCAAATAGGTCATAATCTATCATAGTTTATTCTAACCACCCCGTAATCAAAACCAATACCTAAACATAGTCTCCATAACTATAATACCTCTTTAGTAACATGTGTAGCAGCCATATACTCTACTTTGATGACAGATAAAAAAAGTTGTAGTCTATCTCTTACTCATCCAATTCTTTGCATCAATAAACAAATAGAACACATATCCACTAGTGGACTTTCAACCATCTAAGTCACTTGCCAAATCCACATCGATAAAGCCCTATATGTCCAATGACTAATTTCGTCACTGCAACATGATCATATTCATTGCCTTCTAGAGATAGCTTTTTAGTCATTTAGTGCAACATGATCATATTCATTGTCTTCTAGAGATAGCTTTTTAGTCATTTGGTGCAACATGATCATATTCATTGTCTTCTAAAGATAGCTCGTTGAGAATATCCATATCAGTTCCATCGTAGCTATTGTCTCTCCATCATCATATTTAAAAATCATGTTCTACATTTATTTCCACAAGGTTAGGCCCAAAACTCTTAATTTGATTATGATATCTCTCTCCACCAACATGCCAACATCTAAGCAATTTGTAGAGATATGTATATTTTAATACCAACATTATTGAGAATATCCATATCCTTCTTGCATAACAGTTCCATCATAGCTATTGTCTCTTCATCGTCATATTTAAAAATCTTGTTCTACATTTATTTCGACCCAAAAACTCTTAATTTGATTAATGTATTGTCACTTTCTTTGGTTAGGCCCAAAACTCTTAATTTGATTATGGTATCTATCTCTCCACCAACATGCCAACATCTAAACAGTTTGTAGAGATATGTTTCTTTCAATGAAAAGATCTTCTACATACAAATTTGGCATTGTTTCTTTCCAAGAGGGGGAAAGATGTTTAGCATTTATAGATCTTCATTGCAAACTAGACTACTTCATAAAAAAATCTTTGTGTTCTTTTTTCTTGTCTCTTTATTTGAAAAGATTTTTGTCTATTTTCTCAAACAGATAGCTTCTTTGAAAAAAAAAATTCACTCATTCCTTCTTAATTTCTAATATATATTTAAGGTATCTATATTAATATATATTTTAATTTTTAGGTCATATCTCTGTAAACAGGGTAGCCCTATTACATTGTTCTTAACATTTTCCAGTTAGAAAGAGTTTCTCTAAAGATGACCCCTTTATCAGACCTGAGTATAACCAACATATCTTATAGTTGGGAATATCCATTGTATTTTAAAAGGGTAAAAACATGAAGTATGTTAGTTAATAACAGCCCTGAATTGCAATGCTTGTTAATATAGAGAGTATGTTATTGGAAGCATTTTATAGAAATATCAATAGGAATTCATTATCAAATGTAGATTAATCAGATTAATCAGTAGTTGAAGGTTAAAATGTAGATTAATCAGAAACGTCTCAATTTAACAATGAAAAAGATATGAAAAAGTTCAATACAGTCCCAAATCAGACAATTATAAAGAAAGAAAACTTGTAAACAGTACAAAACATACCATTTAGTTTGAAACTTAGATCATAATTTCTTTATAAAAACGTCAAGTTTACAAGAAACAGTACAAAACATACCATTCAGTTTGAAAACCAGATCATAATCTTTTTATAAATACATCAAATTTACAATACCATTCAGTTTGAAAACCAGATCATAATCTTTTTATAAATACATCAAGTTTACAAGAAACAGTACAAAATATACTATTTTATTTAAAACAAACATCATAATTTCTTTATAAATACATCAAGTTTACAAAAAAAACAGTACAAAACATACCATTTAGTTTGAAACCCAGATCATAATTTCTTTATAAATACATGAAGTTTATAAGAATGTGGGCAAACAGCCCATTTATTTCCTACAAGTCTAAGGAATCCAAACAATAAGAAATAACCAATTTGATGTTACAAAGTAGATGAAAAAACACTGAATATAGAGAGGCCTCTGATGGGATTTCAGTAAAAGAGGGAGGCAACAAGAGAAGCTGTAAAGAGAGCAGCAATGGAGTACAGGGAAGACATCAATGGTGGTGCAGCAGCTCCTTGTTGAGGAACAGGGGATGGGCTCTCTGCTTCTACTTCTGCTGCATAACCTCCACCTGCCATTACAACCATTATGATGGCCACCACCACCACCACCATCATCATCATTCTGCTTCTTGTTCCAGCCATTCTGTAATTGCAGGACTGGGTTTGAGCTTTCACTCTTGTTCTAATGGAGAAACCCAACAAAAAAAACCTCTGTGAAGCTGGAATATGAATCTTGAAAGCTTGAGAAGTTTTCAATGGGTGATTTTGACATGAAAGAGGGCTGTGAATAAATAGACAAGGGCATAAAGCCAAAGTTCCAACGGTCATGTGAGAGGCACTACCGTTGCATGTACTTGCCCATCTGTAATTTCGCCTTTCTTGGTGGAAAAGAAGAATCTTTAGCTGTCTTTCAGCCCCATGGGACCCGCCGCTTGAAGCACATGGAGGGACCTCTGAAATGTTTGGTGATGATACTTTCAGTTCACCTAATTTTCAGGGGGAATGGTAAGTTGAGGGAATTTATGTTTTCTAACTTCACATTAGAATTCCCATGAATACTTGATTATGGAAGAGCCACTGGGTGTTAAATTTTTAAATGAGAATTATGGGGAAATGACCTAATGAAGCAAGAGGCGATGTGAAAATGTAGATTTTAAGTTTTTAATAAAAAAATAAAATAAAAGAATAATTATGTATATTGATCTCCACTTATGGCATGTGCTGACCAGTGGTTAGCATGTGATTGATAGTTAGAGGTGGCATAAAATGTGGAGATTGAAGAATATGTTGTGCACATGCAAATTTTGATTGACTTGATAAACATTATTCTTAGGCATGAATTTTGCAAAGGAATGTTTACAAACAACAATCAACTACAAGTTCAAGAATTGTCTATATGACACTACTTAAGAAAATCAACCTTCTAAATATTTTATTCCAACATTCTATTTATTCTATATTCAAATCTAATTTGAATAGAAAATATATATGTATTTTGTCTTTTATAGTAAAACATGAGACTTTCATTGGTAGAAATAGATGAGAACAAGTTGCAATGAAAAGACTTCTTTTTAAAGTCTTAAATCATTGATTCTACTTATTCACAATTGCTAATTTTTCATGTTATCTTATTTGTTAACATTTTTCATTGTATATTATTATAAAGAATGTGTAATTGTAATAAATCAAATATTCATTCACAATTTTTATTTGAAAAATACATGAGGAGATGTGGAGGTTGAGAAGGCTATGAAATACTTCGCATGTATGGACATAATAGTAGATCATCAACCACACCCTTTTTGGCTATCAAGTATAGTTACATCTTTAGTTATTCTTGCTTGTTGAGCATACTCCTTACTCTCTCCATCAACATTGGTTTCATCCTCTCTACATTCCATTCTATTGAGGGTTATATGAAGTTATCAAGTATGTCATGCAATAATTTGTCCTTAATTTCTTTGAATCACATAAGATCTCAACTTTGTTCTTGAGAAACCAGATGCATGCCTTCCTAGAGTAATTATCAACAAAAGAAACATAATACTAGGATTGAACAAGTAGAAGTACATCAATATGACTAAACAATTTACTATGAATCAAATCTAAAAGGCCTAAGATCTAGTGAAGCTCAAGTAAAGTTGAACATGATTTTGTTCCCCATATACATATACTTTTCACAAAATTCAAAATTCAAAACAAATAAATTAACCCCTCAACCAAATGTGTACTCATCCAGTTCTAGACGCTACAAGTATTGATGTTATAGGGTGTGGATGCTACATGTATTAGTGCTACAAGACTTTAATGCTACATACACCACCAAACTTGTATAGAGGTGCTTGCATCAATTTAGAGTAGAGCTTCTATTACCATTTTGCAAAGCAATTGAATGACTTGAATTCATTATGGTATGGGTTTATATACAACAAATGGTGGTGAACAAAGTGCATTGAATGGCACTCATGGTTTTAACAAATATTAACAAACATCCTAAATTTATCTAACAAACAAATACTTGCCTAACAATAAACTCTAACAAATCAAACAGACAAGCCTACGGTAGGAATGATGTGATATCCAACAGATTCAACACTAGCTCTCTCTTTTCAAGCATCATTGCTTCATGAACCATCTTACACCCTTCTTTGTTGAAGACTACTTGCACACTCACATAGTTCATTCACTGACTAATAATAAGTTACTTACCAAAATCGACATATGCAAGAATTCTAAGAGGCCCTTAATCCTTTCATTACTAAACAATGATTAACACATTCATAATAGATAAACAATGATACCATAACACAATGATTTATATGGTGAAAACTTTTTAGGAGAAAAAGCTCACACCCAAAACTTGCACGATATATTATCAAATATAAGAGTATTATAACATACTTGTAATCAAGTCTTTACAAGATCATTTTACTAATAATTAAGCTTAGAATAACTTTGGAGGCATTCAAACAACTTATGTGTAACTATAATTTCTTGTATGAAACCACTTCCTCCAGTACTAGTTTATTAACAAAAGTAATAATATAGAAAACACAAATGGTTTTCAAAACCATGTTACAACATGCATAAAAGATATTAGCCAACTTGGCCACAATTTCTATTGCAACCCATAAAAATTCCTTGACACCTATTAAAATTAGTTAATTAAAAAATCATTTATAAATCCTTGTTTGATCTACTCAACATGGACACCCAACTTGCATATCTTATCCCTCAATTCAATTTCAATATTCGCTATCCACTTGTATTCTTTTCAAGCCTCCACTTGCTTGCATCTCGTTTCCCCGTGCAAGCTAAGCTAATCCTAGCTCTTCATCCACTTGATTTAATCATGTATCCTTCTACCCGCATATTTCCCATCCCTCATCGCATGTAAACCCGTCCAAACCATCCAATCTAAACTATTATCTCAACCATCCATATATTAAGGTGAAAAGCTATGTAAAATCTTGTTTCAAAGACACTTTTCATGCATGTAAGTGCTTCAAATATCATGGGTTTATCAAATATAGTCCATCTCCCATGAGAAACCTACATCTCAAACCTATCTATAGTTTATCCACATCTAATTGCTCATCAATACATAAAGGAGGCACACTACTCAGATTTATTTGAGCAATTTTGAATTTCTTTCCTTCTTTGTCTTGTCAAAGATGTAATGTCAAGTTTCTAGAGGAGTTGTTTTGAATGCATCTTCCTTATTTCTCCTATAGATTTGGTTGTTCATAAAAACATCCTCATACTCTTTGTCCTTTCTCCTCATTTAATTCTTCTAAATTTATCCACCCTTTCAACAATTCAATCATTTGATCTTAAATTTTATTTAAGACTTAGATATCCTTTGGAACTTTAATCATTTTTCATTATTCTTTATCTTGCCCTTATTAAAGTAGTTTGCATCCTTCTCTATGAGGAATGTGCCCACCACCTCATCAAGATTCAATTTCAACGCAATGCTACTAATTTCTATGAACAAATTTTTTCACATATCAATCAAATAACAAATAGGGGTTATACATTGATCGTTCCAATCTATTTTCACATTCTTGAATGTTAAGTAGCTAATCATGATATTAAGAGTATCTAGATGCTTTTTCATAGAGTATCCATCACTTGTCTTTAAGGTGCAAATCTTCTTCCATAGATATAACTTGTTTACCAAATAATTTATCTAATACAAGCTCCCTAACTTTTTCTCCAGCCTCACATTGGTGATTTCTCCTAAAACATTCTGGATCATTAAATTTACAAGGTAAAGTCAAACAATATATATTGTCTTTCTATAAGAGCCTAGTCTTTAGGTTTCATGTTAATAAATTATTATTAATAAGAAAATGATTCATATAGACCTTACAAATCTCTAGTTTGCTCCATTTGCAACCTACACTCTATATGTTCCCTCCTTGATGCTACAAAGTTCCTAATGCAAAAAGGATTAATCACACAATTGGGTCCTGCCATGAAAATGTCAATTGATCTAGATTCTAATACCTAATGAAAGGAAATACATGGGAATTCCAAGCTAATCCATTAGGATAGAAAATACTAGATCTAATAAAAAATTAGTAGCAAAGTGTGATTTAGTTCAACATGTGGATCTAGGAGAGGTTGTTTTTTGCAATTGCCTCAGTCTTTCTCTTCAGGGAAATGTTTCGAGGGTTGTTGGACAAGTCATGCGAAACAGGTGTTGTCATCCTCTTTAGAAGATAGGCAAGGAGGGGCGTTGGTTCCCTCCTCCTCAAGGAGTTCTTGTAAGGAAAGCAGAGTATGGAAAACGCCTTCCAAAATGTTAAATTCAAAGGGGAGAGAAGCAGGGGTGTCATTTAGTTCCAATTACAGTCATTAAGATACACATAACAAAAAAATAGAGCAAACATGAATGATTTTCAAACACAAAGTGAACACCAGATTTCACGTGGGAAAACCCTTACGGGTGAAAAACCCACACACCAAAGAAAGGTCTCTTGTACTACAGTAAATCAAATTTACATACAAGTTATAGATTAATCACTTTGAATGTCTCTGTTCAGGCAACATACAACATTAGATCAAATTAGATCACGCAAATTACAGGTACAATGTTCTGCAATTCAACATTCAACAGAACCACCAATTAATCACCATACTAACTTCACCAACCAATTGATCCAATCATATACTTAAAAAAAAACCCACAACGATTTCTTTAGACGTTTTATATCTCTATTAGGAAAAATAGTTCGTTTCAGTTTCCCATGGCTCCATCCGTCAAACTTCTCAATTGTCGAAAACACGGTGTCTAATCTACACTGAATTCCAACTGCACTCCTTAGACTCCAGCTTGGACCAATTATTGACATCCAATTCAGCAAGAAAAACCAATCAAACATGGTCCCCACTGAGTCTTAAAGACTATCGACAACTGTTCCCATTCAGACCAATCATCGACTTCCAACTTAGCATGACAACATGCGTCAGTCATGGTCCCCACCAAGACTATCGCTTATTGGCATAGAATCAGAATTCGACATTAAAATGGCTTTTTTGAAAACTTAAGTTCTACCGATAACACTTTTTTTGACACTGAACAATCTTATCAGAAAGATCTCATTTGAGAGAAAAGTGACTTCAACTATCGAAAACTCAAGTTCTACCGATAACACTTTTTCCAACACTGAATAATCTTATTAGAAATATCTCATTAGAGAGAACTTATCGACATAGAATCGAACTTCAACATTAAAATGGCTTTTCCAAAAACTCAAGTTCTACTGATAACACTTTTTTTTGACACTAAATAGATCACTAGAAAAAACTGTCGAAACCAAATGCCCAATTACATGACTTAGTCATATTATGAGATTTCAACCAGTAAGTTTGAGACACCCATTCTCAACAATTTTGAAAAGTCAACACTGATGGATCATCTTGTGGAAATCTTGGTCATGCTGGTATTGGGGGAGTTGGGTTAGATAGCTTTGGTATTGTTCAATTTATCTTTTCGGTTTACAAGGGTCTGCATTCTAACAATTTGATGGAGGCTCTTGCAATTTTATATGCTATGGAGCGTAGTTGTGATCTTGGGTGGACAAAGATCATCTATGAATCTAATTCTCAGGTGGTGGCTACTTTGTTGAACAGGCAAAGATTAAATGATATTTGTTGGCATCTTGCTTTGGTTATTAAACAAATTCTTCATTTGTATGCTTCCTTGGAATTTGTGACTTTCTGTCATGTCTTGAGAGAATGGAATGGAGTTATGGATTGTTTGGCCAAATGGGCCTTTGATCAAATGCACAATTGGAATATTGTGGATAGGGGACAATTACCCCCAGATCTATCTCAAAAGTTGGACCAATTAGTTGAGATTGATAGGGCTATTTAATGCTCGTGCTTTGTATTTCTTTTATGTTTGATTAAATTTTTACCCCTTTTAAGTGTCAACAATTAGCTTCAAGATCTAATTATTAAATGTTACCTCCAACCCAAGTAGTAAAAAACCCTATCTCACATGTAATAGAAGTAGAAAATATTCTATTGGGAACATATAGGAAGGATTATGTAATAAAAAATATTGATGACAAGGAATTTCAACAAGAATTCAAGCATGCAAAGGAATTGTTCGGGATGGGTCTATGCACATGCATATTGCTATGATGGGTTGGGCCAAAGGAAGAAGGGGCAACACCCGTTGGATCAAGAAACATGTATGGACCTAGTTCCTCCTAGTAATTAAGGGCCTATTGGTGACATCAATGATATGACTATTATTATAGAGTGTGTGCATTTTGAAACACTAAACAAAAATAAAGCTAGAGAACATTCAAAGAAGAGTAATACAATGATTTATTTGTTTGCAAACAAAATACACTAGGTGAGCATCATTCCTTAAATGGGTGAGAATCACAGGTTTATCTCTATGGAGCAAGATTCTCCTTGAATAAGAAAAAATCAATAATAGAGGTACAATAGACCAGTTTCATGCCTTTTGACAAAGATTAACATATGTAGATTCATGGATTATGATGAATGGGGTAGAAAAAAATAAATGACGATATAGAAATCTACCCAAGTGTTTAATGTTTTTGTATTGTTTAAAATTAGAGGATCTTTTATATATCTTAGATTAGGATGCATGGTTCGAAGATATGAGTGTTTACTAGTTAATCTAATAATTCTAGCCTTTGATTTGACTACCTTACTTCCATCTATAATTGAGTAGATTATCTTGTTTAAGGGATTTCAAACATGCTAGGGAAATTCTTGGCTCTAGATATGAGTATAAATAATTTGATCTAATCTACCTCATGTAGAAGATTGGATTTGGAATTAGACCTTATTGATTATGAAAGTATCCTTTTACATTATAGAAGATGCTTCAAGTTAGCCATATTTCTAATAAATGTATACAATAGGGAATCCTAAAATCTTCATAAAAATACATGGTGGTAAGGAGCCCATTAGTCCCTTTTATTAGTTAGTAAGGCCAGTGCAAGCTCTTTAGAGGATATCGCAGATGCAATACTTGTGGAGAAGCAATTGAAACTTATAACAAATGGTGAAAAGTATAATACATGAAAGAAACTATCTATTATCCCCTTCATAGCATAAATACTCAAATGTAGCTCGATACCCAATGTAGCAACAATCTTCTATGGAGTTAAGTATGAAGAAAAAGAAGCAAAAATAATTTCTCAATTAGCAATATCTAATGTTTTGTAAGATAATTCACTTTCCAATCGAGGAGAGGGAGAAAACCATGAATTGTTTTTCGATATAAAGAACCAAAACTAATTCCAAGTGGTTCACATTCAAACCACATGCCCCACCTCCAATTATAATTCATCCAACTCCTCTACAAATAGAATATAACTCCCAATTGGCTAGTTTGATTCCCAAGGTCAAGTGGGAAAGTGTTAGGATTCCCACAGATACTGAGAGGGGAGGGTGAATCAATATCTAACCGGTGTACAAAATTTCTTATCTTAAAACATGCAAAACATAATATAACAGTGTACCGGTATGCAAGAAATAAAGCAATAAACATAATTAAAAACATCCACATGAAAAGCACACCATGACACAAGGATTTAATGAGGAAACCCGGTGTGGGAAAAACCTCGGTGGGATTTGTGACCCACAATATCCACTTACTGGCCAATAAGAGAATATTACTTACAATAGGGGCCTGCACATGTAGGAAGGCCAACTGCCTAGAGCTCACTGCTCAATGGGAAGTCTCACTGACTTACAATGTGGATTATACAAATCCAATATCTTGTACTGCTTTACAATAGCATCTATAATGCCTGATCCAGTATCGGTTACTGCTTTGCTTCTTACATAAACCCTTTAACCTATATTTCTCATAATAGGTATGCCTTAATATTTCGCATACATCACTTTCATAACTTTATTCCTTACTTACAAAATGTCTACAATGATCTCTTTTATATATAAGAGTCATTTTACAACATGCCAAGTCGGCTTACAAAGTTTTTACAATAATAAACAAAATATAATATAACAAAATCCTATCGGCCTCTGTGCCGGTGTACTTCCTTTCTCTGTGTCAGTGTCGGTGTCCTGAGTGTCGATGTAGAGTGTGATTTGTTGATGCCGGTGCACTAACTTGCCGGTGTAATGCCTTGTCGGTATCATAGGATTGTAAGGTTGCCATCAATGACAAAACCTTCAATGTGCATATGCCAACAATCTCCCCCTTTGGCATTGATGGCAACACTCACGAGAAATTTCAAAAGTGTATCCAAAAATGTGAAGTCCAAAAATGTGTGCTCCCCCTGAGCATATGATTCCTGTGGTATTTGAGTTTTCTCATCCCACTACTCCCCCTTTGGCATCAATGACAAAGGTTGTCAAGATGTCAGTAGAGTTTGTAGTTTCAACCTTGTAACTGGGTAGTTACAATTTGAAATAGATCCGCCAAAATCAAGTTTATACTCTCCATAAACTTTTTACTATCTTTTATTGTTGTCTCTGTTCTTTTAACTGTACCGGTGAGATGTTGCAAATGCTCTGCCGGTGTTTTTTGTCCCTGTATTAGTGCCTCAAATATTTCCTTCCGTAGTGATGCTAGATAGTCCAATCTTGGACTTAGTTTTAATCTCAGATGCTTTGCCTTATTCACTATTCTCTCTTTTTCTCTTTCCAATTTAAGTAATTCTTCCTCAAAATTTGTTATCTTCTGTTAAAAAATTGATAGTGTATCAGGCGAGTTAACAAAATTATCTGCAAGTTTATTGATTTCATCCTGTACCTTGGTCATCTTCTTATCTATATCTACAGTCAAAATTTTTGTCTTACAGGTGTCTTTGTACAGAGTTTCGTACTCTTTTAATAAATTACACAGTTCCGGTAGAAGTGTGTCAAAATCTCTAGTACACTTCTTTATCTGCTCATCAAAGAATCTCTGCTTTTCAATTTCCACTTTGTCCTTCAATGTCTCTTCCTTTATTTTCTCAATGTTTTCTGTGATATATTTACATAAGGTATCAAGTTGTCCTAAAGAATCTTTATTGTCTATATTACAGTTAAGAGCAATTACCTTCAAAATTGGTATGGTGTCATTTATTGCCTTATAAGCTTGTGAGCTGCAATCTGTTATCTTTTTAATTGAATCCAATAGTACTTCAATCACATTAGTTGATTTGTAGCCTGATGATGAACCTACATTCTGAGTACCGCCAGTGGAAGTAACCAAGCTTGTATTGACCTCTGGTAGGTCTGTTTGTGTTTGCATTTCCCTAAGCAATGGTTTTTCTACTTCTCCAGTTGCCGGTGGCACTGTTTCCTTATGAACCTGTTCCTGTTTCTATTGTCGTTCCTATTCAAGAACCTTTTGCTCTGTTGGTTTCTCTGTTTGTTGCATTGTCTTAGTCTGAGTCTCTACCTGTTGCTCTTTGTCATCTGTCGATTTCTTCTGTGTGTTATCAGTTTGCTCAACTACCGGAGGCTCATTAGCCATGTCAGTCTTATCAGCTGTATCTTTGTCTACCACAACGTTGATCTTTTGAGTATCAACATCCACTATATATAAGACTTCAAGATTAGGATTGACATCCTCTACATCCATACTTTCAACTGCCAGTTGATCTTTTGTAGCTATTGTTTTTACTGGTGGAGTAATCAAAGGAGGTGGGGTTAAGTTGTCTTTAACCTTGATACTAAGTGGTCCACTGACTTTACCTTTACCCTTGTCTCTTTCTTTCTGATATACCTTTATAGGTTTGTGACTCATGTATTCTTCTTGTTTTTCTTTTTCCACTAGGAAAATGTCCCATGCATTTTCTGTCTCCTTAGTCACCTCATTAACTCTTCCAACCATTAAAGCAATGTGTCAGTGTGCAGTAGAAAATACTGACCGGTTGGCTTGAGCAATTAAGTCATCAATTTCTTTGGGTGAATTCACCGGATATACAACAAGTAGATTTTCTATCTTTATTTTCTTGTCAAGTTCCACTACTGCTTGTCTTCTTGCTTCCAGTCTCTTAAATAGTTCATCTGGTACTTCATCTACTACTTCCATCAAAAATTTCTTATACATATCCATATGCAATATAACACTGTTTTCTACTTGTTCTTTTTCATCAGCTGTTAGAGTGTCATATAGTTTCTCTATATTCTTCAATTTCCCTTCCTTTGTAATTTCATTCAACAGTATGTCAAGAGGGGCCAAGTCCTTGTTTGTCCTCTTCTTCTTCTTGGGTGTCAGTTTCTTCTTCTTTGGTGTAGCCTTTCTTACCAGAGATCTCACTGCTTGTTGTTTTTGTCTTGTCTTCCTAGGTGAGGGTGTGGTTACCGGTGAGGGATCTCTTTTCCTTACAACTCTTTTGAAAGTTGCAAGCATGTCATTCTCTGAAGATGTACCTACCGGTGATAGGTGAGTTTCAAGTTGTGGAGCTACTAACTCATCCTCTGTTATACCGGTTTGTTCCATTACTTTATCCTTGATCTCCTTTGCTTGCCTAGAACCTTTTCCTACAACTGTCTCAACCTTTTTCACTCTTTTCTTAGATTCTATTTGGCTTTCAATAGTTTCTGCACTACCAAATATTTCTTCCTTAGGTTCTTTAGGGGCTTCAGAAGTGCTTTAGCATATGTTTCAATTATATGATCATCTGTTTCGTAGCCCATCTCTGTTACCCAAACTATCCTAGGGATGACTGCTTCCATCCAAATCTCATCCTTCTTGATTACAAAGCATATTTCATCCTTATATTTGTCAACAATCTTTTGTGATAATCTGATTCTTTTCTTCATTTTGGTCTTTAGTGCTTGAAAGAAATCATGGATATTGTTTTCCTTATCTTCTCCCATATTATTGAATAGTCTTGTTAACTGTTTACCTACCAGTATATCATATCCAAGTTCTTTGTAGCCTATACCGGGAACCTGTTTGGTTATATGTAGCATCAGACATACTAACAGATTTCCAAATTTAAAAGTTCCTTTCTTGTCCTTCTTAATCTTGCCTAAGTTGTCAATTAATTCGTCCTTAAACCACTCACATACATCAATCGTTGCATTATCCATGACCATATCATAAGCACTCTTAATGGATAAACTTGAAACTGAATTAAGTCTATTTGCATGAGTAGCTTTATATCCTAATATCATGCTGATAAATCTCACATTAATGTCGGTTACATCATTTACTCTTAAGGACCTTCTGTTGGATGTGACACTAGTTAACTGAGTAACTAGGTCACTGGAGACCTTTTTAGTCTTGTCTGGCCTTTTACCGGTGGTCGGTAACCCTGTGACAGCTTTCACTACTTCCTTAGTGATTTTGTGAATTGCATCTAACCAGAAAAATTCACCATGTACCTTGCTTAAGACTATCCTAATCACATCCTTGGGGAATTCAGGAATGCTAAGGATCTCTGTAAATCCTAGGGTTTCAATGATCTTGTGTTCATCTTTTACATTGCCGGATTCATCACATATGATAGTTTTAAACATGGTTTTAATCTCTTCATCTCCTAGTTCCTCAATGTTACAGTGAATGTAAATTCTGGGGTCTTCAGCATAAACAACTCCCTTAGGAATTTGAGAAAAAGCACCTAAGGTATCATCTTTCTTTGCTACTTTGGGAACTAGTTGAAATACAGGCCTAGGTCTTTTTATAACTTTGACAACAGTAGGGTTTGCTATATATTCAATTGCAGAGGTGGATGCCATGATAAAATACCTTTTACTGCCTTTAGGATGGATGATTGCTTGAAGTGTTCTTGCCTCTTTCTCGAAATGCCTTAGCTCGGAATCTTCGTGCTCCTCGTAGGTTTAAAATATCGGTGAAATGAAATGGAGCCAAAACCTCAAATTTATAGTGTCTTTTCGCCATCTACCACATTAAATGCATGCCGCTTACGTATTCACTTAACATTGTCTGCCGGTAATAAGTAATTTCCAACTTCTTATCTCTAACCGAGGGAATAATAGCACATGTGTCATTAGATTGCCAAACCCTCAAGGAAACTTTCTTCAATTAGATGAAGAACTTCCTGCGGGTGGAGCACTGCTCTGTCTTGCCGGTGAAGCATCACTCTATCCTATCGATGAAGCATTGACTGGTTCTATTGATGGAGGAGTATTCCCAATATTTAGATCAGCTTTTCTAATCCATTGTTTTGAGAATTCTTGCTTAACCTCTTCAACCTTTTCTTTACCTTTCAAGCTAGAACTTTTGTTGTCTCCCGGTGATCCTTTACTTCTACATAATTTTGCAATATGCCCAATCTTGTTACATGCATATCAAGTTACATTATTCTTCTGAATAGCTTTCCCATAACCTATGCCAGTTTGTGTTCTGCATTGATTAGATAAATGTCCAAATCTTCCACAAACATAACATCTCACATTCATTCTGCAATTTTCAGAGTTGTGACCAACTTTGTTGCAGTTTGAACATTGACCTATGGGTGTGTTGATATTCTGATAATTTCTAGATCTATATTCATTTGCTCTATGACCATACTTATTACAGTTAAAGCATTTTCCATTGAATTTATAAGCATTAGGTTGTCTTACCGGTTTGCTGTGATCCTGAGTATTTGCAGTACCGGAGCTTTCACCAACTTCAAAGCCAATTCCAGAAGTGTCACCTTTAGGTTTTTGATTCTTCAGCAAGGTGCCAAGTTCCTCTGAGCTTTTCGTGAATTTTTCTTTATGTTGATTTGCAGTTTCTAGTTCTCTTTCTAAGACCTCTTTCTGTCTCATCAGTTCATTTGAGTCATTCTGAGTGTGCATCAGATCTGTCTTCAACATGTCATTTTCATAGCTAAGTCTCGTGTTCTCATTTGTTGCATCACTTAGTCTTCTGGTTAATTCTTCTTCATTCTTCTTCCTATCCTCAATCTCTTTACAAAATCTCATAGTCATATCCTGCATCTCATTCTTTGTTGTCATGTTCTCTAGTTTTAGCTTGCTTAACATATCATTAAGTGATTCCTTTTCATCATTCTCATTTTGCATCTTTTCACAAGGTTCTCTTCTCTTATTTCTTGCAACAGTAAGATTCTCTTGAAGTGCCTGAATGATATCCTGAGCTGCCTTTAGATCATCTTCTAGTTTGATATTTTTCAATTTTTCTGCATCATAGTCTGAGAGAGCTCCTTCAAGTTGCTTCATTAGATTTTCCATCTTTACCGGTGTCAAGATCTTCCTCAAGCTGTTAGGCTTATGGAAATAGAGGACCAGGCTCTGATACCAATTGTTAGGATTGCCACAGATACTGAGAGGGGGGGGGGGTGAATCAGTATCTAACCGGTGTACAAAATTTCTTATCTTAAAACATGCAAAACATAATATAACAGTGTACCGGTATGCAAGAAATAAAGAAATAAACAGAATTAAAAACATCCACATGAAAAGCAGACCATGACACAAGGATTTAATGAGGAAACCTAGTGTGGTAAAAACCTCAGTGGGATTTGTGACCCACAATATCCACTTACTGGCCAATAAGAGAATATTACTTACAATAGGGGCTTGCACATGCAGGAAGGCCAACTGCCTAGAGCTCACTGCTCAATGGGAAGTCTCATTGACTTACAATGTGGATTATAAAAATCCAATATCTTGTACTGCTTTACAATAGCATCTATAATGCCTAATCCAATACCGGTTGCTGCTCTGCTTCTTACATAAACCCTTTAACCTATATTTCGCATAATAGGTTTGCCTTAATATTTCGCATACATCACTTTCATAACTTCATTCCTTAATTACAAAATGTCTATAATGATCTCTTTTATATACAAGAGTCATTTTACAACATGCCAAGTCGGCTTACAAAGTTTTTACAATAATAAACAAAATATAATATAACAAAATCTTGTCGGCCTCTGTGTCGGTGTACTTCCTTTCTTTGTGCCCGTGTTGGTGTCCTAAGTGTCGATGTAGAGTGTGATCTGCTGATGTCGGTGCACTAACTTGCCGGTGTAATGCCTTGCCGGTATCATAGGATTGTAAGGTTGCCATCAATGACAAAACCTTCAATCACCTACAATGTCTCATTGGAGTGTGCATATGCCAACAGAAAGTAATTCCTAATAACTACATTTAGATGTAATACTTCTCAACAAAAAAGGTCACAATACAATACCAAGGCCTTTGTACTTCAATGTGATCCTCACTCTAAATCTAGATGAAATTTCACAACATAACTCTACATAAAACATAAAATATGTTCTTCGTCCCAATCCTTATATAGGACAAGGAGACCCAAGGAACCATAAAATACTTCCCAAAAATATGAGCCAAAACTAAGTCCAAGTGGTTCACATTCAAAACATGTATTTTACCTCCAAGTGCAACATCTCCAGGAATAGAATGCAACTCCCAACTAATTGGTTTGTCTGCCAAGACCAAGTGGGTCAAATTAACTCCTACACACTCCATGTATATGTAGTAATTATCATTTACATCCTCTTAACATTCTATTAATAGTTGGTCAAAGATGCTAACATAATTCGTTTACTGACCCCATTCAATGACTTATTAAAATCATGATAAGATCAAAGACATATGATAGAAATTGCTACAAATAGAATCTCAAATTTCAATATTTCATCCAAGTGGGAGCCCTTTTCCACATGGGAATATATAATTTTAGAAACATTAAATAATTTATATAAACCTAGGATTAGTAAGGTGTATAACACTTAGTCCCAATGGGACAGAGGATCATAAGGTAAATAGATTTACCATGCCTTACTAAGAGTTCACTCAATTGTAAAAGTTTCTCAAAATTCATGAAGTTGCCATAAAGAAGGGATGCTAAGTGATAACATCTTTCCTAAATTATCTACACTCTCCAAGTCAAGATTTAAGGACATGATGTAGGAGAAAATCTCATTTGTTGGGATCCTTTTAAGTGACATGTCCTAATCAACTCATTGGGATAAGTAGTACATTCTTTTAAAAGTTGAAATGTGGATATGCCAACCCTATGAGAGGTAGATATATTTTTCCCTCCTAAGAGACCTCTACATAAGCAATGCATGTTTGTCTTCTTGCTTATCCATTCATGCAAGATTTTTTTATTCTAGTGTTATTCAATACCATAATATTGTTCTCTTATGAAATAGTCAATGAAATAATGTTGTCTCTTGACTATAATTAGATATATGAATACGAATAATACCAACTAAAAAGTCATCAATGTTAGAGTAGCCCCATGACATGATGGTTTGGCTCTTCCTATGAGTTAACGGTGGAAGAACTTAACAAAGTTGAGATTAACATTCCTACAACATCATGTCCCTTCTTAGTGAGATGGCAATATGAGTAGCATGAGGTCAAAAATTTATTTTGGTACTATAAAGTAAAAAGCTACAAATATTTTCTTGTAATTAAATAATGTCGAACAAGCCAAGTTGTTGGGATGAAACCTACATAGAAAACTTGCAAGAGATGTTTGTAACGGCTCATGGATTTAAGAGACAACATTCATGTGGGGAGATGATCCATAAAGAGATTAGTTTATCCATCACTGTATAAATGTACCATGAATTAATTCCCTAAAGGCAATGTTGTAATAGAAAAATAGATTTGTCGAATGAAACTTCCCCCTAATGATTCCTCATAACTAGAAGGGATTTAAGAGCACCTAGAAGTTTGAACATATAGTATAAAAAGTCTTAGTAAAAATATAAGCACCAAGAATAATATTAATTGTGAAGCACAACTAGGAGAAGGACTCTTGGCTAGGATGACTAAGTCGTTATTCTTTGCATAATGTTGGGTTTTAGTTAGTGGTTCATTGGGTTTAATTGGCTTTAAATATATTGGTTTTCTACCACCCACAATAGTCTATCCAACTTTATTTGGTGGAGCTAATATTTCCACCATAGGTTCTACAGGTACTCTTAGCAAAAGAAGGCATTGGACCCAATCTTATTGTTATGGAATTGAAAATGACCTTATAGATTTGGTAAATTAATGTAAGTATTTTTCTATTTGTAAGACA
Source organism: Cryptomeria japonica (assembly GCF_030272615.1). Classification (NCBI taxonomy): domain Eukaryota; kingdom Viridiplantae; phylum Streptophyta; class Pinopsida; order Cupressales; family Cupressaceae; genus Cryptomeria; species Cryptomeria japonica. The sequence goes on from NC_081408.1 coordinate 736,901,881, forward strand.
AACCATTTGATTGACCTCGATAATTTCCTTATGCTTTGAAGTGAGGTCCACCTCCACACAAGTATGATGGTGAGGTTGAGCTAAATGGAATCTTTTAGGCTCGTGATATATCAAATAGCGAATATCATGGATAATTTGCTCCAATAAGGCCTAGAAAACAATTGAAAGACTTGGAAATTCCAACCACACAGGGACTTAAAAGGAGGCTTGCTTTAGGACCTTAAAATATTTGATCCAATATGATAAAACCAATTACTATACCTACTAAAATACATATAGACTTGTTGAAAGTCATTGAAAAGGAGAAAACATGTTTGATCAAAAAAATCTACCAAATTTTTTAATACCATTTAGTTCCTATAAATGATTAACCTAGACAAAAAAAAATGTTTAAAAGGAATACATCTAACATAATATACAATGAGATTATACCTTTCATACCAATTGCAACACTTTCGACTACATCATTGAAAATGATAACATCTAAGTTCTAAAAATTTAGTTCATCATTAACCTTCGAAACAAACTTCCAAATACATTTAAAAGTCATTCTTATGAATACTAATAACAATAGATAGTGGGATTGTATTTCAACACCGCCAACAATATCTCCTCTGAATCTGAAGAGGACATTGATTCTGATAACGAGGAGAATGATCGAGTAAAGACAGAGAAGGAAAGGAAGAAAACCTTCATCGAGGACGCTTGGGAGGTATACCGGATTGGGGTCATCAACAAAAATTTAGCCCCCTTCCAAAGGTTGCTGGATGCGGATGATTACTGGCTCTCGGTAGCTTTTGTTGTGAAAGTGATGGATATTGGAGAACAACTGATATCATCCTCTAATCACTCTCGGATTAGTTTGTCTCATAGGTTTATTTCTATTATGTAGTAGATCAGAATGTAAGAAATAATGACTGCATAGCATGATGTAAAGGAGCTAACCAACATTGATTAGCACTTATCAATTAAAAAAAACACAATACATAAAATGAACCTAATTGATGCCATATTTAAAACCTAAACTATAGAAGAAAAATAGATATGTAAAAACTCCAAAGATATGTTGTTAAGATAATGTGAAGATATGGTTGGGACCAAACAATTAGCCCTACATCGTACACAAATAAAAGATAAATAAACGTGCTTAAATATCATCAATAAAATTTTAATATTGAATCAATGCATTTAAAATTAATAATTGAACATGGGCCAAATGATAAACAAAACCTTTTGGGAAACTCCGTGCCATTATTAAATTTAGATAATAATAAATTATTGTGAGATGAGATGTAATAGTGGCCGTCTTAGCTCAGCTGGTAGAGCGCGTGGCTTTTAACCACGTGGTCGTGGGTTCGATTCCCACAGACGGCGCATTAACATTCGATCCTCTGTTGAACACATTTTGGGTTTCACGTCCTTGGTTAACTTCGTTATCAGGACAATGAAGTAAGTTGTACAATAGACAAGATTTATATGTTCTTCTCTCTAACAAATTATTTATATTTATAAAAAATTATAATTTGGATTTACATAATAGGTTGAAATTAATAATATATTATAGTTAATATATAAATTTAAAATAAAATAAGAAAATTAATTAGGTGTATCAAATTCATGTTTACAAAAGAAAATAGAATATTAATTATAAATAAAAAATACTTTTGGAAAGTTTGAATGGGTGGTGTAGCTAAAGGTTTTGAATTCTTGACATATAGGTCTGGAGGTTGATTCTCTCCACCCAAGCTTACCCAATGATGGTGGTTTGCTTGGTTTAAAATTTAATTTCATTGTCCCCATTTGAGTGGAAAAAGTGAGACAAAATATTTTGGGGTCATTCTGCTACTAATGGCTTTGACCCCGCTAACGTATAGGTCTAACTAGATGATTGTAACCTTCCTTCTCCCTTGATGGTGTAGCTCTTTTTTTTTGTTGTTTTGGCTTGACCCACATAAGCTTTGAAGGTATTTCCACTCTCACTCACTTTTTTTTAGTGAACTTGATATAATATTTTATTTTTAGTTTTATGAAATCAATATGGACATTATACGTTTACAAAAATATCAAATAAGCAAGTCTATAAGCAAGTTTTGTTTAGTGAGTTGATTAGTTCAACAGGGCAGACTTTTTCATGCGTTACTATGTTTCTTTGTATGGTGAGCTGGATACAGTCATTGTAATCATTTTCTTTCTCTTATTTGCAATTACCCCTTGGACTACTAATTATTTTTATTGTATTCTCTTTTGCTTTGATGAATATAAAAAAATAAGCAACATTCGTGAACTTATCTTCTCTTATGCAAATTATCTTATATCAAAACTTTTCCCCAAATTTATATAAAATAGTCATCAAATTTGTAACTAGAGACATCTTATCTTTTAGGGAGATTTATATAAAATAGTCATCAAATTTGTAACTAGAGACATCTTATGTATTGGATTTGGCAAGTTACATGGTGTCCCTAAGTAAAAAACAAACAAACTGTTATAACCATTTTTTACCATTACAATCACATGTTAACACATGCAAAATAAGTAACTAATTAAAGTAATATTTTTTTGTTTTGAAGTGTAGACACGCCCTTCAACCTTATGTGAAACACTTTTGATTTGGAACTATGAATAGTTGAGGTTGCAAATGGGGGACCTCACCCTCAATTATTAAACTTGAGCCTCAAACCAGCAAGCACATTAGATCAGTGAGGAAACAAGCCTAAAATTTAAACTTATAACAACAAAACAATATTAATTTTTATAATTCTTAAGAATAGAAGATAACATTTTTCCAAACAAATTAAATACAACGGATAAAATTCACTTTGATTCCTATGCGGTATGCCCTAACCTATATTTTGGCAGCCTCCCCATATCTATAAATAGAAAGCATGCACGTGGCATAATCATCCAAGGCCATTTGAAGGAAAATGGGCCCACAAGATTATTTGTGGATAAAATCTGACGCCACCCTGATCACCAACGACACGTATGTCAGCCTTTCCGTCGCACGCCACGTAGACTCTTACATACAAACTTGCCATTCTCGCAGACGCTTTAACTGCCATTTTGCGCCACGTCACCCTTCTGAGAGCTGCCAGCTCGACACGTCACTGCACCTGAAACTAAAACTACAATACAAACGAAAGCTAAGGGATTATTTTTTGTTTTTGTAAAAAGGCTGGCTTTGATTCAGATCAGATGTAAGATGACAAAAGGATTGGTAAGAAGGGCTGTATTTCATTGAAAGCCAAAGCTGGTTTAAAACTCTCTGCCTGTGGAAAGTGTGTTGTAGTGGAGATGGGTTGTGTGAGGGAGCTAGTGTTGGCTCTGGTTTTCTTGGGGTTGAATTTGTGTGGGCTTTGTGTAGATGGTAGTTCAACAAAGTGGGATGATCTTCTTAGGATGCCCACTTATACAAAGCATGGAGGAGGAGGAAATGGTGGTGATGGCGGTGGTGATGATGATGGTAGTGGTGGTGGTACCAGGTGGGCTGTTTTAATTGCAGGGTCCATGGGCTATGGCAACTACAGGCATCAGGTTTGTGCTCTGGAACATTTGAGGACTATTAAATGTTAATGGTGGCTTTCACACTGTTCATGTTCTTACATATTTGGGTTTCAGAGAGTGTGGAGCAGAGGAGGCTCATGAACAGGTTCTTAAACTCTTCAGGTTTATTAAAGTTGATGGTGGTTTCGAAGTATAGTTCCAAGCTCAGATGTTCTTTTAATATTTATGTTTATACAGTTTTTGGTTAAGAATTTATTAAGTTTTATAGTTCCAAGCTCAGATGTTCTTCTTCTTTTCTTCTTTTCTGCTTTTCTTTTTCTATTTTACAAATTGAGATGGATAGCCCCAGATTAAGCGAAAGGAAGTTATTATTTGTGCACCATGCCACAGCTACACAATTAACCAACTCTATTTTTTACAAGAATTAGTTCTTACTATCATAAAACATATGATATGGAGTTGGGCTGGCTTGTAGTTTCTTTGTTGTTTGTTCAACTACTTGGTTGAACTTTTGCCACCCTGCCAAACTGCTTTTCGATGATGGCACCCCTCAAATGCTGATTAGCAGTCTAGGTTTGCACCATAATGGTGTTTTCTAAGTTTTGCACCAGAATTCTTTCAAGTGTTTGATCTCTCCTTGGCCTAGTTCTTTATATATGGATGCTTTGCAGTTGCTTGTATGGAGTGACTATGGAGTTTTCTAGATCGTGCACCAGATTTTTGTCATGGTTGGTCTGATCCCTTTTTGGCTTAGCTCTTTTTATATGAATTCTTCGGAGTTTTCTGTATGTGACTGGGGTAGATAAAAATCGGCCAACCACTATAGCTGAACTTCAAGTTTGAACATAAACTGGCAACTTAAGACACTAAGCTATTTTTAACAGTGTGAGGTATGTCTCTGAGGTATGTCTGGGCAACATTTTGAATGATAAGTATGAGATATTTTCCACAGAAAGTCAAATTATGATATTTATGATATTGCTATCAGGATTCAACTGTGTAGACACAGTTGAATCCTGATAGCAATATCATAACATTTTGAATATTTATACATTGTCCACTCGGATATGGGTTGTCCTTTAACATGAAGTGAGTTATTCTTGGCCACATTCTTAGGATGTAAACATGGTATATGGTTGAATGTAGTCCATAGTTGTTACCTTACATCATGTCCACTAAAGTTATAGTCTTCCTCACTGTGTCATGTCCACTGAAGTTATAGTCTTCCTTAGTGTATCATGGAGAGGCTATGTGAACCTGAGATGGACCACTCTTATGAGTGGCCAACATTGCCATTGGACAATAGTCCCTACTTGTTCTTTGGGTTTGTGGTATTTGATAGTGTTGAAGCCAAATGATAAATGAAGAATCTTTCAGCTTGCAAGGAAAATGAAAGAGCGTCATCTATTAAGTAGCAAATCATTGTTTTTGTTCATGAATATTATAGTGCAGTGATGAAAAGTTCATACTTGATTCGCAAGTCTCCTCTTATTACACTGTTTTATGCCCAGATTTCCCCGGTTTCTAAAATGTACATGAAATTAATCTCAAAACAGATGGATTATTGCAATAAATCTTGAATTTGGTTCGGAGAATCTAACCCCATAGTTTTCTGTGTAGGCTGATGTTTGCCATGCATATCACATAATGAAGAATGGTGGACTGAAAGATGAGAACATTGTTGTCTTTATGTATGATGATATAGCAAATAGTTCTGACAATCCTAGACCAGGGACTATCATCAATCACCCCAGAGGAAAAGATGTCTATGCAGGTGTCCCTAAGGTGTGTTATGTGCTTCCCTGCTTTTTTCTGAATTTTGGGTGGAATGTAAAAATGGTTCTTTTCTTGCTTTCCCTAGCGATCTGGAAGTTTATAATTTGGGTCTATTTGTCTATTGATCTGGATGTTTAAAACGTAGGACTATGTAGGTGAGAATGTGAATGAAAAAAACTTCTTTGCTGTCTTACTTGGAGATAGAAGTTCAGTTACCGGAGGGAGTGGTAAAGTGGTAGATAGTGGCCAAAATGACCACATTTTCATCTATTACTCTGATCATGGAGGACCCGGAGTACTTGGTGAGTAACTATATTTGTTTAAAATTCTATGTACTGCCTTTAATCGTCTCTAGTGCAATTTCTAACTTACCAATGAATACTCGAACTAAAGAGAATCTAAACGCTAAACTTTTTGGCATTATATTTCAGAATAATGGCTCTAGGTTGCATAACCCTCCATATGCTAACCTTTTCTGAACGTGACAGAAACTGGAATGGTTCCAATTTTCTTTGTGCTTTCCATTTTTGGAATGTTATTTATAGAGGTTTCAATCGAAATTGTCTCATATATGATAGAGACTTCCACTGTTTTGGAAACTGTCATAGTAGTGGATTTTAATCTCACTTTTTCCAGATTGTGGACTGGATCATCTAGATTTATTGGCCTCGTTTCCAGAAAAAGATTATTCCTACCCCTGGGAAAAACAATGTATATTCCTGACTGTGCCCTAATATGTTCTTCCATATGCTTTTGCAGCCATTTGGAATATGTTAAAGCTCATACAAGAATGGAATTGGTCTTAAGTAACTCCACGTCACTTGTTTTGTAGGCTTAAAATGGTTGACCATTCATAATTTGTCTTCTGCAGAACAAGATTCATTTTCAACCATCGTAGACTGAGAAAAACTATGCATGTTCTTGACAATGCCCTAATGTGTTCCCCCATATGTTTTTGCAGAGATTTGGAATATGTTAGTCATACAAGAAAGGGATTGGTCTTTAGTCATTACATATCACCTCTTTTGTCAGCTTAATGTGTCCAATCATTTATGGTTTGCCTTCTACAGCTGTAGTTTTGTTTCTGGAAGTCTCCAATGTTTGCTGCAAATGCAGTTCTTGTCTTTTTCTGATCAAACGTTAGAAAAAATCAGTGTGACTTATGCTGTTATGCTACATATAGCTGATGATGTTGATGGGTTTGATTACAGGCATGCCCACTCCTCCATATCTTTTTGCAAATGACTTTGTTGAAGTCCTAAAGAAAAAACATGCTGCTGGCACATATAAAGAAATGGTGAGAAAATACAACCACTTAAGAAACGAAGGAACTATCATTTTTTCCCCTTTTTAGAAGATTTGGCAATGCACTTTAAGTCCATGTTCAGTTCTCTTTCTTGGGTGGTTAATTGATTTAACTGTTTGGCTCATTAGCTCATTTACATTGAGGCATGCGAAAGCGGAAGCATTTTTGAAGGTCTTCTACCAGAAGGTCTGAATATTTACTCTACAACAGCAGCCAATGCAGAAGAAAATAGCTGGGGAACTTACTGTCCTGGAATGTCCTCCCCACCCCCTAAAGAGTATTTCACATGCCTTGGAGATTTGTACAGTGTGGCATGGATGGAAGACAGGTTAATATTCTCTCTGAAATACAACTCATTTGATAGGTGGTTTTGAGCACACAACTCGGTACTAATTTTGATTTGAATGGCAGTGAGATGCACAATTTGGAGACAGAAACAATAAAGCAGCAGTACCAATTGGTAAGCAGCTTTAAAAAGATAGAAAGGTGTCTTTGAGCTGGTTAATCTATGCTAAGAATATAAGTGATACCATTTTATGGGCCTTTTTATGTTAAATGATATAAGAATCTGTTGCTCAAGTTTTAGTCAGGAGACTGACTCAATGAAGCTAGCTACTCTGGACATTTAATTTGGGGCTTTAACAAGCAAAACACCAGTTAGAAAGATTGCACTTTTCTTCCTGGTTCTCCAATGGGATTCAGACATGTCACATTTTAGCCACGGTGTTTAATATTTATGTTCTCTTTTTCTGTTTATCATATTCATCTGTAAATGCTAATTTCAATTTCCGGATATTGTAATGGGCTATGGTACTAGTACTACCATTAATAGTTCAAGTTTATATTGAAATTAGGAAATATATTAGAAAACCAACTTTTCTTTGATTTTTTTTCAATTACATATATTGATATAATAAATCATTTACAGGTTAAAATGAGGGCATCAGATCATAATACATACAGGACTGGATCCCATGTAATGCAGTATGGTGACATCCCTATCAGCAGAGAGCACTTGTTTCTATACATGGGAAGTGACCCTGAAAATGCTAATGCTACTTTCACCTTTGACAATGGGCTTCAAGAAATTTTTGATGAAAAGGAAGCGAGGGCTATAAACCAGCGGGACGCAGATCTTCTTTACCTTTGGCAAAAGGTGGGAATCATGTTTCTGTTTGTATATAAAGTGTGATTTGTTTGGGTCAATTACACTGTTATTTTTATTTTCACTGGATCAAACCAACAAATATGTTTCTAGGCCTCAAATCTATATCAGACAAGCTACTACGATTTTTTAACATAGATTCTGACTTGACTTCCTTGTATTTACTATAAAGAAGGTTACATGAACCATCTAATGAGATCAGTTTATGGCATTTTTTTAGGCATATGTATGTAAATTTATAGGCTAAAAGCTAATGATAGAATGGCTCTTCTTTGATCAGTATAAAAGATCCACAGAGAATTCCATTGAGAAACTAGAAGCACAAAAGCATTTGGTTGACCTGATGACACATCGCATGCACCTTGACAAGAGTGTGAAGCTTATTGGAAAGCTTTTGTTTGGCACTGAAAGGGGTCCTCTGGTGCTGAATACTGTGAGATCCCCTGGGCAGCCTCTAGTTGATGACTGGGACTGTCTCAAAACAATGGTGAGTCCTTAATCTTCATACCTCCCATTCTCTGCATGGTTCCTGAATCCTGATAGTGAAAACAGTTCAATACAAGAAAATAGGGTCTTCTTCAGTTCAACATAAGATCCTCTAGAGTTTGATGCTTATCTCTGTGTTTAATCTTTATATAATATGAAGTTTCAATATCTTAGTTCATGGGCTACTATATGTTAATCCCTAATTTTTCTGGTATAGAACTTCAAGTCCTGTATATAGTCACAGGGTAACTTAAATCTTAAGGAAGGAACTCATGGATCCATGTTGTTGCAGGTAAGGATATTTGAAACCCACTGTGGATCTCTGTCCCAATATGGCATGAAACACATGCGTTCTCTAGCGAATATCTGCAACCAAGGCATTAGCAATGATGTCATGTCTTCAGTTTCTGCTGAAGCATGTGCTCAGGTTCCATTCAATTCATGGAGCTCCCTTCATAAAGATTTCAGTGCTTAATTCTTTTCAGAAGACCAGAGGATTGGTTGACCACCTGAGATTGTGACAAGCAACTTCTCTGATACATAATTCACTGTGTTATCTCATCTGAAACGTGCCATAATGTACAGTAATCTTATATAAAATCATTGAAATAGCATCTGGGATTAAGATTTCTATAGTTATAGAAGTGTAGGTCTCTTCTTGTTCTTTTCAGAAGTACAACATGTTGAAAGGAAGTCATTTCTACTATCATTCCTTAACGATCTTATTGAACAATATCTGTGTCGTTTGTATATTTGTGTTATTATATACACTTGAATTTTTAATAAAATATATCTCTGCATTCGTCAAATCTAAATTTAAATTTTAGTTATGGCCCTCTTTATTTTTTCATAGTAAACTATATTATATTATTATGTCAATACAATATAATTGCAAATCTAGTTTATTTAAAATTATGTTTTCAAAATTTTATTTTTGTAGTGTGAGCTACATTAGAATATGCAAGAAAGTAATTCATAAAAAAAATAGCTAAATTCTCCAATATTCATTTTAAGGATTTTTGAATTAATTATTATATTAATATAATAATAAATTATAATATTATTATATCAATATAATATAATATTATATTAATATTAAAAATAAGATATATATAGATAATAAAAATATCCAAATGACTAAACATAAAATTAAATTAAATAATTGATATAAATTATAATAAAACATTAAGAATATTTTATTTTATTTTTAAAATATTTTTGTAGAAGTATATAAATCATTTTTTATTTATTCATTTGAAATTTTTTGTTTAATTAATCCAACCTACCAAAATTTAAATTTATTTATTGAAAAGGAAAATAATTTACAATTGATATTTTATGTTTCGTTAAATAAAATACCTATATTTTAGTTTTATGAAAAGAGTTTCAAATTTTTTAAAAACTTTTAATTTAAATTTATAAACTATAATGCCACACGTTATACAGTTTAGTCTCCACAACAAAGATAAAAAAAAAGTTCTTTAAGTTCTTTTTGACATATCTGTAAAAAATGATTACTTTTCATAATCAAATGCTTATTAGCTTTGGAATTATTATTATTTTTTGCTTAATTTTAATTGGTTGCTGTTAAAAAATTTATTCACTAGTTAGTTATTTTTTAAAATGCAACCTCGGTTATAGTTCGAATTTATAAACTATAATGCCACACGTTATACAGTTTAGTCTCCACAACAAAGATAAAAAAAAAGTTCTTTAAGTTCTTTTTGACATATCTGTAAAAAATGATTACTTTTCATAATCAAATGCTTATTAGCTTTGGAATTATTATTATTTTTTGCTTAATTTTAATTGGTTGCTGTTAAAAAATTTATTCACTAGTTAGTTATTTTTTAAAATGCAACCTCGGTTATAGTTCGAATCCATATACATCATTTGTAGGGTTTTAATATTGTATTATATACATTTGTAGGGTTTTAATTTGTATTTTATATATATATATATATATATATATATATATATATATATATATATATATATATATATATATATATATTTATTTATTTATTTGTATTTATTTGTAGGGTTGATTTAGGAGAATTTCTAAATATCAAAATATGTTCTCTCATATGGAATGGAATGGGAAATATGTTCTCTCATAGAGGGTGGAGTAACTCCTTTGAACACGTACTTAAAAGGAAGTAAAGAATGAATATGCTTCCTACACTACAAATATATTAATATATTTTATAACATAAACAATAAATATAATAACAACACAAGTGTACTGGGAATAAAATATTCAAAAGAAAAAATTTACTCTAGAGAAGCTTAATGTATTATTCAATAAATTACAATTACAAATTACAATTTATACTTTGAAAGCAAGCTTTCACAAGAATATCACCAACCAAAAATTGAGAGGAATTCTTACACATTTTTCATCTAAGTACCTAATATATAAAAGATGAAAAGTTTGAAACCATCAAATGGTTATTGGAAACTCACGATCTAAGATCACACATAAGTGACATTCAAATTATCTTCCCATCAAAGATGTTAAGAAATGCTTTGAGAAATTGATACTATAAATACTAAGGATAAAACCATTGCCAGAAAATTTTATCCTTGCCAAATGGGGTATTCTTATAGTGATGGAATTAGAGAAAACCATGGTGAGGAGTAGAAGGTTCTCCAATTAGACAACATAAAAAGAGAGTTTAGAAGGAAGAAAAGTAATTTGGAGTGTGTTAGTATGAATGCAGTAGTAATAGAAGCCACTTCAACCACTTCAACCAATTCAATAGGAGGAACATGAATCTTTTGTAAAACCATTTGAAGCAACTCATAATAAGAAGGGAAGACTTAAGAAAATATCAAAAGGAAATCTTAGCTTGGCTAGCCTAGATTTATTCTTGATATCATTTTCCTTTGGAATATGAGGGTGTGATGGAAGGATAAGATTAGGAGATGGAAGAGAATTAATCATAGGGTTGGTCTATCGATTTCATCTAATGTTGTATGTGTGGCTACAACAAAATTATGGGACCAATTAAGGATATTTCTTAGTTTTATCAAGAAAACCTTAGATAATAGTAATTGGTCAAAAGAATGTGGAGAGAGAAATAACTCCAAACAAAGAAATAAAATTAAAAAAATAGGATAGACATAGAAGAGGACATGATCAAAAGAATCACATGTTGGTTAAGATCTATTATGGGGTCCATTTTTTCCAAAGTAAAAGTTATTTTTCCATGAAATAACTTTTTGAAATAAAAAAGAGAGAAAAATAAATGATCTTATGATAATTTGGTTAAGGTAGGCATTAATAAAGAGTATTTATGTGTTCTTTAAAAGGGGAAGGCATAATTATATTTATTTAAATGATTATTAAAAGGCAACTTTTGTGAAATGGTGTGGTTCGATGATTTGAAAACAACCCCTTACAGACTATATAAAACATTTATTTGAGACTTGGAAAGGGGCATGGAGATTATTCAACGAAGAAGGTAGTTTTGGTAGGCTATGGGTATTGCAGAAAGGGACACAAAGTACACTCAAGAGTGTCCTAGCTGGGACTTTTGTGCAACTTGAGTGATTACTCTAGAGAATACTATGTTGCACATGTTGAGTGATTCTTCTATGGCATGCTATGTTTTGCATGTTAGGTGATTACTTTGGAGCATGTTGTGTTCTAAATAAGAAATGTTTCCTCCTAGAGTGTATCATAGTTATGAGGGTCAAAAGCATTAAAATATTCCTAAGGTGAAAGTGACATTTCCAAGTACTCATTCAAATAAGTATTAAAATTATTCTATTCAAAGATATACAAAATTATTAAAAAAATGGTTTTGATATAATTAAATTATGAAAAGATGTTATTTATTTTCTTTTCATATTGTTGAATGACAATTTATATATTAATAATGTTGATCTTAATGTGCTTAAATTTTAAGCTAGTTAATATTGATAAATAAGCATTTTTAGTGCATTTGTATTTTAACTATATAGATATACTTTATAATCTTTAAACTTAGATAATAACACTAATAAATCCATTTCCATATAAATTAACTCTAATATATTAAATCTATTCACTTTTCTACTATAAAAAAAAGTTACAAGATCTATCAATTTGATTATTTTGTCTCATAACAACAAGTGTTATAAGTTGAGCCATTGAGCCATAAAGCATGAGAGAGTTGGTATAGCTTCAATATGTATATTGTAAGGTAAATACAAGTGCACTTTGATAAGATACCATCTAGGTCCTCTAACATATCATTAAAGATTAGATTAGATTCAAACAAATCATTATCATAGACAATACATGCATCTATACGAACAAGAGACATAATTATGACAATGAAGATAGTAATGATTGATAAAGATATATAAATAGAGTCCTAATTTAATCAACAATGGAGGACAACACAAAAAGAAAAAGGTGTTCACATCAAATTCACCAAAATGTCTGTACAAAAGAAAACTACTTTAAATATAAACTAATCAAGAATGTGAAGTTGGATTAATTCAACTATACACAAGTTTGAAGTAAATAATAAAAGGAAGCTAAGTTTTATATTGACATAGAGTAATGATTTTTTTTCAATGGATGATAGACTAAGAACTAGTTACAAAAGAGGAAACAAAGTCTATGATTGGCAAGGTATGATATCATGGTTATGCTAGAGACTATCCTTCCACACAATCATCTAGTCATACATTGATAATGTAAGTCTATATTGCATAGCAATTGGAAATCTATGAAATGGACAAGATAGAAGCCAAAAAGATCACGCTTAAACATTTGAAATTTAAATAAATTTAAAGAAATTATTCAAATGACTAAAAGGGTTTAGAATATGAAGCCAATGATGAGACATTGAGGCCAAAAAGTGAAACCTTATAATAACCTAGGTCTATGATAGGAAAATTGATTAATATTGCATAGGAGCATGTGAAGGTGGTCAAACGCTATTAAGTCTTTCAAATTTAACAAGTGATTGAATAGATATTGTATGTGAACATAATTTAAATGTGTCTAGGACTAAGAGTTAGAATAAAATGCAATCATTGTAAAAAGCAATATATAATTTTTTTTTTAAATATATATTATTGCTACTATGTATAGGAGAATAGGGAGATAAATCTCACAAGTATTTTCAAGTGGATAGAATTGACAACAAGCTCACAAGAATAAGTTTTTGGGAAAAGGACTTGAGGGAATAATAAGGAGAAAACCCTTAAAACCTATTTCCATGAGAAGGGGGCGATTGATATAGGTAGTTTCCTTAAAATGGATATGAGAAGAATGTTATTGTTTGTCCAAGATGAGATGAGACAATAAAATGGAGGTTTTATTAGTGAGTAAAGATTGGATAGTTAACTCTTAATAGCAAGGAAATTGCAGAAGAAGGTCCTTAGGTAATAGATTAAAAAACATAGGAATATTGGCTCTACTAACAACATAACTAATTATTAACAAAATGAACACAAAATATTGAAACCACAAATATTAAAAACCAAGGTCTTTAATTATAGAAACTCGCTGCACACCTAAAAAAAATATAGAAACTCGCTACACATTTGAAGCAAAAACATGGACAAGAATGATATCAGTAAAAAATATAACCAAAGAATGAGAGAAAAGAATGTGTACAATTAAAGCAAATAATGTTCAAGAGAAGAGCTAAGAAGCTTAATGCCTTGAAATAGTATTTTTTATCTTGAACAAATGTTGTTGGCTAGGGGAAACACAATGTTAAAGTTATACCTTTTGAGAAAAGGGGATTAAAATATCTTACTGATCTTTTCACTCTCACAAATGATTTTGCACATGTATGAACAAATGATGTTAGGTTCACTACAAAGGAATCTCACTTCACTACCAAGGAAGCTCACTTCTCCCTGATTGGACTTACAGGCTAATGCACACTGCCCTAGGGCAAGATACAATGGACTTGCAAACTGAAGATCACTTCTTTGAGGCAAGATAAAATGAGATTACAATAAGAAAAATAATGTGAACTACTATATAAGAAGCATTTGGCAAATGTTGATAATGCAGTCCTCTTTGTAGCCCAAATACTCTGTCATGTAGATTTCAGACACTTCATAATCATTTGATATATGACCGAGCTATTTCACACATCACAACACTTCACGTAAACTCTCACATCTTAAGAAGTGATTTATCCTTCTATATATATCCTTTACAACATCCCAAAACATCAATTAGGTAGCTCAATAGGACCTATCAAATGAAACATGTGACCTAGAATAGGTCATCTCCAAACATATTTCTCATCGACAAAATCAGGTTGCAGATGATCCCAAGACTTGACTTAGCTCCAAACACATCATAACACATCCTTCAACACAATAAAATAGGTGAAGTTCAACTGCATATGAAAGAACACATCTTGTCAACTCAAATATCAACAACACTATCAAAATTGTTAGTTGTTTGCTTTCTACCATCAAAGAGAAACCCAAACATCATGTAGACCAAGATGAAGACTTTGAAGACCATCTACAATCTTTCTACAATATCCTCCTAAAGAGATCAATCATTAAATTCTAGTGCAAGAGAAATAATCCACTACCCAGACAAAAATAGGTCAACCCAAATAGATTGACACACTTTATCATAAAGAATAATGAGTCTCTAGTTTGATTCCCTCTCGGATTTAAGAGGAAGGACTGGTTGCGAGCTCCGACTTCTCCCGCTAAGGGACTAGTCTCACCTCAGCTTGCCCCTTCCTGACCCCAACTTGGCAATAAAGTAAGCCCAAGGTAAGGCAGGTTGGGTCGGTGGGCTGGGTCGTGGGGATACCCCTAGCGTACCAAAAAAAGAAAAGAATAATGAGTTGCAAAGCACCAACACATCTGAAACTCACATTACTGATCCAATACACTATCCTTAATATATGAACCCAAAACTGCATAGCCATACCAATCACCACGAAAGAATGCAGAGCATTCTGGTGATCTAACTGAGACATGCTTCATTGTCAAATTGAAATCAGGGAACAAACACACATAAGTTTTGCTACGGAAAATGTTAAGACTTGAAAACTTGACACTAGACACCTAACACACTACAAGTCTTAAATCTTGAACTACACAACCAAAAGATGTAATGCGGTAAAACACAAAAGAATTTTACCAACTCTCAGACATAGGAAAATACATTATTTCAACACTTAAACAATTTTCTTCAAACACCAAGTATGAGCTTGAACTACCAAAATAACTCAACTAACTCCAAAATATGTAGTCACCAACAAACATAACTGCACCAACATACAAAGCATATGTAACAAAGTGTTACCATATGCTTACCCATCATCCAGACTGTCTTCTGTCTTTGACCAATTTGAAATGGCACAACACACATCATCTAATACATGAATGACCACAACACATATTTCATTCATCTTCTGAATGACAACACATATTGTTAGACATCAAGTTGACATCAATGACAACACATATTGCCAATAGAGAGCAAAAAATGGTATTTCAAGTGAATAGTTGACATGGAGAGAACTAGTTCCAATGTGATGACTTGGAGCAAAAAGCATATAGATATGCCCACAAGTACTTTACTAATTGCATCATCACTCAAAGGATTGCCTAATAGAAAGTTGGGGAGACGAGGTAAGCATATTAACACCTTCAAAGGAAGAAAAAATGGTTAGGAGCAAACTAAGCAGAAAAAAAAAAAGAAAAATATATAAACCAAAAGTATAAACTATCATTACATAAGTATATATTTTAATTTGATAAAAGATAGTACATAGCATGTGTTGAAAACTATAACATATTTAGAATGAAATGTACATAAAATCATAAGATTTAGAAATACAATCTTAAAAGATATTTATATATATAATGCAAGAACGATTTATTTACAAGCATGACAAAACTACAAAGCATATAAACCTCACAATAAAGTAACAAATTACAAAAAGCTTATTTATAGTGAATTAAAACTTTACAAGATAAGATTAAAAACATAGATTTAAAAATTGTTCAATGATATTATTATTAACTAAGTAATACTTAAATGTATACAAATGTATACAAGAAATAAGCAACTCCACCCACTCCATACCACCAATCAAAATGTCAAAAGTTAAGAAAATCTAACTCCTAACGTTGAAGGAATCAACCCTAGTCTTTGGTACGCTCTGAGTAGTTTCCATGCATATTATATCAAGTTAAGTCAATACAAGAATTGAACTCTTAACACCACAATGTTTTGTACAATAATAATATACAACTGGTTATCTAATGGTTACAAGGTGAACACGTTTTTTCTAAATTTATATTAAAGATTTGGTTCATTGACATTCGGTTAATCATATAAATTTCATGTTTTCTAAATTTTAAAAGGTGAATTATATCTTTGTATAGTATAATTGATTGTGATTTGGTGGGTACATAAAAGTTTTGCATGTTTTCTACAATGTATGTTTTTGATAAATAAAAGCAAAAATTTCGAAAGGGTCCTGATGCTTGTATAAAAGTAGAGAAGATAGGCATTAAGTACGATAGGACAAGATAGGCATTAAGTACGATAGGACAACATGAAACACAAGATAGACAATGACGGACTGAAAGTACTACAAAACTTTACAACCAACCAACTCAAAGTCACGGTGGTTTAAGGCCAACGATTTATGCTTCACCCTAAAACAAGGATCCAACAGTTCAATACTTCTTTTTTGGAACAAGAGAGATGATCACTGGCAACACCTTTAACCATTACAGAAACTGTTAAAGAGAGATCCATAGTTGTACCTTCTATAAGAGCTTTTCTCCACAACAATGAACAAACGTCATTAAAAAACACAGAATGAGTACACAATTGTGGGGTCGAATAATTAAACAACAAACAGGTTGAAATCAAAGTTGAATGGCTTTCAGATGATATCAAGCATAAGAACCCAAATTAGGCAATCAACATATACAATTTACAGATGACAGATGAATGATAAAATACACTTTCCTCTCCAAAATTAAGCTTATCATTGATTACATCAAATGAGATGAGCCCAACTGGTCAATCATCTTGGAATTTCATAGTGGAGACCTATGCTATAACATCTCTAAATGTACAAATGTTATCCTCCCGCAAATAGTGTGAAAATGTGAACCTGGTACAAATCACTTATAATCAAATACATTTTCTTCAAACTTTGAAACTAACAATTCCTTTCAACAAGGAGAGATGTTCAGATTCAATCAATAACATAAAGTTATATGCAATTCTGACTATGTTTCCAAACCTGCTCACCCAGCAATGAGAATATATATACTCTTCATCATTGCAGTTGATCACTTTGTCAATCATAAACCCATGAGTTCACAGTGTGCTTCTGAATCACATTATAGTGGTGATTTTCATTATTGATATACAAAAACAGTAAACTGCTCCTTACAGTTTCTTAGTGCACTATAAGTAGAACTCACTTGTTTATAGAAGGATGGTATGCAGAGGAAACCTGTTTTAACCAATAGTCTTATATGGTATAATCATCTTAAAGTTTTTGATCCTTTAACCTTTTTACTTCGCTTCATGAATCTAGGCAAGTTCACAAGGGAGTTTGTGCTTGTCAGACCATCTAGCTCAGACCCTTCTTCTGTAGCAACACCATTGGTTATAGTTGTCTCTGATTGTTCCACATTTGGTTGCTCTGCTACAGAGTTTATGTTACCCTTCTCATGCTTGGAGATGAAAGGCTGTGAATCCAAATACAGACATACAACAGCACAGTCATCGATCTTAGAGGTTGGGAATTTACGCCGCCATGCACGGACTGCTGAATCAACTACCATCTTAGCTGCAGAAGCTCTAGTCGATGCTGAAGACACAATATTTACAACTTCCCGATTGCTTAGGACATCCCACACCTAGAAGAACAGAAAGTGATGGTTTTAGAATGGCCAGACCTAGGAATGGAAAAAGAACAACAAAAATCTGCTTTACAAGGCCCAAAAAGTTTGACATGTTTGAAGAAAAGATCTATCAATAACATGCACTTTTGCAATCTTTTGAAATGAAAAATACTGGCAGATTCCCCTGTCAATCACTGACCACTTTTTACCAGTAGAAAAAGTGGCTAGTAGGGCTGCTAGTGCCTTTTTTTCCATTTTCAAAAAAATTGCAAATATAGGTTATAGATAATAATGCAATTGTTTTTAGATTAAATTGTGTAGAGATTAACTTTCAATTATTGTCTTGATGATGGATCAAGGAATGTGATCCGAAACATTGATGAAAAATCTCTACACAATCTAATCCAGAAACAATTATATTTTTCATTATAGATTGTAGAAACCTGATATCGTTAATAGGTTATAAATGTAAGAGTCCTCTTCCATGTATTTGAAGGAAAATTATTTACCCCATCTGTTGCAAGCACAATGAACTGGTCTCTACTCGTTAGGCACCTGTATGTTACTTCAGGTATAGCAATGACCCCAAACTCCTTCAGACAGAAGTCACCAAAAGCTCTGGTCATTGCAAGACCAGGAGAGTTTTCATTTGGTAACCAAACTCTATGCACATGCGGTTCGTCTTGTAAAGCAATCACTCGGCCCTTGCACTGCTTTATCCGTTCAGCCTCCCCTGAATTTTGAAGTATAAAAGAAACTTTGTCTCAGTTGTCCATTTATGACATGATTGATGTTTGCAAAACATTAAATCACTGAAAGTGAGGGATGAAACAGTGCTAATTTCAGTTTCCATGTTGACTAAGTCAGGGATCATACAAAGAAAGAAGAGATTGGTACTAGAATATATCATAGAAGTATAATAGAGTAGAGTTGACTGCAATTATATATTACAATGTTTGAGATGCTCTGAGGCCTTCAAATTGACATACTTATCTGGCATGCATATGAATTTTCTGTGTCTCAAAGTAATATCAAATATGCATTCACAATTTCAACTAGATAGCCAAGTTTTTTATGGATGGTAAGATGGGTGCAATGCGTTCTTATAGATGGAAATTTAGTAAAAACAAAGCCATAAGACATGGAGCAGGCATAAATAAATCTAACAAATTTTCTTGAAAGAGAGAGGGTTTACCGGGTAAGTTTGCCTTCATATCAATTGTTAACTGAATAGCTGACAAACTGCCATTAGGAGAAATTGTTCCCATGACAGCCCGAGAATCACCAACATGAGCAATCATAAGGTCCTGACCCTGGTACAAGACAACTTCAAAGATAAGCCACTAGAAGATAAGAGGCATAGAATCTAGATGATGCATGCTAACCATCAATAAAACTAATTCAATTCCAGATCTGCAATGTTTCCAACGTTTAACAACTCTGTAAGCCACAAAATATATATGACATTTCTCTGCCAATATTTAGTTACAAAATTGGTGAAATTAGAGGATTGTTTTTCAGTGAATTAATAGTTATGGCCATCCTATGGTTGCCCTAGTCAATGGTTACGGCCATTCTCTGGGTGCCATAGTTATTGGGGAGTCACTAGCATGATTAAACTTGTGACCCAATGATGTTTAAGCCAATGTGCCTACTGTTGAGCCACAGTCCTCAGGCACAAATAGAGATATTTTAATTACATCTGTTTCACTATTGCTATTGCACTATAGCACTTGGTCCCACTACCAAAATAACACAAAAATCTCGAACACCCGCAACAATATAATGCTTAATCCTATTCCCAAATAACAGGTGAAAAGGTTATCACAATCATTGATAAAGTGTGGAAGGGACAATACTTATCCAGGATTTGGAGACCACAAAGGAAATAGATAAAATAAAACCTAGAAAAATGAATATAATGAGCAGTGTTTATATACAAATTTCAGACTTTTGGCGAGGGAATCCTCAGATAAATAACACAACTTATTTCACTGCTGTAAATACCACTAAAATCTTAATGAGATTCATTCACTTTGGAGAGGCTACTACAATTTAACATGGATAAGGAAAACTGTGAAAGCATTGATTATGTTACCTGTTTGACAATGGTCACAGCAGTAGTCCCACTGCAGAAGCAGTCTAAAGTAGGATGTAACTTTAGTTCCTTATCCATCACCTTGAAAGCTCTCAGATAAGATTCCCTCCACACTGTAAATATTTTGGGTTCCTCCTCTTTCTGATCTTGATTCGCGTCATCATTAGATTTGTATGAATCAGTAGCCTCTGTGTCATTACCATCAGTGTTAAGAGATTCAGCTGAAAGTAGCTCATGCCACTGGTTTACTAGCATGGAAGGCAAAGAGTCTCTGACCCTTCTTCCAACCATGTGTCCACGCGGACCATGTCCATCAAAAACTCCAAGGAAGACTGTATCCTCCCGGGACCCAAAATTCTGGAACATCCAAAAAGAATCGAAGGTCAGTCAATAATTACTCATGTTCTATTTCGGAACAATTCATTTCTTATGATCCTATCTGAAAGGAGAAACCATTTTTTCACAGTTTTTGTAATTTAATTTAATTTCTTTTATAGTCAAATAGGTTCAACCTTAAGGTTCGTGCTCCATAACAAATAGCTAAATCAATTTTGTGAATGAAAAATAAAAATTTAAATTTCAATGGTATAGTACAAGTATGGAACAGTTGTTGAATCTGTCGACTATTCAGAAGGAAAAAAATACAAATTGCTTGAGCAACCTTGAGCTGGCTATTCTGTACTTGTTTACGGGTGGTCTGCCCTGAGTTTTCAGTTTGTGCTGTTTATTGATTTTAGCTTTTCAGCCTTTGAGCTGTTTGTTCCTGCTGTTTCTTGCGTTTGTTTGGACTTCTTTGATGTATCTTTTCTGATCTTTGTAAAAGGGGTGACCCCTTTCAAAACCCAACTTTTACCCTTAATAAAAAAATGAAAACAGATGCGAACTGACTGTCATTCATTTCAGGTCAATTTGCAGAATGCCAATCAGATCTCATACAGCCGACCGGTCAGGCAAGAGGACACAGAGGTAACAATTCTTTTACTATTGAAACAGAGCTCAAAACACAATTTTTTACCATCAATACAACTTTGAAAAAATGCAACAAATCTGTTTCTTTATTAACGACCTTCAGAAATAACTACCCAGATAAAGTAATTCGTCTTTCACACTTGTTGATCTCTGTAGCATTAACAAATACTTAAATCTTTTCTGAGCTTGAATTGTTCCACCTATTCACACGTACAAATGGAATTGAAACTAGCAAAACAAAAATCACACACAATCTAATTCAAAAACAATAGCAAATCAATGAAACTATGGACTGTGGAAATCTACAAAACAAAACTATCATTATATAAGATTTCAACGATTTTTTCGTTACCTCCCACACGATCATGTTGTCCTGATTGGGTCCTTTTTTCCCTTGCTGGGTGTGCATAGATGCAATGCTGCTAGCACCATTGGTACACATTCTGCCTTGCAAGCTTGCAAGCTGCTCATCATTCCTGGTCTCCCTAGCCAAAAACTCAGCAGTTTCAATATCAATTTCCTCTGTCCAAGATTCCATCGTTTCAGCACTTGCACTCTCAGAGGACATACAGGATCCCATGGCTTGGCAATACCTCCGCTTCTCCACCTTATCTCTTCACAAACACCCACTTCAAAATTTCAAAGCTATCCACAACATAGCTATTCAGGAACTTAGGAGCTAAAGGCAATCCCTTATATTCACAGAACTAAAACAATGTTCTGCTTCTTCTCCTAATGATTTCCACATCATGGTACAAAAGAAAACCAGTCAATGCCTAGAAGACAACCGACCAAGAGCTAAAGGTCAACCAGGTAATCTTGAGAGATCAATAAGACTACAGTTGGGTCATATTCTCAAATTCCCACACTAAGAAATTCTGCTACCATGAAAACAAAGACCAGTGGTTAGATGATAACACAAAAGGCCAATGGCTAGGTGATAAATTATAACACAAATTAGCTGTAATCACATTGTCACACCTGAAATTAAAGTTCAAGAATGTGATTAAAAAGGCATGGTGGATGTAAGCAACCACCAACTTTCAATCCATGTGCTATTTGACACAAACCCAGTCCATCTAGAAGAAAAAAGGAAAATTTTCATGTCCACAAGATTAAACATAATCTATGGTATAGTCTGTCTAATCAAATTGACCTCTGTAAATCAAGACTCAGCCTAAAAGACCTATTTCCCACAATTTCATCAAAAACCAGCCAGCCAAATCAATCAGCAAGTTTTGAATTTTTTTTTTAACAAATGATGGAGTGAAGTACACACTCATAACAGAACGAAATAAGAAGCCAGGTGCGTGTACAAATGAAATTATAATGGAGGCCGGCTGAGGGTCAAGATCAGTCTACATCATGTCCAGCAAAGCGCACCACGAGTTAGCAGGAGGGTGATCATCGGTTCGAATCTCATTGGCCCACTGCAACAATTGTGACCATACCAACCTTACTGGGTCCAACATCACCATACATATCCCGACACGTGGACATCACCATACATATCCTCGCACGTGGATGCCATCCAGCCGTCGAATCCGAGAATACCACGACGAGCACCATATCCCTACCAGCTACTGGATTGTAGCGAAAAAGTATCGTACATTTGATCTTTTTTAAATAAATAAATAAAAATATAATATATACATAGATTTAGATATATTCTGGTGTATCCGTGATGCAAAGTTTGTCATCAGGCCTCGGGAAGAGGCTTTTATCAATTTATTTTTGCCGACTTATTTTGGTGAGTATGTAACCCCATCTTTACTTGAATGATACTACTTTTCAAAGTCAGAAGAGTAGGTTGCCCTCTACCTCTTCAATGCATGAAAGATTAGTTAAATCAATTCACAGTTTGTTGGTCACATCAATTGTGTCACTGGGTGATGGTGAAATTATTAAGTGGAGGATAAGATAGACCCACAAAACATAAAGACTAAAAATGGCACAACTAACATAGACCAAGTAGAGTAGTACGATATTTAAGTAGCAAAGTAGTACAATAGTTAAATAATAGTATTTAGTAGAAGGTCAAGGTAGATCTTGATATGAAACAAAATCTTAGCATGATCATCAAATTGCATCTTATATGCATCTATCATTGATGAAGAGAGCGAATCTAGTAGTTGAGCATCTTAATTTCGTGTTTCTCAAAATCCTACATGACAAATCACTCTCTATTTTTACAACTTTTTTGGCAAGTCTTATACTTATAACTAAGGTTCAGGGTCACTATGATGCCACATCAACATGCTTTTTGCCAAGTTGTCCAAAAAGGCCCAAAAAAAACTGAGAGATACTTATGCACTAAATCATGTTTTCTTGGTGTGCTGATGTGACATCACCCGATTTGTTTCTTTTTAGATCTAGAGGATACATTTCATGCAATTATGGGTAGTCATTATCAACACTAACAACATTAAAGTCACAATTATTGGTGTATTATTGTTAAAAATATTGAGCTTTAAATCAACAAGCGCTATAACAACTATTGGAACATGCTTAACTACTTGGTCATTTCCCCTAGTTCTATTAGCATTGTTGTTCATTGTTGTTCATTGTTGTCTATAGATGGAGATAGTTAGCCCTAGTGATGCACCGTACATTATGGAAGACACCAAGAAAAGAGGAGAGAATCTCAAATTCCTTGCAATCCAATCTAGCCTCTCAGTCAAATATTTGCTTTTGTTTTCAAGGGCTTTGAGTTTTTCATGAAGATTGGTTGCTAGTTTTTCTAGCTCATTGTTGTCTTTGAGGTGTTCCTATCTAATTGTAAAAAGTTTTGTCATTTGAAACAAGAGGTTAGAGTAGAGTAATTGTATTTCAAATTCAGAAGGATAAAACAAATGTGGGGGAACATAGTCAATTGAGCACTTGAATTTGCATAAGAAATAATAACTTGTCTACATGTTTTATAAACTATATTCCTTGAAATAGTTAAAAGTAAACAAAGTTGCTTTCTAAGATCAATTGTCAAGAAAAATGACAAGGAGAGAAGAAAAGATGGACCTTCAAATTAAATGGGAGTGAGGACAAAACCAAAATACATGATTGAAGGCTTCACATCTAAGACAATTAAGGGATGGGAAGGATTGACCTAGAGGAAGTAAAGTCAATTGCCAATAAGGAGTTTATAGTGAAGAAGCTTATAGGCAATAACTTGTGTTTTATCATTAGCTTTAGACTTCCATAGCCTCTTACTAAGATCCATTAGCCTCTTATCAATTGTCATTCACTTGGTACAAGACAAAGAATAATTCTATTACTCTCTAAACAGTAGGAAAAGGTGGGAGGAGAAGATAAGAACTTACTACTAGTGGGCCACCTTAAATCCTTTAGAAAAAATGCTAAGGTAAAAGGTGGACAACTTAAGAACAAGGGTAGGAGGGACTAGGTCATGCATATTAAGAATGACTTGTTAGATAGATGTCTACAATGGAATTCACATGCTCATCATGTCTTTAACTTTTCCATTTCATGTCTTTAACTTTTCCATTACATGTTGGGAAGACCCAAAAGATCCTTGGACATGTGAATACATTTCATGAATAATTGTTTGCCTTTAATATTATTGAGGAGACTCAAAGACAAGATCAATTTGTTGCACTATGTGGAAGATGATGGAAAACTAAGACCATGTCAAAGTGATTGATCATACCAAGTAATATTATTGAACATATAATTTATAAATATTTTTAAATGATGTTGACATGACTAGAGCCTTGGGTTTTGAAATAGGTACCCAACAACAAGTTATCCTTCCAATTAATATCATGTCACAAGAGGAGCAAAGCCTTGGGTTTTGAAATAGGTTGCCAAAAACATGTCATCCTTCCAGTTTGTTTATTCATTCATAGTCTTTTTGGGTCTCAAAACTATTGCTCCACTTCTTAGAATGAAACTCCACTCACAAGTGAAGTCAACTCATCGATGGAAAATGCAGGGTTAAAGGCAACTCTATTAGAATGGGTCATCTCTACTACATGTTAAGTTCAACTTAAACTCGAGAGTGTATTCCTAGGAGTATACCTTAATAGGTATTCAAATCAAATAAATTGGAAAACTAAAAACAACAACCAAACCCAATTGTAATATCAACCCCAAATCCTATCACTAGGTCAAGGTAAATTGATTGCATATAACCCGTGCATAGTTGATACAAATATGCAAGGAAGGCCCACATAAAACATATTTAGTGAAAACTCACTTAAGAGTAAATCCCTAGTTATATCAGTCGTCATGGGTGCATAGGAAGAACTCTCTACTAGATTACTAATTTATGTTTTTGGTTTGAATTGGAGATTGGTGCATGATCTTAGATTGGGACCTAAATCATAGTTCATAGGGAGGTGAACAAGTTGGAATAGAGGAACATGGAGCTATGTATTTGCATACAACAATGATCATAAAATATTGTTACAAAGCATACATAGTAATCCATGATATAATTGCATATGTTGATACATAACATGAGGAAGGATCATTACAAGCCTTGCAATGTTTTCAAAATATTGTTACATTCATCTAATCCAACATTACATGCATGCCATCAAATGTGGCAAAGGAAAACCCTTTCTGCAATTAAGAATCATTCTCGATTACATAATGCCATGAAGACATTCTACAACAAAATCCACCTACACTATTACCCTTGTTTGATTCCATAGGTTGGAAATCCCTCAATGAACTAGACCTAGCATTTATGGCTGCCATACAAAACACTAGCTGATCACGAACCGACCTCTTGGAAATGAAAAAACATATTCTCTATAATAGTAGTAGGAAAAAACACTAATTTGTGGCATTGTTGCACCCTCAAATCCATAGCTAGGGATTAATCCCACCCAAAATGGGTGTCTTATATTAAACAAATGGTTGAGTATTGATTTCTAGTCATTGAGAAACCCTTTGCATTAATGACAATAGGTGAGAACAAATCCCAAATGTATAACCTTGGCATTCAAACTAAATTTTATAAAATGTGCTCCAAATGCCAACATGCCTTTTTAGCCTTTAAAATACTCACCCTATACTTTATTGAACCTTTGAATGATTTAGAAATCAATATTCTTGAACCTTTGATAAACAATGAGCCTCCTTACTATCTTCACTTGTTGGTCCATCAAACCATTCGGCCAAACCCTTCCTTCATGCCCACTAGAGAAGAGCATGAAATCATCTAATGTCTTGACATAAACCCCTAATGATCATTCCTTGTCAAAAAATTGGGCCATCAAGATCCCCTTGAATTTCATACCTATTGAACAAAGATGTGGGCACATCCACCTTTGATATCTTGGCAAAACACAAATATCAAACATTGGGCTCCCATCAACAAACTTGCCATGGGAGAAAGAGATATGGTATTGAGAGATGAGAAAAGATAAAAATCCAAAAGACTAAGGAATTTTGAAGTGGGCTAAGGAAAATTTTGGGGTATTGAAATTTCAAGGGAAGCATGAATAGGATGTCAAGTCTAATGGGGATGGAGGGATGAAGAATTTTGAAGGTTCAACATATAAAGAGAAAGATTTAGGGAATCAAGGAAGGAAGGGATGGTAGGAAGGTAAGAGAAAGATTAAAAATAGAAAATTGATAAATACTTGGGAAAAATTCAAAATATTTCAATGGAGTTTTGGACCATCATGGGATGAGAGGAAGTCATACCACATGCCAAGGATTAGAGCATTAGGGAATTTAAGAGTTAGGGGAACAAATACCAGGGATGGATGGATGAGAAAGTCTAAAAATCTAATAAATACAAAGGAATCAAGTTCTTTAAAAAAAATGATCTTCAAGGTTGGTAAAACCAAGAATGGTATGCATGTAAGGAAAACCTCAATAATTTGAAAGATTGATGATCGTGACACTTAGTGATTTCACAAGGTTTCTTGAGAGGTTTTAAGATTGATGGGAAGGGCATGCAAGGATTCACACCCTTGAAACTCTAACAAGGAAAAAATTACCACTTAACTAATTTTTGGAAGGATTAGATGGGGGATTCAAGATTGGTAAGGAAGGTATGTAGGCATAAACAACCCCAAAACCTTGAAATTAAAAAAAAAAACCAATATAACCAAATTTTGGTTTTTTTAACTCAAGTACTTGACTAAATATGAAAAGGGGAATTAATACAACATCCAAAAACACAATTTTAAGCAAGATGGACCAATCATGATATCTTAGATTAGTTATCAATAATGAGTTAAATATTACAAAGACACAAAAATGAAGGACTCAATAAAAAATGAAACTACATATTTAAGTCCCAACAAGCCACTGGTAGTGGTAGTTTAATTTTTGTATTCATAAGATTTTTCTAGGAAGAATATCCATCTCTAATTATTCATTCAATAATAAAGAATATTCCTTGAGTCTAGGGGTTCATGATGTCAATGCCTCCCTTATCTTTAGGTTGAATGCAATGCAACCAAGAAGTGACCAAAATACCCTTCGTGTTGCCACATTTTAACCACAAAAGGTTATTGAACAATTGTTATAGTTGTTTATACAACACTTTCAAGGATAGCCAACAAGATGAAGTGTAGAGATGGTTGCCAATCAAAATCTTATTGACTACTTGAATTTTACCAATCATGGATATAAACTTGTTAATCTGTTTAATGAGTTTCTCTTTGATTTTCTTGAACAATCATTTCCACATATCATGACAAGTAATCCTTATCCTAAATTGAATACCTAAGTACCAAGTGATGACTCCACGGCTAAGGTATAATTGTCATTCTATAGGAATTCATTCAAGGTGGTTATCAAGAATGGTCCTAAAAAAGAAATTATGCATAAGCAATTAGGACCTAACCATAAAACACAAAAGATCTAGCACATCAAATATATTGAAAACCCCTTCAACAAATTTGTTGATGAAGACCAAAATATCATTTTCAAATAAAAGTTGAGAAAATGAGAGTCATGAAGGAGAGAAATACCCTTGATAGGATGAAAGGAGTGGTGATGTTGAAGGAGATATCTCACAAGATTAGTTGTGATCACATAGAAAAAAGGGGCAAGATGACATTCTTTCCTTATGAAATTTCAAAGGGGAAGTTAAGGAGGTAGGATGGCATTGACCATGTGATTGACATTAACATCAACAAACAAAAATCTTGATATGACCAAAGATCTTGGGATCAAATCCTAACCACTATAACATCTTGACAATGAATAGCTACAAAAAAAAATCATAGGCTTTCTTGAAACTCTAGTTTAGTGAGGAGGACATTTTAACTTGACTATTGGACTTATTCAATGTTATCCCAAACCAACACTAGATTGTTTAGAATAAAATATCCCCCAAAATATAGTGTGTTCTAGTTTGGCATTCTTATGAGTGATGGGTTTGATCTTGAGGGAAAGATCCTTGGTGATCATTTTATAGGGATTATAGAGGAGACTAATAGATCTCCAACTTCTCTCAAAATCCCAATCAAAATTTTAGTTTTGAATATGGAGGGCTAGGTCATTATTTTGATGCATTTCAAAGGAATAAATCATAAGTGTGAACCTAGCTGGAGGATGGTCAATGTGTTGGAGAATGAGTTAGAGACATTTTGAGCTAGTAGATTTTGTATATTATAGTATTAGATTCAAGTTTAGTTGAGTTTTTATATATCATGCATAACTAGTATTAATAAACATTAGAGTGCTAGAGTATAATAAATAAATAAGTTGAAATTTTAGTTATGTACATGTTTCCCTTAAGTTGGTTAACAAGTGGTATGAGAAATGAAGGAATTTATAACTCAATATCTTAACATTTTGTAACTTCTTGATTAAAAATATTGTGCATGCCATTTTCTTTATTATCCACAACATAGTTTAACTTTTTATAATATTTGTGTTGACAATTTCAATATGGTAATAGAGCATTTACCTTATGTGCTTGTAAGTGGTGAAACAATCAAGTAAAAGGGTTGACGCGAACAAGGTTGGGGCTCTTATCAAGCAATCCAATCTTATAGCCAGAATTCACAATTGAAACAAAATTCTTAAATATCTCATTAACTTCAACTTTTCAATTCAATTGAACTAAATAAAACTCATATTTAAAATTTTAGAAAAAAAAATATTTATATTCAATTGTCCATATATATCAAATTACAAACTTTAGTAATTTATTTTCTTATTATATATGACAAAAAGACTCTTTATTATGTTTAGCATTGCATATATATATATATATAAAACCATATCCAATTGTCTCCCAAAGTAATGGGATCCACTTTCTTCATATTCCATTCACTTGGTTTATTTCCTATTTTTTTATTTTCATATTCCATAACCTTTTATTCTCCATAACCTTTCTTTTATTTCTTTTATATTCTATTTGTCTTTGTCCTCTTTTGTTATGCAGCCTTTCACATTCTTTTGTGATTTATTATTTTTATTATGCATAAAAAAAATTTCACCGATTAAGGTAATTAATTTTATATTCCTCACCTTACCTGCTATGCAAACTTTCAGTTTCTATCACATGGAAAAACTAAAGACTAAGTCCCTCTTTGTTTGGGATTCTTTTTCCAATGCACACTTGCTTTGTAACTTTCTCTTTCTTGTGATGGTTTCCTTTTCTATTAAAATATTTATACTTAGCCACCAATTAAATGTACACTCAACTTCTATATCTTCAAATTGTTAATGCATATTAAAAAAAATTCTTGATTTCACTAATTTAATTGTAAATTTTAAATTTTAAATTTTAAAAAAAATTCTTGATTTCACTAATTTAATTGTAAATTTAAAATTTAAAATTTTTGTGCAAGATTGTTGTTGTCTCCTCTTGGATTTTCCTACATCAAGGGTGTTGCTACGATTTATTAAAGTGACAAGTTGCTAGCATCAACATGTATTATTAGGATGGTGTAATATTTAATTGTAATCATAATATATAATATCAAAACTCCAACATATTAGAATGTGTAATTAGATGTTCATGTAGGCGGTTGGTAGATATTAATATTTTATTATTTCTCATCGCAATTGGGTGTTAGCTCATAAAATTGTTGCTTACACTGCTAGAGGGATCTAACCACTTCAAGACTAGAGATATGTCAATCTCGAAGGCGAATGAATTAACTCATCAACAAAGAGTGAGTGAGTGAAGACAAGAAAATTAC
Organism: Cryptomeria japonica; assembly: GCF_030272615.1. Lineage (NCBI taxonomy): Eukaryota > Viridiplantae > Streptophyta > Pinopsida > Cupressales > Cupressaceae > Cryptomeria > Cryptomeria japonica. The sequence continues at coordinate 736,932,192 of NC_081408.1, forward strand.
TAGTGGGTAATCTCTCCACCTTAGGCTTAGCTAAACCAAGGATGGTGTTCCTAGAGGTAATCTTGAACAAGATTTAATCACAACCAAAGACATACAAACTAAAACAATTGTAGTAATATGTTACAGTTCACCCCTAGTCCCAAAATATCACTAGACCAAGGACTTACTTGTTACATAAATAAACCCTACTAAGTTTCTTAAGACTTCATTATGAGACTGTTGAATATCTAGGCAAGTGAGAGGGGGGGTGAATCAGTTGACAATAAAAACCTCTTTTAAACTTAATTCACTGATCCAGAATAACTAAAAAAATTAATAAAATAAATAAACATGAAAAGATATGCACATAACAAATCAGCCACAAAAAAACACCATAATTTACATGGAAAACCCAAGAGGAAAAACCACTAAGAATTCTAATTCTCAATATATAACCACTAGTTAAGGTCATTTTTACAAATGATGGCTCGTTGATCGAATGCTCATTGCAGGAGGGCTCACTGCAGAAGAGAGAAAGATACAAGAGAGTCCACAACTGGAATACAATTTGCACAACCGGAACTGCTTCCAATATCAATCCGCAACACAACTCAACACAACAAATGGATTCTTTCAATCTCACATATCTTCAACACAAAAAGCCACACTCAAACTCATCTACATCAAACTCTTTTATATGTTCTCTGGAAAAACATAATCCTCAATGTCGACCAAGACAAAGATCTAAAATAGGTCTCTACTAAACATTCTGGTGGTGGGAAAGAATGGGAAGTAGACCTCATTACAACATTCCTCATCAACCATATCAACACACTATGAACATCGCCAAATCCAGACCCAAAATATTATCTGCACACTATACAAATTCGATTACACATCTTCAATGTCTAAAATAAAAAACCTCGACTTTCGCACCAATCTAGACTCAAGAATATCATTGAGCAACGCATCTTCCGAAAAGCCAAAACATCTAAAAAATCTGGGAAACCTCCAAACGCTCAATACCATCTCATGTGTGCCCCCTGCTACTCAACATACCACATCCTTTACCACATCTAGACCTAATCTGGACCATGAGATTTGACATCAATGACAACATATAACATAATGCTAACAAAGACTACAAGAGGTGGGTATGTAGGACATGATTCTTTTAAGGTGAAATCCTTCAAGTCTCACTAGAGATGTTTCCCTATTAAAATGGTCAGCCATGAAATACATATAAATCTATTTTCTACTCCTACACTATGGATTAAATGTATTGCTCATTTTAAGTTGTATGGAGGGTCAAACACTTCAAAACCTATCTCTTATATTAGGTTACAAAGTCACAATTACTAGAAATATTCAATTTAAGATATGATGTTTGAAAAATGATCATGCTAAATAATCTCTATTGAGACTTCCAAAAATCTATATGAAATATTGGAAGGACCATTAAAAATATTTTTTTAATGCATTTAAGTGTTGACAATATTATATTCACACCAACAAATGAGGTAAAAAAAAAAACCCCAAGCTAAGAAGAATCTATTACACTTTGTCACTTGGAAGTTTCCCTAAAACTCTACAACCATCCAAGTAGACATTGAATTAAAAACATATACTACATGATAGTTTCCTCTTCATGACTTAAAAAATGATTTTCTCTAATGATGATTGGGTGTGCAAGGATTGATACCCTAGATCTTTCTCGTCATTACAATCACCGACCTTCATTTTGAAAGACAAAATGGTATATACAACACTTTGTTTGGTTATTGAATCCTTTTAAAATGTTGCAGTTGGAACAAGTGAAAATCCTATGAAATCTCCTAAAATGGTGGCTTGGAGCTTGCATTAAAATCATTCACATCATAAACACAACCATTGTGGTAATGGTGATATGGTGTTGTCATCGTTCATCACTAAAAGTGTAAGTGAATCCACACTCTAATATTAACAACTATTTATGGGTAGGAAAATCCCTTGGGAGTAATCCTAGTGTCAAATTTGATAACTAATGGTGATCAATATTGTGTACAAAAGTAGATAGTAGTGAATAATATAAATATGGGAGTTCTATCCTTTTGTGATATTTCTATTGTAACACATAACTCTAGAATTGAGAAAGGTGGATGCTTAATTGAAATTTACCTCATTAACCTCTATTGCATCCATGCTTGCACAACTATCTTTCTTAGAATGTCATATTTTCATTTCATGGTCCATACCTCCACTTTCCATCATATGAAGACCTACTAATAAGTGTAATAGGTCATTCTGGCCCATCTTCACTCATTTGAAGTACCATAGTAGCAAGGGTATATGATGTGGTAGAAGGAAAAATATGGAAAAGGGTCACAATAGTTTGATTACACCAAGGTTGATATATCTTGAAGAGCTTCCTTCATTTGTACATATACACCTGCTAGTTCCTCACTCCAAGTGATTAGTTCTTCATTCACATCCTCAATAGGAGCAAAGGAAAAGGAGGAAATTGTAGCAATGAATATTGATCCTATTCATTGTGACCTCCCGAAAGAAAATTAGATCCAACATCATTGTATGGAACTTTATTTATGGTGTTGCAGTTGTCCTCTTCAATGTATAGACAATTCTCTTCCCTTTGTATGATAACCTTTTGACGTGATAGTTATGTTTGATCATATGGTAAGATCAAGTCATATAAACCAAGGATGCAAGGCATGAATTTATTGAAATAAGGTAAATCTAGTTCCTCCTTGATGCATTTTTCTACACATTAAATACTTGTAGTGGTTTAGACTGAATTTTGTATGCCTCATCATGGAATTTTAGCCCATCCTTCTTTTTCAATGCTCATTGTTGCATTGAATCATTTTTTATATCTATCACCTTTTAACATTTTTATTCCTCATCTTACTCTTTTTCCTCTATTTATTATCATTATTGTATATGCCATTATATTTGATCTATCAATAATGGCAATACTTTGTATAGGTACGTGTTCATCTCTTGAATAATATTCATTTTGAACTTGCACTCGTATTGCATCTGCATGGGATGTCATGTCTACACATGGTATCTTCGACTTATGGGTTGGATAGATATGTTCCATTAGATGGTCAATGTTGTGAGTGGATAATTCATAACACTATGTTCACCATGAAGTATAAAATCACTTGTATCATAATTATTGTATTCATCATGTCCTTATAGAGATTCATATCTAAATGCATCATATTGATCATCATTATCTTCATATTGCTTATTATATTGTTCCTCATAAGGAAGTTTTTTCTCTTTGTTCACTAAGAGGGAACTTGAACTTCTTAATATCGTATGTTGATCTTCTCTCAATTCAAACTCCATGAAGTTTTCTTTTCTCTTGTTATATGTGATATAATATTTCATTGTGACTGAATTCTCTTCTATATGATAATTGAGGAACAAGGATACTATCTAGGGGAAACAACATCAACACGTGGTGCTTCAAAGCCTAAAACATATAGTACTATTTTAATTATCTTAACATTATAAAGTATTTATTGTAACCATAGTCAATCTAAAGAAATGTTAGTGATTGTGCATTCCCTCTTAATTATTTTCATGTAAATAATGTAATTAATTTGGAGGGTGGAAAATATATGTTATAATGATGTAAACCTTTGAAATATCAATAATAACTTGGGAATGTAAGCATGTAAAGATGTGAAAAGATGAAAATAATTTAATATATGCTCATGAAATCACATTTAATGGATAGGAAGAAAGGTGACCCCAATGTTTCCCCAAGTAGAGCTATAAATCAAGTGAATGTAGTCATAATAGCCAGATAAAGGTTCATGTAATCATTAAAAAGTGGTATAATATCATAGGATTAAAAAATAGTAATCTTCATAAATTGCATTGAACTATGATTTAAACATTGTTAGCTTAAACATGAGCAAGTAAGGTTAACATAAAAGCATAATGTGTAAGAATGGACATCAAAGAATTTCTTGTAATCATCACAATAAAATACCATATTAGTGAAATGTGTAATATAATTATTATCTCAATCATTAAAACTATATGGATAATTATGTTTAAGTGTATCACTATCATAGTCGAAAATTGGAAAACACCATGAATAATGTGTTCCCCCAAGTGGTGGACACCAAAGAATGGAATGTGTGTGTGTACAAATACATGTTGAGAACATGAGGTCTTGATCTAAACCAAAAATATTGGAAGGATAATTTTCCAAGCAATAATCTTCATCCCAATATTGTATTTGGAAACCACCCTCAAGGGGATACCTTTTATTGGGATAATTAATATTTCTAGTAAAAATGCTTGAAATATTTTGGATAATTACTTTGCTTTTTTCTTTTTATATATTACTATTATGCCTTTGGATGTAAATATTATTGAAATTATCATTTTTTCATAGCGTCTAAATAGAATATTATCCATCCTTTAGACGCAGTGATGTGATTTCTAAATCTTACTTTCTTTTCCCACTCGAAGAATATAAAATTTCTTATTTTGGTGCAAAAGGAGGATGATAAATATCAAGTTCTTTATTTTTTTATTTTATTTTTAGGCAAAAGTGGCAAGCCACTGATATAAATATATTAATAAAATAACTGGTTCAAGAGCTCAATAGGGAAAGAACCACAAAGAAAACCATATATACTTGCTCAGTTACAATGAACAAAGAGAAATCAGAGCTATAAGAAGAAACCCCCCAAAGATCCTAAGAAAGAGATGAATTTTGCCCATAGTACATTCCTCATAGAGGCCAAAATTAAGTCTAGCGGATCTAGATATTCTTAATTTTATTGTATTGGAGGAAGATAATTATATTCTACTTAATTTATTAGGATACCTTAATAGGCCTTAATGTGATTTTATCTCATTCTTATATCCTCCTAATGTATTTTTATTTCTTAAAGAAAACCTCTTCATTTTCATGAGTAGTTTCCTTAGTGATATGGATATAAGTTACAATAATCAAATGATTGAAATATGAAGATAAATTATGGAGGATCATTATAAATCTTCCTTCCTTCACTTGTTTAAGTCACTAGTGTATAACATAAGGGATGGATTTCACATGTTCAATACATGGCCTACCAAGTGAAGTATAAAGATTGTCTAAAGAAAGAATAACATAGAAAATCATGCTAGAACTTATTTGGAGACGACTTGAATATTTTGAAATATAAGGTAAACAATATAATGAATTAATAAAAAATAAAAATTTACTCCAATTACAATATCATTAATTTTATATAATTATATTAGTAAACTAATTGAGAAGCAATATAGTAAATGAGAAAAATCATGAATACAAACCATAGCACTAGATATACACGGAATCCTTGTAGGAAAAAATCCACCCTATAGAGACCAAATCTTGTATTAATATCAAAAGCTGAAGTGTAATAATATAATCCAAGAACCCCTCTACTAATAGATTGTATGTATAAGATTACTTATAAATAACCATACATTCCACTATCCCATGCCTCCAATATATAAGAAATTTGAAAACAAGAAACTACGATTTGATATCTAAAATCATGAGCCATTGCAAAAATCTAACAACCCTATAATCATGGTCAAGCATCTAAAAATAGTATGTAATTATTTTTGCAAAAATCTAACACCCCTATAATCATGGTCAAGCATCCTTTATGTTTTAAATTTGTTATGTTCATTTCATAATGGTAAAATTGACCAAGATCTCAATCTTCGAAATCTTTAGGGCATTTAATGCCTTGTCATAACGCCTACTATGAAATATATTCTTACAACTTCCAATATTGACCTCAATACTAAATGTATTTCTAAATAATATCACAAGTATCCTAGAGAATGATAAATACCCTCTCACATGGATGTCAAACTTTGCCACATTTTATGATGTTTGGAGACCACACATTATTTATCATCTATACAATTAAATTACAATTACAACTCTCAAGACTTATAAGGTGAATGCCACACATATTTCTAAAATAGAGAAAATCATCCAACCCAATATTTTATCAATGTATCATTAGACATATCCAATGATACCCTTGAATGGGTATTTAATCATATTAGATTTTATGAATACATAGTGTGTGTGTGAAATTGTGAGTAAACTAAGATGATTGAGAAACAAATAACAATCTAACCTACACAATTAATCAAGTCTACACTCATGATTAGGACACTTTTAAAAAGGAAATTTGGATGAACAAATAGCAAATGATTAAAATGCAAACTCTAAATATCCTTCGATTTGATGGTCCTTCGGTTTGATGTGAGCTCGAATTCACGTTTCCAAGGATGTTTGAATGTGCTCCATAATGTTTGATGTGAGATGCAAACTAAGCTAAATGAAGGTTGCAAGATGGATACTTAACTATGGATGCAAAATGGCATTATGACGATGTGTTTCAAAAAGTAATTTGTCAAGAAAATAGAAGTATTAAATAGGCATGGATGAAGAGAGGAGGATGCTTTGGAGATGTGGCACTTGTCTTGCTTGAGGACAAGTGGCAATGCAAGAGGTGACAAATGTCCTCTCTAAAGCCAATTGCCAATGCATAAGGTGACAAGTGGAAGAGAGGCCACATGTCTATTTGGGAGTGAAACAACCAAAAATGGATTATTTTCTAATTTTATTAAAAACAAGGAATGTGCACATTGTTTGGATAGGGTTGGTTAGGAGGATAAGGTTGGTTAGAAACCATGGGTTAGTTATTGGGGTTAGATAAATTTGAATTATTTAATTCAAATTTAAAAAGGCTAAGAAGAAAAGGTTAATGTGAATAAAATAAAATAAATAATGTATTTATTTTATTTAAAAGAGGAAAGGAGGGGGGATTAATTAATTAAATGATCAAAAGATACATTAATCAATTAATTGGAAGTGGCTTAATTAATTAATTTAATTTAGCCAAAAGGACTGACATAAATCAATTAAATAATGTAATTATTTAATCAATATATCCGACAAAGGTGATTAAATTTGATTAATGAAATTAATCAAATTTAAGTGTCTACACATAAATACTCACTAGTAGATATATCAAAATAATTTATAGGATACAAATACCATAGAAAAATTTGCAATAGATACTAATGTTGACAATTGTTTTTGACACCCCCGCCAACAGTCAGGTAGCTAGTGTGAACACTCACCACCTCTCCTGGAAAGTAACAAGTTTAGAAAACTCACTACGTCAAGGTCTCTATAGTTGGGTCTCGATGGTGATGGGTAGCCCAATGGTTGATGTGGTCATACCTGTAAAGGGGCTTGTTGGTTAGAACTAAATCTCACTGGTTATGGATAACTGCACTTCCTTTCTTTTTTTATTTTTATGGTTTAAGATTCTCTGGGAAATAAAATGCGAAGCGTAAAGAGAAACAAGAAAATAACAATAAAGACCAATATAATGACAACTTAATGAAATACTCAATTAGTTCCCTGCAATCCAAGCAATTATCAAATATTATCCAAGTTAGCATCCAACAACGGACCTCCAGAAAACCTGCAAAATCATCAATTTCGCAAATTTATGGAAATAAAATCATCAACAATATGGCCTATCATAATAATTCTCATACACCACTGACGTGCGCAATATGATTCATAAAGCGATAGACAAAAAGATTAAACCACGTTGCTAACTCCAAATATTAGACGTTACCAGATTACACAGAACAATTTGGTAGAATATAAACGTAGATTAGGCAATCTACAAGCTGCTTCTCATATTAATCTCAATGAATGTATAACAAATATAACTCAAACTTCTTAACAATCTGAAAAATATTCTAAAAATCTCTAAGTAGGCAACAAATCATCAATTTGGGACCCTTACAAATGAATCCAACTTCTCAATTTATAGAAGTTCTTCACCCTACTATCTAGGAAATAACCCTACCCTAAATTAAGAACTGAAACTAGGAGTCGCAGTTAACTTGCAAGTTTCTGCCTTGACACTCCACTTAACGACTACGAAATGGGGACTGCATGAGCACTATGAAAACCCTGCTAGGTGAGCCACATTTTTGTAATCATGCAGAATTTCTCTCAAAATTGGAACTCAAGTAGGAGCCGCAGTTAAAAATACAAGATTTAAGGATTTATAAAAAAAAGCTTTGCCATCTTTAGCAATTGTGTGCTTATCCTTTATTTCTTGATAAAATCTCTATAATTATCAACTATACATGCAACTGCTTGAACCGAAGGATTTGCTACATGCTTAACTCTAAATTTATACTTCTTCAAAACTTCATCTACATGCGTTCTCCCCTCCTCTAATTCCTCCACTATGTGTGCCACCTCCTGACACTGAGTAATCAGATACGTGTACCTATCCATAAGGGTGATATCAAACTGGGCTGCGGGTCCTAGGTGTTGTGCCTAATATGCATCCCACTAATTCAAAACTTGTTGCTGGCCCATTATTCCTATATCAGGAAATCTGAGGCCAAAAGATCCTAGCATATTCTTTACAAAATTCTCGTATGACAAAATTTCTCTAAGGAGAGGGTCCTGAATCTCGGTCATATCCTTGATATATTGTTGAAACATTTCAATCTTCAACTCCAAGATGTATGCATAAGACTGTAAGTTTTTATAGCTGTCACCCCCTAAGAGGTCCTCCTTTATCACCGTCTCTTCCCCTAGTCGCAATATCTTCTTCAAAACTTGGAATTGTTTGGTAAAAATATTCGACTTTCGTTCCCATTGTGTGGAACAAGAAGCCAAAGCTCCGCCTACCTGTACCGCCTTACTCTACATCCCCATAGTATCTTGTAAAAATAATCTTATTTTGGTCATATTTACTTGGGCCCATGACTTGGCTGCAACTGCCACCCGCCTCACCTCCATTAACGCTTTTACTTCTTCCTCTGGCAGCAATGAGGTAGAAGGCAAGTCATCAATTCTGCACGAGTCCAGGGGTTTGCTCATTTCAATTAGCAGCTCCTTATATTATCCTAGTTGTGCTTTGAGTTCCATGTTGGAAGTATGCTCCTTCTCTACACATCCTCTAACGATGCTCGTGGCTAACTCCAAAGTATATAGCTCCCCCCACTTGTTTTGTTTGCCCAAATTTATCTATGATGTTTGGTATTTAGGAGAATCTTGTCCCTCAGCCTGAGACAGAACTGCCACATCTGATTTCACTTCACCGGAACTAGTTTTCGATAGGTGATGAACAATTTTCAGCTTCTTAGCCTTTGGTGGCTCCTCGGTGATTACTTGTTGTAGAGTGACCTTAGGGAGCTCTGCTTTTCTCTTTTTCTTCCCAAAGGTAAATTTCAGTCATTGTGGTATATCTTCATCCTTGTCACCTTGATGTGACACTATATCCGAAGTTATAACATGAACCTCTGCCTGCTCCTCTGCTCCGCCTCTTACCTCTACTTTTGTTTGCCCGGGGTCTTGAGGTGGTATAACTTGACGAGTTAAATTGGTTTGGAGAGCTTGTTGCTTATGTAGCTCTCCTAGTTTACCACTGACCTCCTCATTAAATGCCATTTCTTCGTCACCTGCCTCTGTTTCCCCTTGCCCGACTGTTATATCCTTAAGAAGGTCCTCTTGATCTTGAGGGGTTAACACTAGTCTTTCATTTAGGAGGTCTCCTGCCTCATCCCCTTCTTGTTCGCCTTTTAGCGGTCGTTGTTGCTCAAGATCCTCCTCCTCCTGATCCAAATCAAACTCAATGTTTCTAACTTTTATTCCTTTAGTGGTAGACCTGAAGCCTTGCACTCTGGGCTGCTCTGTAGATATATTGACTAGTGGTGGTGCAGGGGCACTGGTGCCTGGAGCATTTGTGGCATCTATTGAAGGTGGTTGAGCGGTTATCTCCTTAGTAATTTATATATTTTCTTCTTGTTCTTGTGTACCCTCTCCTTTAGTGTTCCCTATAGCCATCCTCGGTGGGAGAACTTTGGCAAGTGGTACCGCTCCTAATCCATCGGTCACTCCCAGTTCCGCAACCTTCTTTAATAATTCAGACTCCCTCATCTTTTCTTGGATTTTATTCAGTAAGTCCTCAGTGCTTTCTTGAGGTTTGTCTTCTTCACCTGGATCGGTGGATGTATTTTGCCTCGAGGCTGACCTTGTCTTTCGAGTGTACTCCTTACCCTCTAGCGTAACCATTGCTTGGTCCTATTGATGACCACTTGGGAGACCTTTTCCATATTTTTGTCTTCACTTGCAAACCATTTTATTGGGGAGAGGGGCCTTTTATCTATCCCTGATTCCCTATAAGCTGGATCAAGTAAGTTGCCATCATCCCTAAGGTTTTTAGGGAGGTTAGTCTCTATTCCGAAATCTCTTACCTGTGGAACAGATAACCTATTATAGTTCTTCTCCCTAACCTCGAAACTGTATTGAAGGTTGGCCCAAAAGTCCTCCAAGCTGGGCATGTGCCCCTCATATGCCTTAGGCATAGCTTGTTTAAGTTTCCCATAGGGATCATACAACTCCCTAGCATGATCATACTCTTTCAAGTTCAAATCTTGAAGCTCTTGTTCTGCTAACTTCGCTACTTGTGTTTTGGAACATGCAAAGTATCCAATAGATACTGAGAAATTGATACCTGCTTTGTGTTTTGATGACAAATGTGACTATAGGCCCACAAGTTGCCTCACATACTCTAGCAAAATTATCCTATCATTGCAGTATCAGGGCAACAACATTGGGTTTCCTATGAATCCGCTAACCCTGATGTAAGTAGAGCGTGGGTTTTGGATAAACCAACATGCCCACTCTCAGATGATAGCCATGGCCTTCGGGCTAATCCGATATCCTGCATCTCCTATCAATTTGATTATTATTGGGAAGACGAAGGCATCATTAACTCTTTTTAAATGAGTCTTTGCATTAGCTAGAGTGAGCTGAGCATAATACAACCATATCTTCTTATGTCCTTCCTCCTCTCCCAATTGACCTTCTACTTGTAGCCCTAGAAACTTTCCAGCTCTAGCGACTACCCAAGTGACATATGTCGTGAAAAAGAAATTTTGAGTATGTTGAACTTCTTTCATCTGCTTACAGATATTGTCAGAGAGGATCTGCAGCCAATCAAAGTATTGTTTTCCTATTAAAATAGTGCTCATGAATTGGAACATCCAGGGATGAAAATGCTTGCAATCAGGCTTGCCAAAGGCCCTATTGAGCATAATGATTAAGTCTCTTTGAGGCTCTTTGAAATCCACCCTCAGGATCTTCGTTGCCTTGAGTCTTGTCTTTCTTTCCTCTTCTAACCAGTTTGTATTCATGTGCCTCTTACTAGTTGATATTTTTTTATTCCATGCCTTTAAGGCCTCTTCTTCAGTTAACAAAAATACCTCCTCCCTGTTTGGGATTCCAAAGATGAACCCAAGCATATCTGGAGACAAGTCTATGACTGTTTTTCCTTGTGCATCTACGCACTTTCTAGTTTCTAAGTTATAAAATGGGACAATGATCATTATGAACTCTGGTGCCTGTAATGATTATGGGAAGACAGTAGCTTCAACTAGGCTAGACCTCTTGATTCTCCGGTGGAGGGCCTCCAGACTAGGTTTGTCCAATTGAGCCTTGATATCTTCAATTTCTATATGGCCGATTTCAGTATCTGTAACCCATCTGATTTGATCCTCTAGCTTTGAAACATAGACCTGTCCTTGATAATGGTATTTCATGGTGGCTGGGAGTCTATCAATTTCTTTGCCTCTTTTGTTGGAGGATGAGTCCATCTAACCACTCGAACTTGCAAGCAGAACGCAAATCCTCAGTTTTTGATAACAAGCATAAAAGTTGATTTACCTCGGGACTTTGGGGTCCCGGGGTCTCGGGATAGGCATAAGTGAAGAAGGCCCGGAACTCCGGGGTTCTGGGCTTAGGTTGGGCGCAAAAGGAATCTCAAAACTTTGGGGGTCCGATGTTCTAGGCTTATGCCTAAGTGGAAGACACCCGAAACTCCAGGGTTCTGGGTTGAGAGCTACCCAGAACTCTGGGGGTCCGGGGTTCCGAGGTTAAGTGAAGCGAGAGTCACTCGGAACCCCAGGGGGTTTCCTGGTTCCAGACTGAAAAACTAGGGCACACAAAAACATAGGCACGCAAAGAAACCACAAACAAAAACCAACAATCACGAAAAAAACAAGGAAAGAAGAATATAATCTAGAAACCACCAACATGAGCAAGAAAAATCACCAACCTGGTGAATCGAAATGCCCGAAAACACCAAGGAAAACTCAGAGGTCTGGAGGTTCGCGACTTGGAGCTAGGGAGGAGGAGCTCTGAATGCATAAATTAACTTTAAAAGTCCATCATCTCTATTTATAGCTCCCCCTAAGTTCATCTGTACAAAGGCCTTAAACACGACCTCGGGACTCCGAGGTCCCGAGGTTCTGAGCTCGACAAAAAGGAACACCCCACCCCGGAACTCTGGGGGTCCGAGGTTCCGAAGCAAGGAAAAGGAGGTTCCATCTTGGGACTCCGGGACTCTGAAGTTTCGAGGCAGAAGACGCAAAAACCTCGGGGCTCCAAGATCCTAGAGTTCCGAGGTCAAAACCAAAAGAACAAAGAGACCTTGGGGCTCCGGGATCTCGGAGTTCCAAGGTCAAAACCAAAAGAACAAAGAGACCTCGGGACTCCGTAGTTCTGAGGTAAAAAACAAAAAGAAAACAAAGGGGACCAATATTTTGACGCAAGGAGACTAATGGGGAAAAAGATATGCAAGGCATAACAACTGACATATAAAAGATTATAAGAATTACCATTAGATATATATCCTCATTGAAAAATATAATAACAAGAGTATTAGGGGGATAAAGGACTCTACCATGAGCCATGCCCATAAAATTATCTAACTATGAATGTGAAGAGGAATTAACATATTGTTGGTTGGTAATATCTCTATCCATGTATACGTGTTTCATTCTAGCATGTAGATCCTTGATCACCCACTAGAAGTTCACATTTTTGGAAGTATAATATTGGAAGTGTGTGTGTGTGTGTGTGTGTGTGTGTGTGTGTGTGTGTGTGTGTGTGTGTGTGTGTGTGTGTGTGTGTGTGTGTGTGTGTGTGTGTGTGTGTGTGTGTGTGTGTGTGTGTGTGTGTGTGTGTGTGAGAGAGAGAGAGAGAGAGAGAGAGAGTTAATCTTATGATAGTGAAAAAATAAATGCTAATAATATCTTGTATGGGGTTCTTGAAATATTTTTGATAGAAAAATGAAAGTGTAATCACATTATCATTCAATAAATTTCGAAGGAAATTATCAAAAGATTCACTCAATCTTGTAATTTTTTAAGTTGTTTGAAAGAGATAGCATTAGAAGTAGTAGCCACATTATTCATATCAATATTTTTTTTATTTCTTATCTTACTATTTTGAAATGTATTTGTCTTTTAAAAAAATTGAGGGTAAGAAGGAATGGAAAATGTAAGGGAGGATCCATATTTCAATATATCATTTCACTTCCAAATTTCCCATATGAACATGAAGAATACCTATTAAGATAGGCATTATTTTTAATCAATCACAATAATCTTTGAACAAAAAATAGTTTGTAATTTATAATCAAGAAGATGTTCTTTTAATTTGACATATAATGATTGGGATTTAATAACTTAGCCATTCATTCTCTTAATAGATTTTTGGGTACATTTAAATAAATTAGAAAATATAATTTTTAAGTCTGAAATGATAATAAAAGATTTAGATAATTCAAAAAATGATTAAATGAATTTAAAAAAAGAAAAAGAAAAGAACCATTATTTGATATAATCCTTTGAAGTTCATAGAGTTCATAGAAATATCTTGTCCAATAATATATCTACATACATGAAATCTAGACATACAACTTTTTTTTATTTTTTATTAAATATCGAGAGTCCAAAGAAACTTAGACGTAGAGTTTATACAAAACTAGTGAGCGGGGGGCAGGGCCACCGCCGCCAAACTGAAGAACCAGAGAAAGGATTATATACAATTATCGCTCTAGCCAAAAAGAGGGGACATTGCAAAATAGTTCAGTATTGGAGGATCTCATCCTGATCCTCCAGCCACGTAGTCCAGCCTTGTTCTCCTTCCATCCAGACCACCTTCTTTCTTGCTAGGATCTGGGAGCACATCTCAATCCTGTTGAAGGGGGGAGGCCTATTGTCCTGTAGATCCTTTACTAGCTTCTTCACTGCTTTGTCAAACGAGGTCTAGTTCTCTACGATTCTAGCCCATTTGTACCCGTTTTGCACCTCATGAACAAACATGGTTGCTCTGCCATCTTTCAGGAATCGCAGTAGCTTGTTTCTCTCGAGATTCATCACAAAACAGACCTGCACAACAATTTTGTAATGTGTGAGTTTTTTAAAAACTCAGTACGTTCCCTTGTAATGCCTTGGAACTTCTCCTCATTTCTAATTTTCCAAATAAACCAGAGAATGTAAGAAGATAAGATTTGCCAAACAAGATTAGTATCCTTCCGCAGTCCATGAATAAAACCAATAACAATATCAAGAGTAAAAACAGATTCTGCAATAGATATTCCAAACAGAAGCCAAATTTCTCTAGCAAAGGGGCAATCAAAGAATATGAGACGCGCGGTCTCAGGTTTTCTGCAGACAAAGCACCGATCATACTCAGCAGATTTATTCCTAACGGGTAGTCTGTCTAAAATGAGTTGCCATCTGAAGCATTGAATTTTAGGGGGAATGGGGGACCGCCAGAGCTTCTCAAAGGTTTTCTGCCAAGTGTGGGGGGTATGGTTAACATACCACAGATTGTTGATGTGTTCAATCACCGAGAAGTCACTGTTTAGCAGGGTATAGATAGATTTGGCTTTGATTTTAGGGAGGGTGGAGCCATCCTTCCACAGGAATGAGACGTATCTATGGGCATCTACTTGGGTGTTTTGGGGGAGGTTAAAAGGAACACATGCATTTTTAATCATATTGTATGTCTTTTTATGTGATGCAAGGAGATCATATTTAGTGCTAAGAGCCTCCCAGCTAATAAGGTTATAATATTCAAGGATATCCATAATGTACTTGATTCCTTTGTTATGCCAGTGCTTAGCAGAGCAACCTTGGGTTAAACCAAGGGGTTTGGAGTTGTGATGCAGGTTCCACCATATTGACCTTTCACCGTGTAGGGAGTTGTCAGAGTTGATGCTCGAGTTGTTAATTAGACCACGCACATGCTCCCAGGCTTTCTAGATGGATTTAAACAACCAGGTGCCTTGGACAGACACGGGAAAACTATCAGCTATTAGGTCGCTAAGTGGGAGAGCTTTCCACGTTTTGGCATTTTTAGGAACACCATTTTGAATGTTGTTTCTGATGAGGATTTTCCAGGGTTCTTGTCCTTCCAGTGAGTGAAATGTCCATTTAGCAGCAAGGGAGATGCCTTGCAGCCTAAGATCCTTAAGGCCCAGCCCACCAAGTTTTTTATCCAAGTGGCACCAGGTCCATTTGACTGCGTGGGCTTTCCTTTTACCCTTCCCATCCAACCAAAGGAACCATCTGATAGCTCTTTGGATTTCAAAGATTTGGTAGTTGCTAAACATCCATACTGAGTAATAGATACTATATGAAGATAGGATTTTTTGGCTAACTTGAATCCTGCCAGCAAGGGATAGGACCCTATTGTCCCACTTGTTGAGTTTACTATCTATTTTTTCCCTAACCCAGCCCCACATGTCCTTAAGAGAGGGAGATATCGAGAAGGGGATGCCAAGATAATGGACTAGTTTAGTAGGTCCTCCCCATGCATAGCCAAATTGGTGAAGCCAGTCCGAGGGATTATCTTTCCATCCAAGTAGGATGGATTTTGTCTTGGATATCTGGGCTCCAGATGCTCTACGGAAAATGTCAAGTTTTTGATTGAGGGAGTCAATATTATGTCTTGAGAGCTTCAAGAAGAACGAGGTATCATCAACAAACTGGATGTTAATCAGTTCAGAGTCGTCAGGCAAGGTAATGCCTTGGACACGGGGGGAGAGAGTGTCATCTCTAAGAAGATAATACAAGACGTCAAAAGCAATGACAAACAGAGCAGGGGCAAGGGGGCAACCCTGCCTTATTGATCTAGACAAGGGAATAGGCTGGGAGAGGGTTCCATTGACTTGAACCAGGGCGGATGCATCCTTGAGGAGGATTCGAATATAGTCACAAAACTCGCTAGGAAAGCCAAAGGTTGAGAGCATCATGAGGATGAAGTTCCATTCTACCCTGTCATATGCTTTCTCAAAATCGACAAGGAACATGGCGGTGTCTTGGTCTGAGGTTCTGGCCCATTCCATGGATTCCCAACTCGTTACAAGATTCTCCAAGATGTACCTGCCTTTAATGAAGCCTATTTGGGTGGAGCAGATGAATTTGGGGAGGATCTTCTCAAGGCGGGAGGCTAAGGCTTTGGCCATGATCTTGTAGGAGACGTTAAGGAGGGTAATTGGCCTCCAGTTTTTAATCAGGGCTTTGTCCCCTTCTTTAGGGATAAGTTTAATAATACCCCCATTTATGGATTCCCCCAGGGTGCCAATGGCAAGGGCTTCACTATAGATATCATAGAGGTCGACGGAGATCCAATCAATGTTAGCTTTGTAGAATTCAACAGGAAGCCCATCACGGCCTGGGGCCTTGTTATCCTTAAGAGTTTTAATGGCATCCTTGATTTCTTGCACGGTTAGCTTAGCTTTGAGGAGGGTGGATTCGTCCTCAGAGATTCTATGAGGAATAATGGTGCTACACCTGGTACGGGCATCTGTCGCGGCCTCATTATCCTTAGAGGTAAACAAAGTCTTGTAAAAAATTTCAAAGGCTTCTTTGATGTCATTGATATCTAGGAGTTCCTTATCGTCTATAGTTATTCTATCAATTTTTTCCCTGATCTGTTTTTGTTTGAGTAGTTTAAAGAATATTTTAGAGCCCTTATCACCAAATTGAAGCCAGTGGTTGCGGGCTCTGATGAAGGCACCTCTGATTTTAACCTGCTGGTGCTTTCTGAGGATATCTCTAGCCTCGGCGACCTGCTTTGCCAAGGTAGGGGAGGAAGGTTGAAGTTGAATATCATGCTCTAGAGAGTGCAGTCGAAGAGTAAGAGTTTTTTCTATGAGTCTGAAGTCCTTGGCTTTCTTCTGGCCAATGGTCTGGAGAAGATTCTGCCAGGAGGGAATGTTCCTCTGCCATCTATTCGTGGGGGATTGGGGGAGATGCGGTTGCAGATTGAAGAGTCTAATTAATTTGATGGCATTCAGGACATCCTCATCTTGCAGCAAGGAGGTATTGAGCAAGAATTTCTTATTGCGAGGGTGGCTAGGGGTGATGGAGTTCCTGATGTTGATAATGGCTAGAATGGGGAAGTGGTTAGACAGGGTAGTTGGTAAGACTGCAACCACATTCCCAAGTTGGTTGGGGGAAAAGGAGAAGAAGTCCTTATTAGCATAGAACCTATCTAACCTAGAGTAGATCCTATTAGTGTTTTGCTGAAAATTACACCAGGTGTGCCATAGGTTGGGGGTATCAGGTTTGGAGCCTTCCAGGGGGTCAAATAGTTGCAGATGTTGTTTGAATCTATCCCAATGAGGCTTTTTTGCATTTTTCCATTCAAACGGAAGTCCCCCAGCCTTGTCATTCTGGGATTCAGTCATATTAAAATCCCCGGCCATGACCTAGGGAATATTTGGGAGGGAAGTTAGCCAATTCCAGAGGGATATTCTTTCCATATAATCGTTAGATGCATAAATGGAGCATATGCCGAAGCAAGAACCCTCAACCTCAAAGGTAGCCCAGGCTACTCTATTACAGGGGGAAGTCCCTTTATCCTTGAGGTACATTGCCCATTTAGGGGCAAGAAGGAGCCCAACTCCTCCTTTACCTCTCGGGTGGTTGGTACAGATTTTGATTGCATCTCGCCAAATGAAGTCAAGCGTTGTGTCAAGGGAGAACCCAACAGACTTAAGCTCTTGTAACATCAGAAAATCTAAGTTTTTTTGCAATTCCAAAAACCTTTTAATAACAAATTTTTTGTCGGGCGACTCAAGGCCTCGAATGTTCTAGGATATGTATTTCATCAAAGAAGAGGGTTTTCGGGGGGCTGGTTGGGAGATCGTTGTTGATCGCCAAACTTCTTCTTGTTTTTGGAGCCCACAGGCCTACCTTTTTTTTTATTAAGGGAGTGCCCTTTCATAGAATCCTCATCATCTTCACTGGTTTTGCGAGGTTCAGCTCTAGTAACTGCATTTCCTCTTGTGTCAGACCCAGACAACTGGGAGCCTGGAAAGTCTGAGAGCATAGTGCTAGGCCTAATTTTATCTAGACCCTTATTGGCATATATAACTTCTATGATATGACCGTCCTCTAGTTCTTTGAGCGAAGATGGAGTCAAGGGATCAATGGTGTTAGTATCAGAGATAAGTCTTGCAAATGAAGAGGAGACCGATTGGATAGGGGTTCCGGATCTAAGGATCATTGCAGGGCTATTGCTGTAAGGGGCTGTTGTCTCGGGGAGATCAGTAGGCTTCTGGGGTTGTAAGTCCCTTGTTATTCTCAGCAGGTGGAAGTTGTGGTGATTGACAAAGGGTTAATGCCAAGCTACAGTTGTGTGAGAATTGGACGAAAAACTTATATATGGGGGTCGGTTGAAAGAATAGTCGAGTGCCAGGAGTGCACCAAGGTGGTCTGCGGTAGACACCTCCTCCTAGGGGTGAAGAAGAGTAACCCTGCCCTCTAGTCTCAGGGAGATAGAGGTCCTACATGGACATTAGGGGTGAAGTAGAGTAACCCCGCCTTATCATTGGATGGTGAGGTTTACTGGTGGATGCATTCTCATGGTCCCTATCTCAGTGAAGCGGAGTAACTGAGCCAATGTTGGGGATGACTCCCGGGGAGTTGTCTATGACTCGAGGACTAGGGAAGTGGAGTACCTAGGCTCTTGCGAGAAGGATGATCGTGCAATGGATTGTCCCAGTTGGGGAAATGGAGTACCCAAGATCTTGTAATGGGGATGGCCGTGCAATGGGCTATCTATATCGGATTGTTGGAGCTTGAGAGTTGGGCAAGCTATGTGGGTTGAGTTGCAGAGCCAGAAGTCCATGTGTCTTGTGGAACAAGTGGGGTGATGTGCCGGGCACGCACCTAGGTTACCTGAAGTGGGATTTGCATTGAGATCCGGGATCTCAAGGCCCTAGAGTGGGGGTCAAATGTGGCAGTAGGGACCGGGTTCTGAAAGTGCGCTCATGTTGAGCCGAGCCATGAGGCGAGTCCAAGTGGGTGACAAAGATGGATGAGTTGCATGACCGAAAAGAGGACGTGGTCCATAGGCGAGTTGTTCTGGGAGCACAACCGAGTTGAAGGAGAGTTCAGCGACCAAGGATATTGGATTGGATCATGGAGCGAAGAGCTTGGTGCCCAAGTAGGAGTGCAAGGTGTTTTTTCAGTCTGAGAGACTTAGACTGGGTGTTTGCATGGAGCTGGTTATTGTGCATAGGATGTACAGGGAACCGGGTTCACCAGTGAAGCCATGTAGGCATAGGCCAAGGGCCCAAAGTAGTGTGACTTGGAGTCCTTGTTCAGGAAGGGGTTTTGAGTTGTGTACTGGGTAAGCCGTCGCGGGCTCATGAGAGAGTCAGTGGTGCGCCAGGTTGAGTTCCGAAGGAGACAGGGTCTTCATGGATCAGGAGTCTATATGAGAAGCTATCGCCAGGGGTGAGGTGTAGTGGTATCTGTACCAGTGTTTCAAGAGTGGATGTTGATCTAGGGGCAGGAACTTGTAATCGGATGCTTGGGAAGTATTCAGGGTAGCGACCAACGACAGAGTTGGAATTGTTTGTAGATCGAGCTAGGGGCCGTCTCTTCATAACAATAAAGCTATCTATTGCCCCAGTGTTGTGTTCATTGTGTGGAGATGGACAAACAGGAAGCTAGCTCAGGGAGTCTAGTCGTCCCATGAGATATGTTTGGTGCTTGAGGGTTCAGAGGAGCTGAGGGAGGCCAACATGGGGCGCCAGTGCTGTGGGAGTGCTGGGCATGCTCAGGGAGTGTGCAGAGTTGGAGCCGGAGGACTTAAGGAGTTCCGGATGGGTCAGTGTTAGTAGTCGGGGTCTTATGGGGGACTCAAGAAGACGAAGGCATCGAGGAGACCTGTAAGCTTGTATCAGGGGTGCAAGGATGGTGCGACAAGACAGTGCTAGAGTAGAGTCAGGGACTTGAAGGGAGTGCTAGAAGCAACAGGATGAAAGAAACCCGTGAGAGGGTTGGCATGCACTTCTATTCCGCATGGGTGTGTGTTAATGTGGTCAGGTGGTGGACACTTGAAAAGGTATGGCGTAGTCTGGAAACAAGAAAGGACTTGTCCGCAATGGAAGTCATGAGTAAGGTTTGCCAGTGCCGCATGAGGTTGGACCTCCTTTGGAAGGAAAAAGCCTGTTTGGGCAGCAGGTCGGTCTAGCCCCGTGACAATTGCTAATGCTAGCACCATCGACACCAAGACTGGGGTTTTCCAATTTATTAACCATATTTCTAACCACAGATTTGACAGGGGCTTGGTTAGGAACCTGGAGCTTAGGAGAAGAGGCCATTTGGCTGGAGGAGGAGCGGCTAAGATTTAGGGCTTTAAGGGGGGTGATTTTGCGTCTCCGCTTTCTTGAGGTAACAAGTTGAAAGCAATCGGTGGGCGATTCTACAATATTTTGAGAGGGGTCAAGAGCAGGGATTAGGGGCTTGGAGGCCAATGGTGCGAGATCGAGGATGAGAGGGTTAGCCTCATTAGGAGCGGGAGTAGGATCTGCGAACACCACATCTTTAGGTTTAACAATAATAGGAGGGGGAGGATGTGTATCATTAACTTTTTTAGGGTTTACGGCCGCTTCATCAGATTTATGCTTTTGCTTCCTACGACTGATAATTGGGCAATTTTTGCAAATATGCCCTTCCTTTTTGCAGAGAAAACAAGCATTCAATCCTCCAAGCATTTCAATCGGACAGACAAATGTGTCTGCATTAATATCTAGGTTTAAAGAAGGTAGAATGTCAATTCCGGGCTTGATTGAGACAAGCATTCTTGCGTCTAGGTTGGGCACCAACCTAGCAGTTTCATCAACCCGAATGATTTTACCAAATGGTGCCATTAGTTGGGGAAGGAAACACCACAAAAAAGGGGGGACATCCTCAAGAATGACCCATCTAGGAGAGGACAATGCGAGGACTTCCTCATTAATCGCCTCTGGAGACCAGGTGAGGGCTCGAAAAGAGGTATTCCCTACCGTCCAGTACTGGCGATTAAGTGCTGCCATTTGGGCTTCATGTGAGTTGAAAAAAATGAGAAAAAGACCTCTCTGTATTTGTCTACAAAATGTAATTTTAAGCCCTAATTTGAGATTCCATAGATTGTGAAACCAGTCGTCTACAAATTTCCTAGGTGGGCATTTTTTAGCATCCACACAAGCAAAGAAGATAGCAGTGTCACATAGTCTTCATTTTTCCAAAGCAATCTCACTTATCATTTCAGAATTTGGCGAAACAATGAAGGGGTCCGAGGTATTGCAAGGGGACATACTTGCCTTACTAGATCCTTCATCTGTAGGAGCCTTAATGAAGTGCGCCGACGAGCGGACTCCATCTGCAGGCGGAGCGACGGTCTTGGCGAAGGATTTTTTTAGGGTTGGAGTGGTATGCGGGTAGGGTTTAGGGTTAGAAGAATTAACACTGTCTAACTCCGGTTCCATCGGAAACCAAGGTTAGGGCACGTTGGGTGGGGCAGATGGGGTGGAGTAATTTGTAATAAATGCAGAGCAGAGAAAGAAAGAAAGAAAGATAAAGAGCAAGTAGATGGGCGAGTTAGGAGGTGCAAACCAGGTGGAGGAGATAAACCCCTCCACGAACACGCAAGAGTACTCCAGCGAGCGTGCCTCGAACTAGCTTCCAACTTCAAGGTGCAGACGAAAGCGCCGAAAAATCACAGAGCCTTGTGTGATAGTCTTCCCTGATCGCGGTCCTCAACCCGTAGTAGCAGTTCGCAGTCCGCAGATGTCGTTTGTTGTTCGCAATCTGTAGTTGCCAAATGTTATTCGCAGTCCGCAGTGGCTGTTTGCCTAAACTTTCTTGTTTACCCTGTTCGTTGTTCGCTGTTCGCTATTCGTTGTCCACAGTCTTCTTCCACTACTCTCCTTTCTCATTCGCTGATCGCAGTCCGCAGTTCGCTGTTCTTTGTTCGCTCGTTCATCGCTTATCCTATTTCTCATCAATTAGATCAGCATTCATGGTTTTGACCTCATTCCTGCAGTCGATGAGAGCTTACAATAATTCACCTCGTTGAAGCCTCCCGGTAATTGGAAGATTAACCGTTCTACATCAATGGTGAAGGTAATCCCTTTCTTAGTTCCCAGGATATCAAATATGGATAGGGCGTTTATACTGGGCTATGCAATCAAGTATAAAAGAAGCTATTGCAACGAATCAGTGATCTACACATCGAGTTGAAATAGACTAGTAGTGTAGAGTGCAGAGTGCAGAGTGCAGAGAATGGGGCTCTCCTGCCTTCTAACTCGCCATTGCAGCTTGTCACGCCTTCGTACCTCTATTTTTCCTTATCCAAAATCACCTATTACATTTTAGCTTTTATTATCCTAGACATATAACTTTGAATAATTATAAATCTGTATAAAGGTATGCATCTCAAAATAAAATACCACAAAACCAATTGATAAAGGACAACTAACAATCTCAAAATCAAGTTAGGCATTATGCGTCTAAATGTAATCATTTTTATTCTATGTACTAGGCACAATATCAACCTTTTTTCTCTACTCTATCCCAAATTTGGACAAGTGCATCAATGGTGATGGTTGTAACACTAGAGGGATGAGAGGTAATAGTAGAAGGCAAAGAGAAAGGTAATAGTAAAAGGATGAGATAAAAGTTGGGAATGTGGAAAGGAGGCAAAATAGGTAGAATATTAGTAGGGTTAGAGGATAGAACATTAGAAATCACAAAGTAGGGAGGGATGATAATGAAAAGAGAGGGTTGGGAAGGGGAGATGCATTATTAAAAAAAATAGAAGGGTTAATTAGTGCCAAATATTTTTAAAAATTCATAACTTAAAGTTGCACCAAGCAACAAATCATGGATAATTTTAGATAATTATGTAGGACATGTAGTATTGGCAAGTTCTTGAAAACTTATGTAGTAGGAGAAATCTCTCGATTATTCATACATATCAAAATCAAAATTATATTATTCATTTAATTTCATTGATCGTTTATAAATATAATGGGCTTGTTCTAATCATCAAAGTGAATAGTCATGTGATGGTTTAGGTAGACACTTCTTCTCAAAGGAAAATTAGGATTTTGACTAGACCTTAGCATAAATAAACCCAAGTAAAATATAGTGATAAATCAAGGGTGAAAGAGAAATATAAAATCAATCTCAAGTATGAAAATTAGCACAAAAAAATAAAAATATAAACTCTAAGTTGAAACCCCAAGAGGGTATAAGAGTAGATGAGTTCACAAATTTATATAAGGACATAAAGCATACACATAAATATCTAGGGATAGCTAAATAATTGAATTTATCAATAAAATGATAAAAAAAGATGTGTGTGTTGTAATGCCTTCCGTATATACATCTTGTCACTATTATTTTGACCCATTGTTAATATTGTATATGTTATATTTGATTCTGTGTATCATCATTGTTTTGTATTTGCATCCATGTCATTCACCCTTTGATACAAACAATAGCAACTAGTTGGGAGGGTTGCATCAACTAATTAGTTGACACATTTTATTTTCTAATAGCACTCAATGTTGAAGCATATTTAGCTATTAGTTGCTTTCTTACAACTAGCTATCTTTTTTTGCTTAAGTTAAATTAGGATTGCTTGCTTCTAATTTATCTTTTGTGCATCTATTTTAGCTAGAGTTGAGCTTTATTTAGCTCCCCATGCTTGCAATTTGATTTTCTTAAATTTAGCTCTATGCTTTCTTCATAAGCACCTCATTGTACAATTGTAATTCATTCTATATTCTTTGTTTTTGAGTAATATAGCATTCATTTGTGTAGCTCTCGTTTGTGGAAGATGTTTTTGTTTGTCGTTTGATCTTGCAGGCTTGTGTTGTAATCTTTTGTGTTGCAAATTCAACATGGTATCAAAGCTTTGAAACTTTTGCATGGTATCAAAGCTCAATATTTACTTCAACTTGGTATCAGAGCATAGATTCGGCAAGCCCCTTCTCAAGTTTTGAGGGTTTTCTTTTCTCATAAGCATTGCAGGGTCCCAGATTCACTTTTTTGTGGATTTGAAGGTGGGAAATTTTTTCATCAACTTTGGACTAAAATGAGCATTACCATTACATCTACAACATCTAAAAACCCTAAGATCAACTATTGTTTCATCAAAATTTGAGCCATTAAAAAATTGGTTCAAATTGGTTGAGGGCATAAAAATCAAGGCAAATTATGGAGGTAGTTGAAAAATCTGGGCACTTTGGCACAAAATAGAGGTTACCATCACACTTAGGAGGCTTGAGAACCCTAAAATCGCTTGTCAATACATCAAAATTAGAGATTGGGGAATTCATTGCAAAAAAATTCAAAAAGTTTTTATTTTTGAAAATTTTCCATTTTCGAAAAGTTTCTATTTTTTAAAAATTTCTATTTTTGGAAAGTTTCTATTTTTTAAAAAGTTGAACTATTTTGGAAACTTCCTATTTTTGAAAGCCTTATATTTTTTGAAAAGTTTCTATTTTTGAAAATTTTCCACTTTTAGGAACCCTTCAAGCCTTCCAAACCATAAAAGAGTAGCAGTTGGTTTTTTGGTCATAACTAAGTCATACATAATCTAAATTGGGCAAACAAGATATCGTCGAAAAGCTAATTTTGGTGCCGATTTGAATTTGGTCATGGTTTTTTCATATTGTTCTCTTAGTGTCCGATATAGGTTGTTAAAGTCAACGTTCTTTTTCATGCTTCCAAGGCCATAACTTGGGCAAACATACTTTATTTTTCAACTTTTGCATTTTGTAAAAAATCTCTCAGAGTAACCTATTTAGACATACTACTAGGATTTCCAATTTTTTTCCCAAATTAACTTTATATTTAGTATTTTTTGTTTTCACTTCATGGCTAATTACTAGGTCTTCCCGACTCCTACAATCTTTCTGCTTGTAGTGGATGGATTATGTTGGGATTTCCTGCATGTATTTGAAGGATTTTTCCCTATTTGGATATTTTGAGCATCCTTTTCATGCACTTCTTTTCTTACAAACACACTAAGATAGAGTGTCACTCTTGTGTATGGTTCTTAGGGATTTTGCACATTCAGTTGTGCCTTATTTTGTACCTACATTGTATTATAAAATGACATGGGGGGTTGTGTAGTGCCTTTTATTTTGCCATCACACCTTTGTCTGGTGAGTGTACCTCCTTGACAACATTGATCCTAGAGATTCTTGTCCCATGCGTGTGTGCATTAGTTGCATGCCCTTTTTCAGTTGTGGGTACTTTCTTGAGCATATTTAGATTCTCCTTCATGCACTTCATAGTGACACATAGTTTCAGTGGACCTATCATGCCTCTCCCTTGTTAGCATTATGGGTATTGTTGGTGCTAATGCTTCCTTGGTTTCACTTTAGAGGCAACCTTCCATCTTTTGTTGAACAAAGTTCTTTAGACTATTGACACATGTATTTTCGACTAGTAGTTTACTCTTTCATGATTGAGTAGTGTCGTTGGTGTCACTCGTGCAGATTCATGTGCCATCTATATCTTTAATTACCAGACATTTTTTCCTTTGTTTGCCATGTTATTGTTCGAGTAGTGTCATTGGGGGTATGCATGTAAATTGTTGTCTTCTTGATCTTGATCATCATCTTAGTTTCAAAGGAGGTTCTCCATTTAGTACTATAGCAGTTATTATTCGATAGTTGTCTATAGCTTCTCTATGCTTTGAGGATGTTCTTCATGTTCCTGTTCTTTTAAGATATTTTCTTGGAGGCTTATTAGTCCTTCCTTTTTTACAAATTCATGTTTTTTTTCATGTATTGCATCTTTCGCTTTTGGAGAGGGGCTTTTTCCTATGTGTTTTTTCTCATTTTCATTACTTAGAGAGACTTCATTGCTTTGTACATGGGTACCTAATTAGGCCTTTTGTTGCCATGGCCTATTTCTACATTCATGCATTTAATTTTTTTACTCACCCTAAGTTTCACTTAAGGGTGGTGTTAGAGCATATTTAGCTATTAGTTGCTTTCTTACAACTAGTTATGTTTTCTTGCTTAAATTTAGTTAGGAGTGCTTGCTTCTAGTTTATCTTTTGTGCATGTATTTTAGGTAGAGTTGAGTTTTATTTAGCTCCCCATGCTTTCACTTTAGTCGTCTTAAATTTAGCTATGTGCTTTCTTTATAAGAACTTCATTGTAAAATTGTAATCCATTTTGCATTCCTTTGCTTTTGAGTAATATAACATTCATTTGTGTAGCTCTTGTTTGTGGAAGGTGATTTTGTTTGTCATTTGCTCTTGCAGGCTTGTGTTGCAAAATTCAACATGGTATCAAAGCTTTGAAACTTAAACATGGTATCAAAGCTTAATCTTTAAATCCAACATGGTACCAAAGCTTTGAAATTTCAACATGGTATCAAAGCTCAATCTTTACTTCAACTCTCAATCATCCAGATATGGACCATGGAGTGCGATATGAAATATTGATGCAAAAACCAACACACAATCTAATCCATAAATAACTCTTCCAAATGAATTTATTTTCACATTTTACACAATTGACCTAAATAAATCTCAATTATTGTAACTATAAACTTAGATTTATAAATAAATAAAGATTAATCTAAAAAAATACTAGAAATAAAATAAAATTGAATTTAAATACCAAATTTAATAAAACATTACATCATTTATATATTTATCATTACATAAAATATTATAAAATAAAACACAAACAAATAAAACAAAAATCACCATTAAAAAATCATAAGCCTGCTTCTACCTGATTACTCTTTACATAATATATAAAGGCTAAAAGTCAATTACTATCATTAACAATATCATAATTTTTAATATATAGCTTAGAATTTTATAAAAGTATTAAAATAACATTTCATGGCTTTTCTATTAATCCATTCCTTTGACCTTTTCTAATTATTTCTTATCTTCAAGATATGTATTCAACATTTTTCTATAATACTTTTGCTTGTATAAGAATTTTGTGATAAGAATGATATAATTCTACAATAAAAAAATGTGTTAATGAAAGGCACATATAAAAATTCTTAAAAGACTTTTATTTACTAAAAATATTTTTTTAACACCAATGATTATAAAACTATGGATAATAACATCTAAATGAATAATATCCAAGCATTATTTATCCATTACTTATGAAGTTTTAGGTATATGCCATAAAATGATATCCTTCCAATTAAAATGACACATTTAATTATTCGGTTATGTGGTGAATGATTTGGACTTTCGACACAATAAAAGCCACTCATATTTATTAATATTAATATAATAATGTTGTTCTAATATTTTTTGGTCAATCTAATAATTTATCTTAGATTATTAAAAATTCAAAGACACGATGTTTGACAAAAATAAAACGACTTTGTGTTAAACCAATGATTATATTAAATGTTTAAGCCTACAACCATTTTGTTTTGGGCCCATTTTAATTATAGAGAGTGTATTTATGGATCTTTTTTTTTAAATGTGTTAAATATATTTTAAAAGTGGATGAAAAAAATTGCATTCTTAAAATAATTTTATATAGGGAGAGGATTTGTAGTTGAACGTGTTTCAATTGTTGGTATAGTAGTTTTTGATTTAATACTCATATTTGTTGATTTAATGTTCATTTTTTTTTACGACATTACACCAATAGTTGTGATTTAATGTTCTTTTTTTTTTGACAACATTACACCAATAATGGGCCTCTTTTGCACAACTATTGGTCTCGCCTTTTTTGGGCTATTTTGGACACCTTGGCGAAAAGCACGTTAAGAATAATGTTATCAAAAGTGGGAGGAAAAGCTCGGTCATGTAATTTGGCACCTCAATTCCCATTGGGTAAACCCTGACCATCTTCAATAAGTTCCCAACTAATAAAAATAACACTATCATCTTCAAATTAAGTAATAAGAATAATGAAATTGTAAGTGTGGGGGAAATCTTGGTCATATTGTTTGGCACCTTAATCCCTATTGGACAAACCCTGACCATCCTCGATAAATTCTTAACTAGTAATAACATTATTGTCTTCATTGTCCCTCTTGCTTAAGTAGCTAACTACTAAGAATATCTTATAATGTAGAAGTGACCAAGGCTTAATGGAGGAATTTGTCCTTCCAAAAAGGTAAAACCCATCCACATTATTGAAAGGATGCAAAAGATGATGATATTCATAAGGGGAGGAGATCTATCAACACAACTCTATAAATTTTGTGGAGAGATATCATTGTGCATACTACTTTTTCCATAAGGTGGAGAACAATACGAAGTGGCAAAGCAAGAGGAATTTGGGCAATAGTACGAGAAGCATTGCTCTAGATATCCATAAGGGTTGGAGATAGACACCTTCAAGGCTACTTTGTATAATTACCCTTAAATATATATGAACATATTAGAAGTATCCAATGCTCTATAGTAAATGGAAAACTATTGGCAACTAGATAATTAATAAATAAAGAAAAAGTTTTATATTTATAAATATATATAATATTTAGTAAAAAATTGTGTAAAACAGGCTTTAAAATGATTCATAGAGGATTTTCTTGAAAAGGAGAATTAATGGTTGGTTGCAATAAAATAAAATAAGTCTGATAAAATAGATCAAGGTGAGTTTGACAATATGGACAAAAAAGTATAAGAACCAATTACATATTCATTATGGAAGTGTTTTGATGAATATCAAACCAATAGAATAGTAAATAATTTTTATTTGAAAACAAGAAAAAATATCTGAAAACAAAGGAAAGAGACTTGATTGCTAAGCATTTAAATATATTTAATTTAATTTTGAGTCGATTAGCTTTAGCTGATGTTAAAATTATGAAGAAGATAAATGTATTATGCTTCTTTTTTCTTTGCTTGATTCATGGAAGAATTTCATTCTTGCTATTAATGTTAATTTCAAAGATACTAAGATTTATTCTCTTCTTGTAACATTGTTGTCACAAAAAAGAGAGAGAAAACTATGGATAGCTCATTTGATGTTTTTCATATTACAGGTAGTTACGAGGAAAGAGGTGGATCAAAAGGAGAATAGAAGGGGCCTAAACACAAGACTTTAGATAAAAATAAAGAAGTGTAGTGTTAGAATTATGGAAAGAGGAGACGTGTTATGAAGGAATACAAAAAAAATGGGATTTCTCTATAGGAAAGGCCTATAAACTAGGTGATAAAATTCGATTATCATCATGTAATAGTATTTCTTAAAAAATTGGTTTGTTTACTCAATATCCTCATACCGCATGATTCCTCACAATGAGTGATTTTTCACATATGAAGAATACATGATGGATGCCAAGATTACCTTGGAAACAACTATTCATGTCCTTCTATTAAATGGGGAAAGGTATAATTGTTATTTAGTGATGAGAATATCAAAATCCTTCCTACTATTTTAAATATTCCTAGATCGACTAGAAATCTAATTTTTATATACATAATGCATATAATAATTGATAAGCATGGTTGTACCAAGAGAGACGAGATTGGAAACTTTTTTCAGGTTGAAAGTCACTAATTTATGTAAATCCACCTATGTGACTAAAAAATCTAAAAATCCATGTATATTGTGACACTCTAGATGGGGCCAAATAAGTGAAAAAATTTAAAAACTATTATTAACAAAAAAATTTTGATGATCTCTCCTATTATTACGAGTATTTTAATTCTTATGAGCATTATGTGTTTGTGAAATAAAATAGATATTTTCTTCAAGAAATAATAAAGAAAAGAGTGAACATGTAGATGTATTTAGTTTTGTGGATATTGGTTCTATTTGAAAATATTGGTATTTTATATCCTTCATTGATGATGCTTTTATTTATATATATATATATATATATATATATAAGAAAGCTCTTCCCTTATTGTAATGGATTGTGGAAATTTGATAGTATATATATATATATATATATATATATATATATATATATATATATATATATATATATATATATATATATATATATATATATATATATATATATATATATATATATATATAAGTAAGTTAGTTAGTTATCACTGACTTTAAAGAATTTAAAGTCTTATTAGAATAACAATGAAAACATAAGATGAGGGTTTTAAGATTTGAAAATGGAAGAGAACATGATTCTAAGGAATTTTATGAGTTTTTCAAGAATGTATCATAAAACAAAAGACTACTCATTATACACCTCAATAGAATAGGGTTGCAAAAAGGATAAATCATATTATAATAATAGAGCTCTAATTATTTTAAGTGATGCATATTTGGATAGATAATTATGGGCAAAAGTTGTGAGTACTGTTAACTACTTGATTTTTTAATTCGACACATTATAAAGTGTGTACAAGTAAGAAATCTTTTGTTTCACATTTAAGAGTTTTTTGTTGTAATTTTTTTGTTCATGTACCACAATTAAAAAATAGTATGTTGGATTCAAAAGCATAAAAATACATCTTCATTGGATATGGTGAAAATGTTAAAGGTTATAAGTTTTGGATTCATCTAACCATGAAAGTTGTCTATTCTAGAGATGTGGTTTCATGGAGCTTAGAGTTATTTTTTATTCTTAACAATCAAGCTATAAAATAAGACAAAAAAAATAGTGCATTTTGAATTTAAGTAAGAAGATGCACATAAAGAATAACAAAATGATAGAATTTAGGATGGGGAGAGAAAAGGGAGTTCAATTGAGAGTTGTAAGCAAGATGATCTTGAATTTAAAGAAGAGGATGAACATATAGAAAAATTGGCCATACAGACCCTTGATTCTACTTTGAGAAGATCCACAAGATAATGGAATCTAATTAATAGGTATATACCACGAGAATTTTGTTATGTGTTTTTTTTTACTTTGTACTAATGATGAAACTAGATCTTATTGGGAAGCTATTCTATTAGATGAGTCTTGGTAGTAAGCCATGTAGGAGGAGATGATGGATTTAGACTCTTGTGAAACTTGATATCTTGCATGTTTTCCCAAAGGTATGAAGGACACTGGATGTAAATGGATCTTAAGAAGAAATTTAGAGTAGAAAGTTCATTGGAGATGTACACAACTAGACTAATGGCCAAGGAATACTCCGAAAGAGAGGTAGTTGATTTTGGTGAAATATTCTCCCATATTGCTAAATTATCTTTTGTCAAATTTAAAGTTGTTTAAAGTTGTTTATAATTTTGAAATTGAGAAAATGGATGTTAAGACTACATTTTTTCATGGGATATAGAAGATATTTATATTCAATAGCCAAAAGGTTTTAATATAAAATAAAAAGAATACTTGGTTTGCATATTCATAAGGTCTCTTTATGGTCTGAAACAATCACCTTGGATGTGGTATCAAAAATATGATTCATTTACTTTGAAGTTTATAGGTTTTAAAATAAGTGAAGAGATCAACGTGTTTACATTAAATGCATTTATGATCACATACTAATCATTTCCTTGTATGTGGATGAAATGTTATTTATGCAGGAGCATTCTAGTGCACGAGCAATACTACACACCCAAAAAAAAAGATGTTCTATTTTATTCTACTTATTTTTTTAGAAACATTAAAATAACATTTCATGGCTTCTCTATAATCTATTCATTTGAAATTTTCTAATCATTTTTTATATTTAAGATATTTATTCAACATTTTTCTATAATACTTTTGCTCGTATAAAAATTTGGTGATAAGAATGTTATAATCCTACTATTAAAAAAAAGTGTTAATGAGAGGCTCATATAACAATTCTTAAAAGACTTTTATTTACTATGAATTTAAAATCCTTATCTTTAAATATATTTATGATAATTATTTTAACACCAATGATTATAAAATTATGGATAATAACATCTAAATGAATGATATCCAAGCATTATTTCTCCATTACCTATGAAGTTTTGGCATAAAAAAATATCCTTCCAATTAAAAAAGCTTACATCCAATTATTCAATTACGTGGAGAATCATTTGGACTTTCGACACATTTAAAGCCACTCACTAAAATTATTAATATAATAATGTCATTTTAATTTCTTTTTGGGGTCAATCTAATAATTTATTTTAGATTATTAAAAATTCAAAGGCACAATGTTAGACATAAAATAAAAGGACTTTCAAATGATCCCAAGAGGCCAATGATTATGTTAAATTTTTAAGCCAATTACCATTTTGTTTGTGGGCCCATTTTGATGAGATGGGATCTATTGCATACAAACAGTGTATTCTTCCACTTTTTTTTTCATTTTTTTTTTCATTTTTTTTTTTTTAAAATATGAATAATGTTATATTATTAGTATCTTAAAAATAGTGTTGGAAGGAAAAAAATTATTCTTAAAGTAATTTTATAAATTTAAGTTTATTATACTTATATATGGATTTATTTTTATGTATTTGTTTTTATGTATATTTTGTTAACATTCATATATATTATTCTCTATTTCAAAATATTGTATTATAAGTTTTTGGTTATTTCTATTGAATAAAGAATCAAAGAATTGAATGAATCCAAAAGGAAACAATTATTTAAAAAAATAATAAGTTCATAAGCTTAATAAAAAAAAATTAGTAAGAATAATGAAACTAGAAGAGAAGATGCACAAACATCTAGCAATAAAATTGGCTAGTAATGAGATGGAACATTGTGGGAGAAAGAGAAATGGCCCACAGAGAAAATTTGTACGGCATAAGGATGCAAACTAGTGGGTCAACAGATTTTCGATGGCAAAAAGAGGTTAGAGGGATTGGATTGGAAAAGATAGTGAATACTATTTGTGTGGAGATTAAAGGGAAAGGATACAATGGTGCCAAGGGAATCCTAGGTCATTTTTCTTCAGAGGACAAGGGAATTGACCTCAAGCTAGGAATAAAAGGATCCAACATTTGGATAACAAGAAAGAAGCAAGATAGTAGAGGAGAATAGCCCCCATAAAAATGCCAAACATCGAGGCAATAGTCATACCCATGAAAACCCTAGATCCAAACAAGGTATGTTTGGAAGAAAGAGCTTTTCTTATGAATTGGGCACGTGAGCGAGTTGCAAATAGATAAATTATTGATTGGTGGGAGGATTTGTAGGGCAAATGAATCAAATTCAAAGAGCTATCAGATGGCTTTTTTGTGGTTGAATACATTTCGTTGGAGCAAAAAATGGAAATTTTGCAAAGTGCACCAATAATGATGAATGATGCGTACTTTTTCATAAAACATTAGGAGATAAATTTCAATCCTCATTTTCAAAAAATGGGAAAAACCCCAACATGGTTGCAGTTGCCAGATCTCCTAGTAGAATATTGGAGCATAGAATAGCTCAGGTAGTTAGAGGAAGGATGTTGGGAAGAATTGGAACCTATCACTAAATATGGTAGCTAGAAATAGACAAAAAAAATAAATTTAAAAGCTACAAATGCTTGGAAACCTAAAGAAAAATGCAAGCAGGAACCAGTGGGTTCCTCAAATGAGCATGATTCCAATAAAGACAAGGAAGGAGGACAAAATAACAATATTGAGACTAAGCAGCAAGAAAACGTAGGAGCTTTAATAAAGAAGGGTAGTTACAACAAGAAGGATGGGTTGCAAAGATCAAAATTCCAAGTTGTTGAAAGAAGGTAATTAATCAAATTGGAAGCATAAAGTTGAATGAAGATGTAAAGCTAGGCATTTCAAGTTTGGTCTGTAAACAAATACCCCAAGAGACCATATTTTCTCAAAGGGATACTAACAAGGAACCCCCAAAGGAAGGAGATGGTTTTATAGAAGAATGAGAGGAATTTATGGACTCAACAACAAAAAGGTTGAATAAAAATGAACTCGGGGAAACTCAACAAGAAGTGGGATAGGGTAGGTATAACTTAGATGTTAATGCCATAATCGTGGAGATCATAAGGGACCTATTTGGTATCCCCAACAAATAGGTTGTAGGCAATGCATTAGAGGTGTGAGGCTAAGATTTAGTAGTATTAGAAGACAATTAGGGAGTCAAGGGACAAGAGGAGGAAGAGGGTGCATGGTAGACTAAGAAATTGCAAGAAATAGAGACCAATAGAGAAACAAACAATTCAAGAAACCTTAAGATATTGCAAAAAAGTTCCCTCAAAGAGACTCCAAATTGGTGGGATATAAACAAAATCGAAAGGAAATCACATCAAGAAAACAAGAGCATGGACAAGTATGTTGAGGGACAAGTTAAAGTCACGAGACTTCTGAGATCAGGGGGTTGAAAATATGAGTTTGTGTTGTTGTCCTTGACGTCAAACTTGGTTGTCTAAATGGATTATGGTCTGAATGTATCATGTGTTGGTGTTGCAGCTAGTGGAAACCTTTTGGTGTTGGTTGTGGAAATATGTAGGAAAGATTTTTTTATGTCTCATTGACAGTTTGGTTTGGTTTTCTAGTTTGTGGTTTACAAAAGTTAGTTGTTATTGCTTTCTAATAGGAAGAGTGTCTGTCAAACTGGTCCGAAAATTATTCAATGGCCTACGGACATGTTAAAGTTTATCGCGGTTCTGAGGACATGATTATATGATTTTTGCAGTATTCTCAATATGATTCTCTTGTGGTGTCAGTGCTTCGTAAGTGAGTTATATTGATTTCAATGTGACATATTTAGTTATGTTGCAGTTTAGTATGTTCAATTGGTTTATCTTATTTGGATCATGTTTTGGGTCCAGATATGTTTTGGATGACAAATTAGGATAGTGTAATGGGTCTCACTTTGATGTGTGGGGATCCGCATGGAGTGTTTTGCATCAGAAGATGTCTTTTCGATCGATTATTTGACAAGCTTTAATGCCTATCTACATGTTACGTTTGGTGTTGACTTTGGATGATGTGTTACCATGTGTGGATAAATGTATCTATCTTGGAGCTTGATTTTCTATGATGTATTTGGGTCCCCTCTTTCTCCTGGAGTGGACTGTCTTGAGTATTTTTTATCTGGGTGGCTTTTTTGTTTTGGTCGACCCTTAAATAGGTCTTTGATGTTCTATTTCACAATTAAGGAGTGTAGATGGATGAATTGAGTAGAAATATGTGTGGAAAGTGTGTGAATTGATGACAAGTGTATGTGGATAATATGTAAGCAGATTTGAGTTTGTGAATATGCGAAATTTGGATTGTGAAGAGCTTTGAAGGTGACATATTTAGGAAGATAGTGTGCACAAATAGATATTGTGTTGAGAGATGTTTTCCAACATATCGGTCACTTGATCCTATTGTTCAAGGAAAATTTCATGTTCAGGAGATCCTTCTCACATCAATTCTACTACTTCTTTAGTTGATGTATGACAGTGAGTCTTCTAGTAGCATTTATGTATCTTGCCCTAGAGTAGTGAGCCTCAAGAAAGCAACTCCTTATTTTGTATCTTTCTTAAGGTTGTTTACCTTAGCTCTACAAGTCCATTGGGTGCTATTGCCCCTTGGCAGTGAACCTAAAACTTTGTAATCATTATTATTCATATTGTGAGTTAGATTCTCACCATGCTTTTTCCCAAATTATCTTTTTCATGTAAAATCTATTGGATATTGTTGGTCATTTCTGCTGCTAGGATATGTTGTTGTCATTGATGTCAACATATTCCTATGATTTTCTCCGGTGATTGTGGATTTGGAAGATCTCATGATCCGGTTTTGCAGTTTTGTTTTGTTGATCACTATTGTGCAGAGTTTAGTATTTCCTTTGATATATCTGGTGTGATCAGATCTTGATCTGAGTTTTTGGGATATTATTTGGGATGGTCTTGTGTATCTTCATTTCATATGGTTCATGATTTGGTGCTCCGCGAGTTATCTTTCTTTGTGATAGTTGTTGATTGGTTGTGTTCTTGAGCTTTCAAACGTTAACAGATGAAGATTTGATAAGTGGTGTTGTTGTAGCTATTATTGATGATTCTAATGTGATTGTTGGTGTTTACTGATTATTTCCTATTTGTTTTGTCAATCTGTATTGATCGTTGTGCGATTTTTTTATGGTTTCTATGAACCAATGATGATTTTCGTGTTATGCAGTTTTCTTGGTGGTGTAGCGTATTGTGGTTGATCTTGGCATGATTTCTGGTGGAGTTGAGCATTTGGGAATTTGATTTAGGTCCATCTTATGTCATGTAAATCATTATATTGGTCCGGTGGTCGATATTTGTATCGTGTGATGTAACTTTGTAATTATCAGTTGAGGGTTTAGTCGACCTTGTTATCAAGGTTGATGATTTGTATAAATAGGCGATATTATCATGTAATTAGTGTGTTGATGTTGTGTCTACATTGTCATAGAGTGGTGTATATGCGAACAAGTGATTTATCCTTCGATGTTGTGATTGTGGTGAGATTGGTGTTGTTGATAAGACAAGTGTGCTTAACCGAAACTATAATCAGGCATTAGGAGATGTTATTCTTTCAGTTCACTTCTTTCAGATTGTAGTCCTAATCTTGTTGTAAGTTAGTGAGACTTCCCTGACGATTGTAGCCTTCTGGGTCATATCTTTTGAGCAGTGAGCTCTAGGCAGTGTGCCTGAATGCATGTGCATTCTCCATTGTAATATTTCACATACTACTACAAAGTATCATCTTACTGTGGGTAGGTTACCACCGTGATTTTTCCCTTAACTCGGTTTTCCACATCAAAATCTTGGTGTTGTGTGTTGTTCTTTCAATTTGCTTATCTGTCTTATTACTGTAGTTTATCATATCTATGTTTTGTGATTAAATTTATTGATCTAGTGAAAACTAATTCACCTCCCCTCACAGTTTTCCCTCCTTGTTGTTGGTAACAAAATGTGTTCATGTGTTGATGGTTAGTAAGTTTTTTAGTAGTTTTGTGTGCACAGATGATTATTATTTATAATTAATTTATTTTAAAGTTCTAGACTGATTCACCCTCCCTCTTAGTCTTGCCTTGGGTTCAATATAGGGAAGGGAAACACCCTTCCCAACACTCAATGAGGGTTCTTTCATGGAATGTTAGGGTCTTAAACAACCCTAACAAATAATGAGTGGTAAAATATCACCAATAAAAATCACAAGCAAATATTTTTCTCATGCAAGAAACAAAGTTAACCATTGTTGAAGGAGATTTTTTGAGAAAGAGGTTCAATGTCTGGCAGGAATAATGGATTAATGTAGTTAGAGCTTCTAGAGGATTAGCAATATTGTGGAGACCACAAGTTGTCCTAGTGTCAAGATTGTTGAAGGTAGATATTAGTTAAGTTGCAAAGTGTAGTGTTGTAAATTGTATCCACATACAATTTTGTCCTCATCTAGACCTCACCTTGGTGCTTCACCTTTTGATGTCCGATGACTAATCTGATTCTTCTCACACCACCCAACAAACTTGCATTATTTCCATCTCTCTTATATTTTCCCCAATGTTGAGTCCTAATTCTCAAGACTAGGGTGCTAGGACCAAGACATCATAGCACCCTATTCCTCTCAACCAGGACCCAAATTTGGTCCTCACAATGGTCACATCAAGTGAGTGGGAAATTAGATCCCATGATGACCTAATCCAAAAATTCAAATAGTTTTTGGGAAGCTACGTATAAAAGGAGGCCTATCCCTCTCATTTGAAACCTAAGTTGTATAATGATCTCAATTGCACTCTAGAAAATTCAATTCAATTGAGCAAGTAATCAAGCATTCATCAAGCATTGAAGAAGTGAAGTCAAGTTCAAGCATTCAAGATAGCATCCATCATCGACCTTCTATAAAGACATCCTAAAACCCTTGCATGAGTTTTAAGCAAGCTTCATCAAGTTATACATTTTAATTACAAATATTCAATTTCAGATCTAGCCTCTCCCTCAAAAGGAAAGCATCTCCCTGCAATTTCTATTACAATTATAATTTCAATTTCAAGGTTAATTCCTAAACTGGGTTTTGACCAAAGGAAAACCCGTAGATCCACAACCTTTTTCCTCTATATTTGTGAGAAGAGAATTGATTCAAGAGTTGTAATCAATGATTCCAACAAAGTTGATGATGACGAACAAGTTCAAATTTTTATGGAGTGAAAAGCAGAGGACCAGGGCGACCCACCTTCCTGGTCTCGAAAAATTAGCTCGAACTTTCAAGAATAGGTTCTAATTATCTTCTTTTGCTCAGATCCTTGTCTATGGCTCTGTCTAGTTCTTTTCTTTTTTTTGGCAAAAGTGGCAAGCCACTGATATATATATTAATAAAAAGAAAATTGATTCAAGAGCTCAATAGGGAAAGAACCAGGAAGAAAACCCTATATCCTTGCTCAGATACAATGAAAAAGAGGAAAGGAGGCAAAGAGAAGAAACCGCCCTATTCAGAGAGATAGGGACTACTCATAGAGTGAGTCACTTAGGGGCCAAAATTAGAATAAACAGTCAGGGCTAGACCGGAGGAAATCATAAATAACCGACCCCCTTAACCTGTTACCATGGCAACTGGGAAGCGTGGCTCTGAATGTCAGAGCACTGAAGAGCTATGACAACCGGTTGTCAATTTTGTTGTACTAATGCTTTGATACCGGTATGAAGTCCTGATGACCGGTTCATAAAAAGAAAAGCCTCCAATACCGGTGTTAGTCGTTAAGCAAAAATGGTTCCTCTACCAGTTCTAAAATACCAGTGGAAATAAAAGCAAGAGCCAATCACCGGAAGGCTAGGAGCAGACAGAACATAGTGTCATACCGGTTATTGTTAGATTTTCCATGCATAAAAAAGAAGCAATTTCTGGATAGCAAAAACAAAGCCAAAGCTAGAATGACTTTACTCTTCCATGGCGACATCTTCCTAGATCTGATTTGTGGGAGCATCAACGACGGGCATAGAGGAGGAAGTCCATCCCATGGCTTCATCCTGCGCTGGT
The DNA here is from genome assembly GCF_030272615.1 of Cryptomeria japonica. Classification (NCBI taxonomy): domain Eukaryota; kingdom Viridiplantae; phylum Streptophyta; class Pinopsida; order Cupressales; family Cupressaceae; genus Cryptomeria; species Cryptomeria japonica. The sequence goes on from NC_081408.1 coordinate 736,971,176, forward strand.
TGCGCCGGTACGTTGAGGTCAGGAACCCTATCTGTGGTCTGACCCCTTTCCACAGGTTGCGATATTTGCAGACAGGGGTCAACATTTTCTATTTCAAGGATTTCCATTAGAGCCCCAACTTTAATTTTGACCCTATGTACAATGTGGTTGTCCAATTGTCTGTCGAATTGATGCAGGTTGTTCTTCACATGGCGAAAATTTTGTCTTTCAAGGCCATGCTTAATTCGGTCATAGAGTACCATGTAAGCATGGCTAGATTAAATGAAATGACGCGGAAAGAGGCCCCCAAGGAGAGTCAACCCCTGCCATAGATTATATTTTGCCAGAGCTTCATGGAACGAGGCCGAGGGGAGCACATATTGTCTTACCAACTTGAAGAATACTAATTCTAGCAGAGGAATAGATTGCAAGAGATCCAGAGCATTTGACAGAAAGGAACTAAGAAGTTGATGGGGATACAGAATCCTTTTAGCTTGCGGGGATAGCATCTCCTCACCAATAAAGTCTTTGACAACCCTTCTCAATTATGGATTGTGTAACATAAAAAGATGGTTGAGGTCCCTGTCAGTGATGTGTCCCTGAAAAGCTGCCAAAAATTCTGGAATTTGCACTGAGACCCGGTCGTTCCATGGCATATACTCCCAATGAATTTGCCTACATCCTCCGCAAGAACCATTTTCCATATTGCAGAGCACTATAATACTTTAAAAATTTAAATTTTCAAAAATTTCGGCTGAGAACTGTGTGAAAGAGCAAGTTGGTTCCATTTATAAACAAAAATTACCATCTCAAAGTGCAATAAATGATCAGATTTTAGGATCATGTTTGCGATTCTTGCATTAATTTTATGCCCGTATTATAGTCGAGGGGATGTGTGAGAGGCCTAAGTCCCTTTTGCCTTGTGTGAAGTGACATATTGAGAATCCCCGAGTACTTCACACTAAAGTTCCATACATACCATTTGCAAAATGTGTTTAAGAGCATAAATGCGAGTGTCCTGTCAGCCTTCTTGATCACCGGCACCGGTTATGTGCTTATATGCGAGTATTTAATAGGAAGCTTGTGATAAGAGTGTTGTACTTTCCTTTTGTACTAATTCGAGCAATTTGGGAAAAGAATACAATTTAGTAGGAATTGCGACCGACTCCACGGAGATGCCATCACAACCCATATTTGCTAACATGTCAGCAACGGAGTTGCCCTCTCTTAGTGTGTGACTGACAAAGTAGTCCGAGAAAGTGTCGAGAAGATCCAAGGTGTGCTTCAGAACATAAGGTAGTTGCCATGTCTTAGATCTTTTCGAAGTAATTGAGTTGATAATTACTAAAGAATCCCCTTCTATGTGTATATTGGGGAGGCCACACTTCCTTGCTAACACTAGACCGGCTAGTAAGGTATTTGCTTCCACCAAGTTATTCGTGCCCAAAGGGATTGGTGAATCTTGGAAAGCATGCATTTTGCCAAAGTGGTCTCGAATGCAAACTCCAATTCCCAATTTCCCTGGATTTCTATGAGAAGAGCCATCAAAGTTGATCTTAAAAAAATTCGGAGCTGGGGGTGTCCATTTAATGGACGACCGGTCTTTCACATGGACTGAAAACCAGTTCGGGGGAATCCCTATTGGTAAAATAATACCATGCCAAGATTTTGCAATTGCCTTATCCCACCGAGTAAATGACCGGATGTCCTTGGAATTAGTAAGCGAAGAGTTTATGATTTCTGCAATCGAATTTTCCAGTTTGATCAAAAATTGATCCAAAGAGGAGGATGTTTTTGTGAAGATCCTTTTGTTCCTCTCCCACCAGATTGCCCAAATGATGTGAGCAGGGGCACATTTTCGAATACCTAAGAAGGTTGATGTAGAAAATAAAAGAGGCCAAGAGTTAAACATATCCCACAGTGATTTTGAAAAGGGAAACATGACTTGGAGTTTATTCATGATGAAGAACCAACATTGGGAGGCAAAAGAACGGTGTAGAAATAAATGATCAACTGTTTCTTCCTCTAAGTCACAAAATACACAGTTAAAAGCTTGTGCAATGCCTAGTTTTACTAATCTCTCTGTTGTTAAGATTATTTTATTCAATGTCAGCCACGCAAAACAACCTGCTTTTGGTAAAACAATGTCATTCCAACAGAAATAATATGCCCGACAACTTACCTTACTGCTGCAACCCTGTTGTAAGGCATTCTAACCTTCTTTGATTGAGTTTTGCCCTGATTTTGAAGCTGCCCAAAATAATAGATCATCTTTATTAGACATGATAACTGATCTATTCAATAGAATATTGGCCAATGAGGAATATTACTGGAAGGATATTGGGAGAAGAGTAGGGTCTTTCTAGATTATTTTCCCTGAAAACATTTCTACAACAGATACATAGTCACTCAATTTTGTACACCAATGGGCTATAGTTGTATTCATAATGTCTTCCATTTTATCCAATTTAGCAATAGGAGGATGGCCACACCATGAGTCTGTCCAGAAGTTAGCACTGAGACCATTATTGATTTCCCATGAGACATACTTAGATATTAGATTCCTTGAATCCATCATGAAATTCCAAATAGCAGACCCCTTTGGAGGGTCTAAAAGTGTCAATACTCTTGATGGTTGGGTATTGTCCAAATATTTAGCTTGCATAATCTGGTACCATTTGGAAACCGGGTTAGTGTATATTTTCTAGATCAATTTCCCTCCAAAGGCCTTGTTGCGGTGCTTCAAATTGTGAAGTTCCACTCCCCCTTGGGATTTTTGACATGACATATTTTCCAAAGAGGTTAAGGGGATTTTCCTTTCATTTGTCATATTGTTGTTCCATAAGAAATCTCTAACAAGTTTCTGCAATTGTTGGATGACGGATGAGGGAGCCTTGAGGACAGACATGTAATAGTTCGGTATTGTTGTTAGCACTGACTTGATAAGCAGGATTCTACTTGATAATGAAAGCCACCTTACTTTCCAAGCTAAGATTCGTGCCTGAATTCTACCAATGATAGTAGACCAATAGGACGGTTTGTTTTATCCCATAAAAAAGGGGATGCCAAGGTAGGAGGATGGCAATTGGTCCATTGAGAAGCCCAAAGTCTTGCATATTCTTAATGATATGATTGGAGATGTGTTGAAAATGAAAATCTTAGACTTGGCAGCATTAATTTTCTGACCCAAAGTAAAAGAGTAGATATCCAGAGTTTGCTTGATGAGCTTGGCTTCTTTTAGAGAAGACTTACCAAATAACAATGTGTCATCAGTGAAAAGAGAGTGAGTTACTATTATTGAAGTACCTGGAAGGGTGGCCCCAAGCCAAAGCCTTTTTGAGGATTGAAAATTAATGTATCTACTCAAGGCACCTACCATGATAATGAAGAGACAAAGGGTCGCCTTGTCTTATTCCTTGTGTACCTTGAAAAAAACCCTAAGGGATGACCATTTATTAGAATAGAGAAATGCGCGCCTGAGATACAATTTTTGATCCATTTGCACCATTTGTTTGAGAAGACGAATTTTGATAATACTTTGAAAAGAAACTCCCACTTAACCCGGTCATATGCTTTCATCATATCAAGTTTGATAACAAAATTTTCTTGTTGGCTCTCATGGACAGAGTGTAAAACCTCATGCGCTACTAGGGCTCCATCCATAGTCTCCCTACCCGAGACAAACCCTCCTTGTTCTTCTGAGATGATCTTAGGTACAAGGAAGTGCATTCTAAGGTAAATGGCCTTAGTTACAATCTTATATATTGTGTTACAAAGAGAAATGGGTCTGAACTCTGCGAATGAAGAAGGAGAAGGGATTTTTGGGATGAGAACAATATTTGTTGCATTAAAACTTTTTAGCATAGCACCCCTTTTCCTGGATTCTTCCATTACCTCTAAGAGGTCAAAACCAATCACATCCCAACACTTTTGAAAAAAGAGGGTCGTGAGTCCATCCAGACCTGGGGCTTTATCTGGGGAAAGGGAAAATACCACTTTGTGGACTTCTTTCAAAGTGAAGGGGGCTAAAAGGGCTTTGTTGTCCTGGTCAGAGATTAGAGGTGGAATAGACTGCAGTAGAAGCTCAGCATTATCCTTCCATAGAGGGGGATCTGAATTAGAATGTGGTGGAGCTAGGAGATTCTTGAAAAACTTAACTCCTTGTTCTTGGATATCTGCTAAATTTTGAATCAGTTCCCCTGAATCCTCATGCTTGATTGAGAATATAACATTAGATGCTTTTCTTTGTTTTGTGGAAGCATGAAAGAATTTTGTGTTTTTATCCCCCTATTTCAACCAAAGTTCTCCTGATTTATGTGTCCAGTATTCTTCTTCTCTCTTACAGACCTCTTCCCACTCACTTTGAAGGCCCTTTTATGTAGAGTGCAGGAGCTAGTCCAAACCCTTGGAAATTATGGTTTGGTTAACTTCTTCCATTTGTTGAGCAATGATTTTTTTTTTAGCAAAGACATTCTTTAAAATCTTTCTATTCCATTCTTTAGCCTGGATCTTAATAAACTGAAGTTTCTTAAAAAATTGGAACATCTTTGTTCCACTACATGCAGGGGCAAAAACCCACCATTGTCTTAGTAAAGCCTGAAAATGTGGGTGTCTAAACCACATGCACTCAAACTTGAAGGAGGAGCCATAAACCGGCATGGGGTTCTATTTTTGCCATTCCAAAATAATTTGGACTGGAAAGTGATCCGATTCAGAAATGGGGAGAATGTCTGAATGGTAACTGACCTGATTGAGGCACCATTCCAAAAGAATAAAAAACCTATCGAGTCTCTCAGCAATCTGAAGGAAGCCGGATCTCCTGTTAGTCCAAGTAAAGAGACCATTATTGGGGATCACATCCAGTAAGTTGTTTTCTATGGTGAAATATAGAAAATCCTGCATAGATCGTGGGGGTGGGTAGATTCCTCCTTGTTTTTCCTTATGAGACAAGATTACATTAAAGTCTCCTCCAATGATGAAATTTTGTGCTTCCTCTTGTTGGAGTAACGAAGTCAGTTTGTCCCATAGGCCTTTCTTTTCCAGAGTGGGGATGGGGCCATAAACATTAAATACCGTAAAGGTCATTTCATAACATACTGCTTTCAACATTTGCTAGTTAAGGTCTTGATCTATTAAGTGAACTTGAACTTTTTTAGGATTCCATAATGTAAGCAGACCGCCTGAGGCCCCAACCCCTTGCATGTGGGCTGATCCAAATTGTGTCCATTTGGCCACTGATTTGTGATACATTTCTTGTGATAGCTTTGTTTCTTGAAGTAAAAAAATGTTCGCCTTCAAAGAATCAAGGTGAGATTTGATTCTCCCTCTTTTTTCAAAGGCATTAATACCCCTGACGTTCCAAGAAATCATTTTCATTGTGAAGAGGGAGTGCCTTTTGCACTCCTTTTAATTCTTTTTGATACTTTAAATTTTCCATCTAAGGTACTCTGCACTCCCACCTCTATTTCTTCTTGAATTTTCATAGAGTTTGGTTTCCTACCTCTCTTTTTTGGGGTTATAAAGCCATTTGATTTCAAACTGGGGCTCTGTTCAACCGATAAGGATTGTGCATAGTCAAAAATAATTTTTTTTCCTCACCATCTTGTGAAGGGATTTCCACTTCTTCCTGCCTAATTTCCAAGGGGAGTTCCCCTTTATCTGAGATGTCAGTAGATGAAAAATAGCACCCTATTTCTCATAAGGGGAACATTACATTTGTCATACTAACACCTTCCTCTTATGTAATTTCCTCAATCATAGTGGCAGCTAAGGTGGACAGGATATCGTCTGCTAGTTCCTGGATATGACCCTCCTTACTTGAGGCGGTTGTCCCTAAAATTGATAAGTTCTGCATTAAATTCTAGATGTTGATCGGGGATTCATTGAACATAAGGCCTCAAACTATAGCTTCTCTATCATCAGGTGATTTGTCACATAATTGGAGGTCTGGTGTGGACAAGGAGGTAGATTTATATCTATAAAGGATCCAGTTGTACATGATAAAAAAAATTGGTCAGCTGGTTAATCCATTGATAATAGGATGGTTCAAAGGCATCCTGAGGTTTAGAGGGATCATTGCATGCTTGTATAGGATCAGAAGGTAGAACTACCTCATTTTGACAGGCAAGACACAAAAGAGGGTTTGAGCAGTGATTTTTACAGACTAAAAGCTCTGGGCGCTCATGGCCACTACGGGAATTCGTGAAGTGGCCTAAATGTTGTTGATATTTGCAGATTACCTCAGCATTATCCAATGTGATGTCTTGATGCCACAAACCCCATTTTGATGAAATGGTTAGATGCTTTGGCAGGGTCTTATTTGAGGTAATGAGAAGACATGCCCTGACATCTCTCTGGGTTGTTTCAAAGGGTATAAGATCGTGAGCAACAAAAATTCCTAGTTGGTTGGACATGGTCTCCACAATATCTGGGTCTCTATATTCCAAAGGCAAACCTGGAAAGGAGATCCAATGAGGATAAATTCTGCAGAGATTTGCATCTGGTTTGAAGTTTGGAATCCAGGATAAGGTGAAAAGACCAGCCCCTTGGCAAAACCAGCCTTTATTTTTGTGAACTGCATCTCTATCTTTTGATGAAGAAAATAGGGCTATAAAAAATTATGAGTGGCTGTCAATGAAGAAGATATCACGAAGACCCAGCCAGTGGTTGTTTGCCCATGAAAGCAGATTTTGAAGCAGGATTGAAGAACTAAACTTACCAATGAGAGACGATTTCTGGAGAAAAGAGACCGACTAGGAGAGAATATGGTCAGGAAAGGATATCTTGATGACAGAGGTGTCCTCAACCGGAGCCCGAGCCAGAATGGGGAAAGAGGAGTCTGTCTCTTTAAACTTTTCCAGTTTTCTTTTCCATATAGGGGGCGCTGGTTTCAAGTTTCCATGATCTCCTTGTTGGTTTGCTCTAGTTTTCCCGTTAGCAAGGCGAGCCTTAAAAGAAGGCTGATGAGGGGCGGAAGGAGATGCTTCGCAGATGTCAAAAATCAATTGTTTCTTATGGTGTTTTGTTTGGAATGAATTTAGAAATGGGGGCTTTTTTACAGGATTATGAATTTTTTTTCCCGCCCAAATGAATTTTGAATTTTTTTTCCCCCCCCAAATGGATTTTGAATTTTTTTCCTGCCCGAATGAAGGTGGACGGTGGCCTAGGTGTCCCCTGAGGATCTTACGAGCCCCATGATTGAGAGATGCTCCCTAGATGCAAGTGTTGGATTTCAAATGATTATGAGGATTACCATCTGCTTTATAGGGATGGGAATGAAATGAGTGGGCCAGATGAGCAAGAGGATTATTGAAAAAAGAATCGAGGATATCTAGTTGATCGTGTAGACATGCGAAGTGGTTAAGCCATCGGTTTCCTGAGGGCAAATCTGAAACTGGTTTGATAAAAGGTTTGTCCCTGAATATTTTGACGAAGGGGTTGATGTCAAATTTTGAATATTGGCTGAAACGAGGGGCGTCCTTTAGCTGTCCTTGGCAAGCTTGGTGGGGGACACTGAAACCTTGCCACCATCTACTGTTCCCTGTAGCCCTAGTTTGAGACCTTGCCCCGCCCTGCCATGTTACACTATCATCTTGTCGCCATCTTCCATTCCTTGGAAACCTATTCTGAACCCTGAGAAAATTTGAGCCTCCTCCCATGATGTACTCCGACTCAACTTATATATTATGTAGCTTTTATCTAATTCCAAGCTCTGTCTAATTCTTGCACCAGTATATTATTACTATTTCATTTTAATTATCCATTACTTCATCATAACCCCTAAAATTTAAATCCAAATTTCAACTCAAAAGGGGGAGACAACAAATTGGTAAATCTAATTAGTATTCTCAGCCCTTTTCCCAATTGAATTATGACTAGATCTATTGGATTGGCCCCCCTCTTTTAATTTAATGTCCCCTTAGGTAAGATTAGTGGTTTTATTATCTCAATTAGTGAAACCCTAATTTTTCCTAACCATCACATTTTGGTGAACATGACTTACTTCATTCTTATTTCTAATTTATTGTCTCGGATGTGATTTGAATGCACTTAAATATTGTTATTTGCACTCATGGATCATATTTACAATTGAATTACGTAAATTTAGAAGTTAAATTCATAAATAAACCCTTATTTATTCTTCTAAAACTGACTTATGGGTTGCTTTATTTTTCAATTATGGTTTTAGATCTAATTGCTATGATATGTTATGTTCATATTTAGATGCATGTAATATTCAATATCATAATTCACATTGTTTAATACATTAGTTAATAAATAATTTTACAAAGAAATAATATTATTTAATCATTGTTTCCAATCTTTACATTCAATTTTCCTCCCTTGTGCATGAGTTTTGTTACCCTTAGTCATACATTCAATATTCTAGTGAGAATAAGTTGTAGACTTAGGGTTTTCCCAAGGTTTAAATACTAAGGATATGGATCCTTAGTTGGATAACTTATTACATGTGAGTGTTGGTGCTTCCTCTAATCCAACAAATGACATCACATATTCCCATTCACCTCATATTTCTCATGACGAGGATGAATCACTAACTAGGGTTACTAGTGACCAATTAGAAAAGATTGATAATAAATTTGAGAATCTTCAACAATGGATGGGTCAACAATACCAGAATGGTGAGGCATTCCCCTTGATTTAAGTATTAAAAAGAATGGTTCAAAGTGGTAAGATAGGTGTAGATTTGTTGTGTGGCCTTTCTCATATTGTTGATGCTAATATTATGCCAATTAAAAGTTGTGTTGAAGTCATTTCTTACTCTCAACCACCTAACCAAGTTAACCATTCCATTCCTATGCCTACATCCTTGCCTAATGTGCCTACATTTACATCTTCTATAATGTCTACTTCCACACAAAATTTCAATCCTACACATGTTAGTCATGGGGGAAATCCTATTAATCGCTATTCTTGCATACCTCCTTTAATGAGTCTTCCATTTGTTTCACAACCATCTCCCATACCAGCATACCATAATGTTCCTCCTCGTTCTCAAACTCTACCTACTTACAAAAATGTTACTCCTTCATCACAATCGAATATGTCTAATTTCAATCCATCCACCAAAGAAACTATCAACAACCTAGCTAAAACTATTACATCCTTACAACACCAATTGGCTTCCTAGCTCAAACTATTACATCCTTACAACACCAATTGGATTCCATAACTCAATCTAAGTTTAATGTTCCCACATTTGACCTAGTGAGCCTACTATCCAATGACATTGTATGTGTGGTTCCTCCTAGGCATATGTAAATTCCTCAATTGGATTTATATAATAGGAGAGGTGACCCCTTGATTCATGTGAAGACATTTCAAACTTTGCGTAGTGATTTTTCTCATATATCAAAGACTTATGGCCAAATTGTTTACTAGAACCTTTAGATATAAAGCCTTGCAATGGTTCTTCTTTGTCTCCTTATTCTATCACTTCTTTTCAAAAATTGGCTAATGCTTTGATTCAACAATTTAAAAATAATATTGGTCCCAATATTACTTTGACTGATTTGATTCATTGTAAGTAAGGAGTTAAAGAAAAAGTGATTGATTTTATTGGTAGATACAAAAATTTACATTCACAAATTGCTTATCTTGTACCTGATAATGATGTTTAAGGAATTTTTATTGTTAATTTACAAAAGGATATTAGAGATAAGCTCCTATTTTCTAAATTTACTTATTCTATGCAATTGTGCATAGTGCTTCATAATTATCAGCTTCAAGTGAGTCAATTTGAGTCATCCTCTTCGATGGCTCCAGTTGATAATAATGAGAGTGCTAAAAAATTATGAAGTTCAAACCCAACACAGGTTTTATCAAGATAAATGACAACATCAACACTGAAGTGGCAGCCATGCCATCGAGTGTGACCCCTTTATCCAAATACTTTAGAAAAGAAGTAACTCCTCTTTTTGAGTCTTTGCATAGTATAATGTTGAGAATGATGAATGCTAGTGTATTGAAACTTCCTCCCATTAAACCATTTTACCATTCTAAACCACTTCTAGCTTCCCATGATCCTAAAGCTTTTTTTCAATATCACCATCAACCTAGTCATGACTAGGAAATGTTACCAGTTAAGGAATAAGGTTCAAGACTTTATTACTAACAATACTATATCCATAACTGGTGTAAATGACAAAGGGAATAAATATGTGGCTACTCCTAACCAAAACCTCCAATTTTTCACTTATCTATTTCTTTCTCAATATACCAATGTTGTTGAGTCTAAGCTTCTTATTTTCTATCCTATTGACCTTGGTATAGAATCTAATAATGTTGCAAACCTTGTTAACAAACCTCAGCCAACAAAAGACCTATGCATTACTTTTGATCCTAGTGAAACTATTATTGCACTTGATGGCCCATTCTATATTACTATGAAGATAAAAGATAAACTCTCATGAGGGGTGCTCATTGATCCAGTATGTATGGTGAATGTGATTACTGAAGAACATCTTTTTACTCAACAATTGCATCAAGTAACTATGATAAATATGATGTTATGGTTAAGGTTTATGATGGTTTTTCTTGCCATACTATTGGTTATATTACTCTTCTCATTTGATGCAAAGGGTTCAAGAGGTCTCACATCAATAAGTGATTAGATTCTAAACCCCACTTCAATTTGATCATTGAGTGCTCAACCAGGGTCTTAGCCTAGACAATGCTTCTCATAGGCCTAATGAGACATAATAGCATAAGGCACAAGAAGGACTTGGGGCATGAGTTCCAACATTTCTTCTAACCTATTTCAACTTAGAAACACCAATCTCAACCTTGGTAGAAACCCTACTAGACCATCCAACACCAAATGTACCCCATGGGCCTAGACTTTAGTAGCCCTGTTTCGATATAATTTCCATCATATCTTTTGGTTTACTGACACAAGGGATGAAATGAAAAAATTTAGAGATACCCTTTTGTAAATTGTTCAACATATGTGAAAACCAAGGTGGGGTACTTTGGACCAAGGCACTCAAAATCAGACCGTTATAGTTTTAAAAAAGCCTAATTAGGCCTCCAAGAACACTATAACCACCTCTTAGACTCTCCATTGCACTGCACAACAAATTTTCAAGGTAAGGGGGTATCAAAATTTAATGTATTTCATAATTTTCAAGGTCTCCTTGGTTGTTTTGGTACCCAAACCAACAACAAGTCACTCAACCTTGTCTAACCGACCTAATACATGGATATATTAGGCCTTAAATTGCTCAAAGCCCCACTTGGAGAACCCTCATACCCATCATTCGACATAGTCTTGAATCAATATGTTAGTGGAATGGGTGGATATGCATAATTCTTGACAAAACCCTCCAAACCTAAGGTTTTAGACCAGTCTTGACAAAATCGCTTGTAGAATGCACAAAACCCAATAAAATCAAACAAAACCAATGCCAAATGATATTTAACGCAAATAAATTTCCAACAAGTCCATCATTGAGTTCTAATTCATCCTAAATAGAGAGTTATGAGACAAAGTGCAGTGTTTTTCTGGAAATTGTAGAGAAAATGTTCATGAATTGCATTCAACTTGGAGTTCTCCATACAATAGCATCAACCAACCCCTTCCAAACATCTGAGGGGTCTATCAATACTCTATAATCAATGGCTATAACCACCATTTGAATTGGTTAGTCGTACAACCACCTTTTGAATGCTAAGTATCTTGACAACGTTGTTACAAAAATTGCACAATTTGCATTTTTGACACTAATGATCCTTAAGAAATTTGAAAACATCTCAAATAGGGTATATAAACACCAAATACATCAGAGATACCCCCATACCACACTTTGGGAGGCATTGACCTAGTTTGTCCAAGATATCCCTATTTTAGTACATTCAACAAATTGGCACCAAGGCCTTATAAAAGGAGAAAAAAGGACTCCAAAAGTTTGAAGATGGTCCTAGACACCTTATTACATCCAAAATGAACAACTAAACATGAAACCAAGAACAAACATCCTGAATAAGTCCCACAGACCCAACTGTGCCCTTGCACCACCATTGAGGTTGGTACTAAGTTCTTAACCATTACCTTTGCTATTATTCCTACATCAGATTGATTTCTGTGAGATTTTGCCAAGATCAAGGGCACAATGAAAAGTATAAAAATAGAGGCAAAAGAATGATAAGAACAAAATGTATTCTCATCAATATGAAAATGATCAACTGGATTCTCCAATACAATGAATATAGGCCTTCTTATATAGGCAAGGCCATATGGATGTACGAGCACATAATCATGACATGTGGCTCAATAAGAAACAAGGGTAGGTAAGAAATAGTAGGGGTTGGCAGGAGAAATAATATAATATTTCACAAGAGGTGGCTTACCCACCGAATGTGGAGTGTAACAACAAAACAAGACCACAAAAGGTGGAATTTCTCCTACAAGCTCTATCCCTATGTGCACACTTCCCTAAGTGTCTCAAACCCAAACTACGAAGAGATGCATTATCCTAAGTTAACTTAAGTAAAGTGTAATAATATCCATAATGAATATTTATTTACACCAACACCCCCCCTTAAGTGCAACTCAGGGGAATGAAGACTCAAGTCAATAATGCAAGATGGGTCCCAGCTACTAGGCCATGACAGGTACCCATGTACAATATGCAAATGCAAGAAAAACCATGCAATGCAATCTCTCACAAACGGAGAAAAAGAGAAAACCCAGTGGGAAAAAACTCCCCCCCCAAAAGAGAGATGAAAGTACAAAAGACTCTCAAAGAAGAAGGACAAAGCCTCAAAGAGGAAAAAGTCCCCCCCAGAAGAGAGGAAGGAGAAGTCAACTGACCCCCCCTAATGACACATCCTGTACCCCCAAGAGAGCTCGCAACTGCTGGAACTTACTCTCAGTGAAAGGTTTGGTGAATATGTCTGTAACCTGCTCCCCTGTAGGACAATATTGCAAATCAATGACCATGCAATGCAATCTCTCACAAACGGAGAAAAGGAGAAAACCCAGTGGGAAAAAAATCCCCCCCCAAAAGAGAGATGAAAGTACAAAAGACTCTCAAAGAAGAAGGACAAAGCCTCAAAGAGGAAAAAGTCCCCCCCAGAAGAGAGGAAGGAGAAGTCAGTTGACCCCCCCTAATGACACATCCTGTACCCCCAAGAGAGCTCGCAACTGCTGGAACTTACTCTCAGTGAAAGGTTTGGTGAGTATGTCTGTAACCTGCTCCCCTGTAGGACAATATTGCAAATCAATGACCTGCTCCTGAATGAGCTCTCGGATATAGTGCATATGGATCTCGATGTGTTTGGTCCGCTGATGTTGGACCGGGTTCATCGAGATAGCAATAACACTCTGATTGTCGCAATGTAGAACTGTCCGTCGTGGAGTGGTGAACCCAAACTCTGTGAGAATCTATTGAAGCCAAATGGTCTCAGTCGTTGCATTAATAGCACCTCGATACTCAGCCTCAGTCGAAGAAAGAGCAATAGCATGCTGCTTCTTGCTCTGCCAACAAATGGGGCCTGAACCAAGGTGAAAACTGTAACTGGAAGTAGACTTACGATCATCAAGATCGCCAGCCCAATCAGAGTTTGTGTAACCAACCAAGCGAAGTCCTATGCCTATTGCATAGTGAATCCCATAGTGATGTGTACCCTAGATGTAATGAAGGATGCGTTTGGTGGCTTTCCAGTGAAGCTCATGTGGTTCCTACATGAAGTGGAAAACCATACCAACTGCAAATGAAATATCAAGACGTGTATGGGTCAAGTAGATGAGACTACCCACAAGCTGACGATACAAAGTGGCATCAATTGGTGGAGAAGAACACTGAGCCTCAAGCTTGACTCTAAAAAGAAAGGGAGTTAGTGCAGGCTTACAATCATCCATATGAAAGCGTGCAAGTAGATCAAGAGCATACTTGGGCTGCAAATATGTCATGCAAAGCAGATTTGACCCTGCTAATGATGGATGCGGTACTCCTTGTAATAATCAAATCATCAACATAGAGCACAAGTATCAAGTGAGAGTCATCCTGTCGCAAAATATAGACATTCGGATCAGAATGACACCTGGTGAACCCTTCTGAGAGAAGAAAGGAATCCATGCTTAAGGCCATAGAGAGATTTCCTTAGTCTGCAAACCAAGGAAGTATCCTGGATGAAACCCTGCGGCTGCTCCATATAAATCTCCTCATCAAGGTAACCATGAAGAAAAGCACTCTTCACATCCATCTGATGTACAACCCAACCATGAGCTGCAGCAATAGCAAGTGTCAAGCGAATGGAGTTCATCTTGGCTATGAGCGCAAAGGTCTTCGTATAGTCAACACCTGCTACCTAGGAGAAATCTTTCGCAACAAGCCGAGCCTTGTACTTATCCACACTACCATTCGCAGCATACTTGGTCCGATAGATCCACTTATATTGAACCATCTTTCTCCCCTTAGGGAGATGGACTAAATCCCATGTGTTTTTCCTCATCAAGGAACTATACTCTTCCTCCATAGCTTGGTCCCACTCAGGAACCCCTGATGCTTCCCGAAATGTCTGTGGATCGGAAGCGGTAGCAATGAATGCATGTGGAAGATCCTGATGCTGTGATTGAGTTCTCTGTGTATCTGAAGGATCCCCAACAAGAGAACCCACAGACTTAAGTGTTTGTCGAGCCCAACAAGGTCTAGGTGGAGGTGGAGAATGAGGCTCCTCAACTGCAAGTGGACCCTACAGAGGTGTAACCCTGTGAGTCGAAGTTGAAGGAGTCTCATCATCTGAATCACTAGCATCACTATCCACAATGGAGGAAGGTGGAGGAGGTAGAGAGGCTAAGCTAGGAGAGCTTTCCTCAAAGTGAACACTCCTCTCAATGAACACCTCATGTGTCTCGGGATCCATCAATCTATATGCCTTAACACCCTCAGGATATCCAACAAATATGCAAGGTCGACTATGTGGTTCCAATGCCTTGTGTTTCTGCGGAGGTATGCGAGCCCATGCTGGACACCCAAAGACTCTAAAATGTCTCACAATCGGTTTCCTACCAGCCCAAGCCTCAAAAGGAGTAATACCTTGCAAAGCTTTGTGAGGGACCCGATTCTGGATGTGTGTGGCACAACTAATAGCCTTGGCCCAAAAGGCAGGATCGAGAGAACATGCATGTATCATACAGCTAGCCATTTCTTTGAGAGTTCTATTCTTGTGTTCTGCAACTCCGTTCTGTTGTGGAGTGTATGCGACAGAATGCTAAAGATCAATCCCCTGAAATGTACAAAAATCCTCAAGTCTCTTGTTCACATATTCCCTTCCATTATCTGTGCGAAGAATCTTCACCACTTTCCCGGATTTCTTCTCCATATGAGTCTTGAAGTCCTGAAATCTGTCAAATACTTCACTCTTATGAATAAGAAAGTAGACCCAAGTGAAGCGGGAGTAGTCATCAATGAAGGTAAGGACATAGCGGGCCTTGCTAAATGAAGGTGTTGGAAATGGACCTGCTACATCGTTGTGAACAAGTTGAAGAACTTCCAAAGCTCTCCAAGCTTTCCCCTTATAAAACTTCCCCTCAGGATGCTTGCCCATGGAACAACCTGAACATACACCCTCTGAAAAACTGATTCGAGGTAGACCTGTGACCATGTCTTCAGTGCTGAGTTGTTGAAGATAGCGGTAGTTGAGGTGACCAAATCGCTCATGCCATAGCTTACTTTCGAAATTTGAATGAGTAAGCAAGGCCCTAGAAGGTGAACTTGGCACAAAGTGGGAGAATGAATAAAGCCTTGAGTTATCATTGACTTGTCCCACTGCTACCAAGGCATCATCATTAAGTTCCTTTACCACAACTAAATCTGGTGTAAACTCAACCTTTTTCCCATTCCCATAGTGAGTGATTTGGTGGATAGAGAGAAGGTTGGTAGACAAGTTAGGAACATAGAGAACATTCTTAAATGTTCCATCATCCATGTCAATTGAACCTTTCCCTTCAACCTCTACTTGTGTATCATCACCTATGTAAATGTGAGGTACCTTAGATGGCTCCAATGAAGAAAACTGCTCCTTTGTAGAACCCATGTGATATGAGGCACCTGAGTCAAGTATCCACTGCTATGAAGAACTTCTTGTAGCCACAAATGCTTTCCCTTTTCCCTTAGACCGCGAGGAAGAGGAAGGAGATGAATCCTTCTTTGTGTAGGCGGATGGCAAGTTGATGTTGTTTTTCTTAAGAAGATTAGTTAACTCATCAACTTGTTTTGTGTGGCATTGATGCTCATCATGACCACACTTCTTGCAATATGCACAAGTTGGTTTATCCTTCTTAGGTGGTGTCCCCTTCTTGGAAGAGGATTAAAAATTGCCTTGTGATGGAGAGGATGATTGTCCTTTTTCCTATTGTGGCTTAGACTTGGAGTGCTTCTTCTTCTTGTTGGAATCTTTGCCTTGACTTCCTTGATTCTCTTGATTAGCCACCAAAGCCTGGGACTTTGAAGACTTGAGAAGCCCCATGTTCAACAACTTAGATTGTTCCAATATCAACATTTCTATGAAAGCATCAAATGAAGGCATAACATAGGAACTCCCCACTGTCAAACGATGAGTTTGGAAGCTAGACACAAATGCTGCATATTCTGGTGCAAGCTTGTCCAACAAGTTGAATATCAACTGAGCATCCTTTTTGTCAATTCCACAATCCTTAAGCTTTGCTCTTAGCTCATTTACTTTGGTGACATAATCTTGGATTGTATCAAAACTCTTGGGATCCAAGTTGGTGAGCTCATTGTCAATCTTATAACCTCTGATTTCATCAACTTGACCATACAATTTCTGAAACATATCCCAAGCATCTTTGATCGTAGTACACTTCTCAATATGAAAGATGAGGTCATCTGATACATACTTGTGCAAAGTTCCAAGAGCCATGCAATTCTTAATGAGCCATTCTAACTGAGCATTAGGATTAGCCTTAGGATCAGGTGGTGCTGCTATTGTTCCATCTATGTAATGCGTGAGACCTTTTTCCATTAATTTGCTCCATACTTTAATTTTCCATGTTGCATAATTATGTGGAGTTAAAGGTGGAAATTTATGAGGACTCATTAAAACAAAAATGAAAGAACACAAGGAAAGAGAGGCACAATCACACAAGACACCCCCCCAAATTCACTCAATCAAAGAACCCCCCCAAAAGTGACGATTTGGCACTTTATACTTAGTGCGTGTACAATGGGCCACTTACAAAAAATGACAAAGTGGACTTCTGATTTCAATTTTACAATTGCCTCAATAGGGCCAAAAGAGACTCAAACTAATAGTGCAAGAGATCTAAACTAAGATCCAAGCAATTTACAAGTACCAAATAGGCCAAATAAGACCAATATCTGAAAGTACAATTTCTACTTAAAATATCTAAAATCTGATCATAGATTATGAAAGTAGATGAAAAAACATGCACTTTCAAAAGAAACGACACCTGAAAAGGAGGTCGTATGAGCTCAAATGAGGCCTTTGAAGTTGCAGAATTGAGGATTGGACAGGTACAGCTGAGAGAATCTAAAAATTCTGAAAACCCTGTGCACCAAAACTAGAAAATAACCACACCACTGTGAAGACCACGAAAAATTAGCCCAAATCAAAAAAAAAATTGCACCCAAAAAGGAGCAAAATTGAGCAAGTTATGGGCCTCCAAAGTTGACCCAAAAATCCAAACTACTCAACGAAGAGGGGTCTAAAAATTTCCAAAGAAAATTTTGACTGGGCACTGACTGGGTGCTGTTGACTGGGCACTGACTGTGCATTGCTAACTGGGCAGAAGCTGACGTACCGCCCGAATTGGGCAAAAAATTTCCTCCACACCCAAAAATCAATTTTCGCCAAAATAGGTCGAATTTATACTCGATTTTTATGGAAACAGCCTCTCGGATGCTATGGTGAGGTCGAAAACGCTCCAAGATGCCTCCAAAAAGAATAGTTCCTCAGATCCAAAAATAGAAGCCTTCCACGATGTCTCCAAAAACCAAACAATGAAGCCCCAATGGCTCTGATACCATGTGAGATTTTGCCAAGATCAAGGGCACAATGAAAAGTATAAAAATAGAGACAAAAGAATGACAAGAACAAACTGTATTCTCATCAATATGAAAATAATCAACTAGATTCCCCAATACAATGAATATAGGCCTTCTTATATAAGCAAGGCCATATGGATGTACGAGCACACAATCATGACATGTGGCTCAATGAGAAACAAGGGTAGCTAAGAAATACTAGGGGTAGGTAGGAGAAATAATATAATATTCCACAAGAGGTGGATGACCCACCGAATGTGGAGTGTAACAACAAAACAAGACCACAAAAGGTGGAATTTCTCCTACAAGCTCTATCCCTATGTGCACACTTCCCTAAGTGTCTCAAACCCAAACTACGAAGAGATGCATTATCCTAAGTTAACTTAAGTAAAGTGTAATAATATCCATAATGAATATTTATTTACACCAACAATTTCATCTAAAGTTGGGACATCCTTGGCTCTCTTCAATGGAAGCTATCCCTTCTACAATTCATAAATGTTTGAAATTCCCTCTTAATGGCACTATTATAAAAATTAATCATAGCTTTTACCAATCGACAATGAAGTGTGGAAATTTCACTCTTGATTACTTTTGGCCTAAATAATCTGAGTCTCTTAAGCCTTGAAATGACATCCTTTTCTTATATTATCAAAAATAGAAAAATGAGATGATAATGACCTTGAGTAAACCTAGAGACCCTACACCCATGGATATTCCTCCTCCTCACAATGGACTCAGTATCCTTCTATAGCATCATAAAATTGTGACCTTGCAATTTTCAACCATATTTGGGTCTTCACATTGGTGAAACGGATCCCCAAGCCTGATTGGAGACCCAAGACATGCTCACACAACCCTGAGCTTGCATTTCCTTGCACCCTGCACTCCCTGTTGCTTCTTTCTATCCTAAATTAGGGCAGGACAGGGGCGTAGGACAGGGGCATGGTGCCCCTATCCTTGCCCTATTTTGGGCCCCTTCCATTCAAATCTTGCATCGGGCTTTGCATTTTGTATGCGGGAAAAGTTTCCCTATGTTGGCCTATAACGAAAAATCAGTCAATTAACCCTAATTGACGAATATATAGGATGCATTCCTCTCTCCCATTTGTAGAGGTGAATAAGTTCATAAAGTGGAAATTGCGATTCTAAGTGAAATCAAGCATTCAAGCATTCAAGAGTCCATTCAAGCATCCATTCAGCATCTCAAGTCTCCTTTCAAGGCTAGGTGTTTCATTAAAGTCAAGGATTCAACCATTGAAGTGGAGATCTCTTTTGGCATTCAATTCTACATATTCTTCAAACAACTCTATCTACAGTTCAATTACATCCTCCCTTGAGGTGAATTTTCAGTCATTTACTTTCATTACTTGCAGGTACTTTTCATCATTTGGTTAATTCCAAAACTGGGGTTTGACTTGAAGACAAACCCCCAATTCCAACAACATTTCCTCTCTTTTCTATGTGTAGGTTGCAGGTGCGCAACTGTATTTGCATATTTGGACTCCATTCTCAGAGGTGGAAAAACCCTTTTCGGCACACAGATTTTTCGGAGGACCGTGTGCACTTTCAACGTGGTCCTAACAACTATTGCCCAAATTTGTAGGGGAGCTTGGTCTCGACCTTTCACTGCTAATTCCAGGTGTACAACTTCATCCCGCATTTCTATCTCAACTTATAATAATTTCTTTGTCGCTTTGACACAGTCTTAAATCGCATAATTCAACCTATTGCATTCTAAAAGAGGGGTTACTTCCACTTTCCAAATTCATTGTCAATTCACTTAGCATTCAATCTCTTGAGATTGGATCTAGTAAATTCTCCCCCCTCTTTTAAATGTAATGTGTGTGAGAGGTTGAAGAGAATCTTTTGTGAAACTTTCACTCCTCTTCTCGAGGAGAGAAAAACTTTCCTCTTGACTTCTCCATCACCCTTTTTCACCACATTACATTTTGGTGAGCCCGACATCTTAAATGCTTGACATTCAGATCATTGCATATTTTTTATTTACAAGTTTAATTCAATCAAAACCCTAGTTTTCAAAGTTTTCAAAAATTGGAATTGAACTTGTGCCTTGTAAAAATTGCTATCTATTGTTTTAGATCTGAAAATTATATTGATTGTCACATTCAATTTCATCATTGTCTTGTTTAATTGCAAATCAAATTTACAAAATTAAGTGGTTAATTGTCGAAACCCTAATTTATAAAAATTAATTTGAACTTGTGCAAAACTTGAATTTACATTTAATCTTCAAATTTAGGAATATTTTCAGATATGTTTTCTTGCCTAAAATTAAAATTTTTAACTTTTCTCCCTTTTTTCAGAATTCAAAATTTTAAAATTCAGTGGTTAGGTCATAAAACCCTAATTTTCAAAATTAATTGAATTTTGTGCAAATTTCAATCAATTTCAGTTTTCTAAACATTCTTCAAGGTGGACCTATCCATTAGGTTTGACCTTTTTCAAATTTGCAATTCAATTTCTTGTCTTTTTCAAAACCCTATTAGGGTCCTATTTTCACATTCAAACCTCAATTTCGCCTATCTATACTTCATAAAATCAACCATTTTGGGGGGTTAGCTCTAAAATCATCATAACTTTCATCCTTGGAAATTTCAAAAAAAAGTTGGGAGGATTGTGTGCACTTTCAACACGATCCCTGGCTTTTTTCGCGAAATTTCAAGAGACTGTTATGACTGTATTTAATTTCTTAAATCCAAAAAACTGGTTGATTTTCTCAAATTTTGCTCTCTCTAAAATTAAAAATACTTCCCAATTTCAATATCACAACTTTCAAGGAAAATTTTGAAATTAAGTGGTTAATTCTAATTTGCCCTAAGTTTAAAAATTCAAATTTTAACAAATATAATTTTGAAATTAAGTGGTATTCAATTGGCCCTAATTTTAAATCTCAATTTCTTAAATTATTTTGTAAATTGTGTCATTTCTCCTTTCAACAAAGTTCAAATTGTGTAATCATAAATTCCTTTAATTTTGCATTATTCAATTTTGCAAACTTTGTTCCTAAAATTCAAACTTCAAATTTTCCCTCTAGTGCATGAGTTTTACCATTATAAATCCTACCTACACTATCCCCGTTAGATGAAGCATTAGAATTAAGGCTTCCCAAGGTTTAATTCCCGAGGAGATGGAGACTAATTTGGGTGACTTCATTAATGAGGATAGTGCTAATTCTTCTCATCCTAATAACATCCCTATTTCCCAATTGATGATTCTAATGATGAAGAAGAAGCTTTGACTAGAGTTTCCATAGATCAAATTTCAAAATTGGATAATCAATTTGACAACTTTCAACAATGGATGTCCCAAGAATACCCTAATAGTGAAGCTCTTTCTTTAATTGAATGCCTAAAGCGCATGATTCTAAGTGATAAGAATGGAATTGATATATTGTGTGGCATTGTTCATATTGTTGATTCTAATGTCATGCTTATAAAGAGTTGTGCTGAGAACTTAGGTTATTCACAACCTTCTACACGAATCAATCATTCTATTCCTTTGACCACTCCTATAGCTAGTATTCCTACTTTCACTTCAAACATCATGGCAATCCCTCTTCTTCAATAAGCCTTTCATCCTTACCCATGCCTAGAATAATTATTCCCTTTGTCTCTTACCCAATCAATGTGACGCAAGGGGAAAATTCATCCAATCATTCTATTCCTTCTTTTAGTGTCCCATTTCCTACTCAATCAATGCCTTCTCAATCAAACATGTCTAATATGAATTCTTCAATCAAAGCAACCATTAATAACTTCTTTCTCAAACTGTGGCATCATTGCAACAACAATTCGTTTCAATGAGTCAATCCAAGTTTAGTGTGCCCACGTTTGATGTTGCAATCCCACTTTCTCTTGATATTGTTAGAGTCATCCCTCCTAAACATGTTAAAGTCCCTCAATTGGAACTCTATAATGGAAAAGTTGATCCTTTAACACATGTCAAGACATTCCAAACTTTGTGTACTGGCTTTGCTTATTATCAAAGATTTCTTGCTAAATTATTTACTAGAACATTGAGAGATAAGGCTTTACACTGGTATTGCTCTTTGTCTTCCTATTCTATTACTTCTTTTCAACAATTAGAAAATGCGTGTATTCAACAATTTCAAAACTGTAAGGAAGTTAAGTAGCGGAAACAACTTCCTACACTAACCTTGAGAGGAGGGTAATGCAAAACTTTTTCAGATCATTACAACAGTTACAGAAAATAGAAATAGATATAATAGCATTCATACCACAACACAATGATTTACGTGGGGAAAACCCTTTCGGGAGAAAAACCCCACCCTCCAAAAGCAGCTCAATATTTTATTCAGCAATCAAAAACAGATTACAAAATACTTGCAGAGCAAGCTCTTCGCAGGAGTACCATTAATCAGAGATTCAGAGGCAACTCAATAGCCATAAGACTCTTACATACAACCTCTATCTCACACACCTCATAAATAGGAGATACAATACAGGAAACCGTCAAACGGTATTACAAAACCATGGGCTAAAACCACCCAATAAGGTGTAGCTGACCTTATCTCCCTTCTAGATGCCCTATGACATGTTAAAGCACACATCAACACGTGTTGCTCCCTTTTACAACTCATTTATGTATCCGATACAAATTATTTTTCCTATTTCAGGAGTACAAACTTCCGGAGGCCATAACTTGAGAACCGGGTGTCCGATTGACGAACCGTTTGAAGCGCCGGAAAGCTCGCGAAGTGCTCTATCACCTCGTAACCCGCTTCGCCCGTTACGGCCACTTTTCAGGGAGTTTCAGAGCCTCTAAAGTCCCCAAAATTAAGTTTAAATATTTTATTGCACCCCTCCAAGACGAAAACTTTAATATCTTCAAAACTAGCTGTGACCTTGTGACGAAACTTTACCGGAATGCTTATCTAGCCAACCAGAAGCTTCAGGGAGAGTTTCGCACCATTTCGTGCTCAAATGAAAACTTACTATAAATAGTAACCTCGCATAAATGCAAGGTTGAGACACCATTTTTCCCAACAAAAACAACATAGGTCATAAGATCACTTTGATTGATTTAATGCATTGTAAACAAGGTGTTAAAGAAATAGTGACTGATTTCATTGGTAGATATAAGCATTTGTGTTCTCAAATTTCTTTTCAAGTGCCTAATAATGATATTCACAGAATTTTCATTTCTAATTTGAAAAAAGATATTAAAGAAAAACTTCTCCTTTCTGAGTTTACTTCCTTTTTGTAGTTGTGTGTAACACTTCACAACTATCAACTGATTGTGAGTCAACTGGAGCAATCCATTCCTATGGCTCTGAGTGATAAAGGTGACAGTGCTCAACAATTGTTTGTGAAGTTTAAACCAAGCAAAGGATTCATCAAATTCAATGACAACATCAACAACAACAATGTGAATGCTACAACAGGTGTGCCTCCTATTTCTAAATTTTACAAAAGAGAAAGACAATTTACTCCTTTGAATGAATCTTTATACAATATTATGTCTCAGTCGTTACAAAGAAATGTTATCAAACTTCCTCCAATTAAACCAGTTGACCCTTCTAAGGCAGCCTCATCATACTTTGATAATAATTATTTTCGTCAATTTCATCATCAACCTAGTCATGACACTGAGAAGTGTTTTGCATTAAAAAGTAAGATTCAAGATTTGATTGATAATAATACTATATTTGTGGCACGTGTGCACTTTCAACATGGTCCCTACAAATTTTGCCCAAATTCATAGGGGAGCTTCATATCGAAGTTTCACTGCTAATTCTAGGTGCACATCTTCATTCCGCATTTCTATCTCAACTTATAATCATTTCTTTGTCGCTTTTACACTTAGTCTTAAATCGCATAATTCAACCTATTGCATTCTAAAAGAGGGGTTACTTTCACTTTCCAAATTCATATTCAATTCACTTAGTATTCAATCTCTTGAGATTGGATCTAGTAAATTCTCCCCCCTCTTTTAAATGTAATGTGTGTGAGAGGTTGAAGAGAATCTTTTGTGAAACTTTCACTCCTCTTGAGGAGAGAAAATCTTTCCTCTTGACTACTCCATCACCCTTTTTCACCACATTAAACCTTCCTACTCTTGTTATTCCTCCTATATATTTCTCAATCCTGCCTCATACATCTTACAAAGGAAAGTGCTTGGCATCTTCTATCTCTCAACCATTTGGGGTTTCTTTTGTTCCTTCCCCTACAAGGGAAGAAAATAATCCTATGTCAATTTATCCTCAACCTTCACAAGCCTCAACTAAAACTAAAAGAAATAATTGTGCAAGAGAACATCGATGAAGATGTCATTGTAAGTCTCATGAGATTTCTTTCCAAGCCATTTCCTCCCTGAAGATACCAAATGTTGTCTTGGTCTGATTTGTCCAACCTTTGCCTAACCTTAGGGAGACAATTCAACTCAAATCACCTAAATTAAAAAATCTTAAGAAAAATGATGGTACAACTTCTTTTCGTGTTAAGGATTATATTTTTATTAAATAAAATGATGATGTGCATGATGATAACATTGTTCATGCTAACAATATTGATTCTAATGATTTGTGTGAGCTTGTTGAGATTAATCATGAATTATCTTCACATTTCTCAAAAGCATCAACTCTAGCTTCTAGTGACAAACAAAGGGATTCATCATTAGAGCATGGTCCTTGTTTGGAACTTGCAATAGCTCCATCTATCATGCCTGATGTGACTCCTCTTACATCTTGTCCACCATCCCTGCATGATGTTAAGAAAGTTTGGGGGTCAATTTTTTTGCTTGACTAGCTTCATTCATATCATGGATTATCTTTTATGTTTTTTCTTATTCCTAATGTGCTTCCCCAATGATGTGCTACTCGATATGTTTTTGTTAGGTTCTCTTTGGATGACCCTTGTCACTCTATTGGTGCAAGTTAATAAAGAGGTTGAATCTGTTGTGACAATCTTCTAATTTTTATCTCAATTCTTCTATATGTCATATCTATGTTATGTTGTACATGTGCTATTGTTCATAAATGTGCCTTGTGTTGTCGACTTGGGGACGATGCAAAGCATTGATATCTCTTTTTTTTCTCTTGCATGTTGACTCAAAAAGATATTTATTTGTTATCGGTTGTCCTCATCTTCCATTGTGTTCATAGTTCTCATCTTCCATTGTGTTCATAGTTCCACTACATTTGGGGAATGAGGTCAATTTAATACAATTATTCTTAATATACATTATTTATCACAGGTACATTATTGATTCTAAAGTTATGGGATCCCTTATGTGCTTTTTATTTAATGTTTTGTGATTGTTATCCTTTGATTTGTCCTTTCTTGGGGGGATCTCATTGTGGTAGCATGCTTGTCTTTTGGATACATTCTACCTTAAATCAATTGCTTCTGATAAGGCGTATGCAATTACTTTAACATGTAGGCACAGACTTTGCTCAATGTTACACCTTATGCACAAATTATAGAGTCGCATTACCTCAAGTGGGCCTTTGGTTAAACCACTCTTTAGATGATTAACAAAATCAAATAGTTACTTCAGCAGATCATATTCTTATTCATATTCAAAAAGTGTACATGATAATTCTTACAAACTTTCACTTAGAAAGAGACATTGGAAATAAAAATTAACTATCTCAAGTTCTACTCAAAGTCACTTATAGTCCTCAATCTAATGACTCGCTCTATAACTAACTAGCAAGTTCATTCCTCATATATAGGAAGAGATTTATTAATAATTAAAGAAAGCATAAATATTTAAGAGCCTTAATAGGACTGTAACACATAACCATATCAAAGGGTAAGCATCCACTTCTAACAATATAAAAAATTATTAAATAACACTATTGAGGTGGTTGATCTTGTATTGAAGAGGCCCGCATATAAGTGGAATTGTCAATTAGTTTAGAATAATTGGACCACTTGTTAATTGGTTCAATAATAGCTTCTACTTCTTGGTGTAATAATTTAAACAATCTTGGCTACAGGAACTGTTCAGCCAGTTTGGTCAAAATGTTGCATAATAGGTTAGCATGCAAAATATCACATATAATACTAACTATTCAATCTCATCACATTACACATTTAATTTTTATCATATATATATATATATATTATATCAACATTTAAATAATTATTATTATTTTTTGGCCGTGAGGAGTGGTGGTCCCTAGGTTATAGGCAAGTCCTCCTTGGCTCTTAAGAAATGGACTAAAAACCTAAACCTTTCAGATTCCATTTTTTTAAATGTCCATACTTGGGCTAGACTTCCTAGCCTTCCATTGGACTATTGGAATGAGGATGTCTTTAGCGGCTTGGCTAATTTATTTGGAGATCTTTTGTCCATAGATCCGATGACGGTGGCTAAGAAAAGGCTTGTGTTTGCCAAAATATGTGTGGGTGTCTCCTAGAATGTCGACCTACCATCTTCTATTGAAATATAATTGAAGTTGGGCACTTGGATTCAAGTTGTTGAGTTTGAAACGATCACTTTTTCCTACTTTAAATATAAAAAATCGGGGCATTGGGCAAAGAGATGCTCGCTTAATGATAGCAGGGAGAAAGAGAAACCCCGTCCTAAACCAAAGAAAACATGGAAAATGTTTGGAGGGGATGGAAACAAGATAAAAGAAATACAAAACAGAGAGAAAGACAGTAATAAATTAGAGGAACCTATGAATTCCCCTTAAAAGAAGGATCATTTGGGTATTCAGGTTGATTTGGAGATCTAGGAGCCAACAATCAAAAAGCTAGAAAATGAAACTAGTGAGAAGGAGGATGGTGAGGTTGGCTTGGAAGATATTCCAAGTCAGGGTTCTACTATTCTGATTAAGGGAGTTAATTTTGATGTGGACATTTGGTGTCCCAAAATGCCTTCGGACTCTAGAGGTAAGGACCTATCTAGCCAAGATTCAACAAAGGGCCACATCCTAGAGGATTCTCAAGAAATTGTTAAGGATACTTATGGGGACTCTAGTAAGATTCTAGAGGATAAAAGTGAGAATATGGTTCAGAATTATAATGGAATGATGGATACCCTTCCATTGTCTCAGAAGGGTCTTTTAGATAGAGATTGGGAGCCAGGAAAATAAAACAGTAACTGAGAAGATCCTGATAAAGATGATGAGAATTTTCATCCGAGTAAGGAGAAAAAGAAAAATAAACAATAGCGTACACCGTTAAGGGTCTCTACCAGATCTAGATCTAAGGCAGATTATGGAGCCACAAAGGGTATTCAAGGAAGAAGATCTTCAAGATGGCACAGGGAGCAAGGAAACTTTCAGGATATAGCGGATGGTATTCATAAAACCATTCCTGAGATTTGTAGACTCCAATCACCTGGTAAGATATGAAGATTATGTCATGAAATATCAGGGGGTTGAATAGCCTCCATAAGTAGGTTGTTTTGCACAATTTTGTTAGGGACCATAAACCAGACATTTTACTGGTTCAAGAATCTAAAATACCTAAAGAGAGAGTGGAAAAGATTAAAATGTTTGTTTTGTGGGGTGCATGGAAATAGTTTTGAAGGTGCCTCAGAGGGGATTGTTACCTTTTGGAATCTGAACCTTATTAAAGGTGAATCGTTGTTTGAGAGTATCAATCATGTGGCCATTGGATTTACCAATATCAGAGATATTTTTTGTTGGATCTAGTCCAACATCTATGCCCCTAATGGGAAAGGGGCTAGAAAGATTTTTTGGCAAGAGCTTGTTGCCTTTTGTAGGAAATTTATTAATGAAAATTGGGTTGTCATGGGAGATTGCAATTCTCCTCTCCAGGATAATGAGAAATTCGAAGGATCCCAGGTCAATCTGGAAAGTAAAATGGATCTTTTGGACTTCATTAATAACCAGGCGTTGATTGACTTAGAACTGCAAGGAGCCTCCTATACTTAGTCAAATCAAATAATTGGTAAGGATTTGATTCAAGTCAAATTGGATAGAACTTTAATTTATAATCAATGGTTTTTAAAAAAAATTATGCTTCTTAAAGGCCCTCTCTAGGGTAGGCTCATATCACTTTCCAATAAGTTTTATGGTAGATCCTATCTTGGCTATGGGGAATTTCCCCTTTAGATTTGAATGCATGTGGCTTTCCTACCCCCAACTCTCTGAGGAAGTTAGGAAATGGTGGAATACCTTTGTTTCTAGGACAACTATGTTTAGGGTTGCCAAGAGATTGAGGGAAGTAAAAAACAAGGTTAGAAGATGGATTAAAGAAACCTTTGGTAATATTTTTGATATGTTTGAGTTACAACTTGAACTTAAGGATATACAAGAAAAAATACAGCTAGAGGGATACATTGTTGATTACAAAATGAAGGAAAATGAGTTTCTAATGAAGATCCATGACATAATATCTAAAGAGGAAGAATTTTGGAAGAGTTATAAGGCTCTTTGGCTTTCAAATGGAGATAAAAATACCATATATGTTCACATGAATGCACTGAAACACAAGGTAGAAAATAGAATCTCTCCCATAGAGCATAATGGTAGTCGTTTCGAGAAGGATGAAGACATAAGAAGATAAGTTATCCTTTTTTTTCAGCATTCTTCTCTAGGTGAATGATTAATTTAATCATGCAATGCAAGATTATCTTTCAGAGGCCATACCTAGACTTTTCAAGGAAGAAGATAACAAGATGCTAACTGTTATTCCATCCAGGGAAGAGATCAAGAAAGTTGTCTTTTCTTTTGAAGGTAATAAGGCTCTGGGGCCTTATGGGTTTCCTATGTTCTTCTTTTAGTGGTTGTGGGAGATTATGGCAGATGAAGTGGTGAGTGTTGTCAAGGAGTTATTTGGTTCAAGATGCCTTCTTAAGTGTTGATATGTGGCGATTGATCAGCAAAGTACTGTACACTCAGCATGTTATAAGCGGTTGGGATGCTTAAGGCATAGAGAGGTTGATGTACTATTTTTGCTGGATAATAAGAAAGATAGGATGACTATGTATGGTGGATGTAACTCATTCTGGGTGAACCACATTAAATATCTGTGTTATCTGTGTCCTCTTTTATTCCTTTATCTTTTGTATTTAGATCTGCGAATAATTGTTAGTTCATATTTTCTTCGGATCTGCTTGAAACACTGACATTAAGGAGCTAAATGCTACCTTCCTAGTCCTCATCCCTAAGCACCCTGGAGTTGCGGATTTTGAAGCGTTCGGGCCTATAAGCCTCTTCAATTCTTTATACGAAATTATCTCTAAGGTTTTGACCTCAAGTTTGTTGATAATTTTGCCCTCCCTGATCTCTCCTCAACAAAATGGCTTCGTTCCTAGAAGGCAGATCCTCGATATTATTACTATCCATGAAAATGTTCATTCTCTCATGGAATCTAAGACTGGGGGATTTCTTCTCAAGTTGGACATTTCAAAATCTTATGATCGTGTTGACTTGGACTTCTTACTCAAAATTATGAGAGCATTTGGCTTCAGTAATAGAGTCCTTTAGCTAATTGGACAACTCATTTCCATGGCTTCCATATCTATCATTGTGAATGGATCTCCTTCACATTTATTTAAGAATTCAAGAGGGAAAAGACAAGGTGATCCCATTTCCCCTATTCTTTTTACTATTATGGTGGAATGCCTTGGTAGGAACCTAAAAAGGATGGTCGAGCATGGATCTCTAATGGGTTTGAGGCCTTCTTCCAGTAATCCGGTTTTCTCCCACCAACAATTTGTGGATGATACCATTCTGATGGGGAGATCCACAGTGGTTGAAGTTAGGAATTTGAAAAAATCCTTGGATGATTATGAGACGACGCCTGGTCAGATGGTTAATAGATAGAAAAGATTTTTATTTTTCTTCAACACTCTAGAGCCTAGGCAAAATAAAATTGCCAGAATTCTTGGATGCATAGTAGAGTTTGTTGGCAATTTGGAGGCATTGATTATGTGTTGCATTGATGTTTGTCATTGATGTCAACACTAGCTTATTTGATTGTCTACCGAGTTCCGGTAGAGTCCTTGGACTTTGATGATGATCAGGAGATTTGTCTCCGGTATTTTCGGATTGGTGGAATTGGTTTGGTTCAGTTATTCATGTCGTTCTAATGCGTGTCATATTCAGTTGGTTCAAGATTTGGTGATTTGGAAGCTATCATATGTTCTAGTAAGTCTTTTGGTTACCGGTAAGGGTTTTACCAGCAAAGATTTATTGAATATCTTTTGATGGATTCAATAAGTGGTGTTGGTGCGGCTTTTAGAAGGTTTTCAGGATGCTGATGATTATCGTGTTCATGTTCCAGTTGATTGGTGGTATTTAATTTGGCTTATGGCGACCTATTTTAGGTTCGGTTTTATTTTTTTAGGTTATGGACCGGTTTATGTAACATGTTGGTGGATGCTCCTGATGCGTTACTGGTTGGATTTATTATTTGGTTAATATTGTTTCGATCTTAGGCCAACTTGTTTTATCATTGGTTTGCAGGTTTATGTAATGGATTTATTGTATTATCTTTTAGGCAGCCGACCTAATTGTTTAGGTCCTGGGTTGGTATAAATATGATGTAAGATCTCATTGTAGATCGTATGTATAGGAAGGGATTATGGTTATGGGATTATCTATGTGTGAATAAGGTTGTAATCATATGCAGAGGATTTGGTGGATCATATGTGATTGAAATGGGTTTGTGTAAGAGGTTTAAGACCTCCGACATTGAGCTTAACCAGAACTGTACTCAGGCATACAAGATGATATTCTTGTCAATCTTCATTCCAAATTGTAGTCTGAATTTTTCTGTAGTCAGTGAGACTCCTTTTGTGATGAGCAGTGCGCTCTAGGTTGTTGGACTACCTACATGTATAGGCCCCTTATATGTAATATTTACTCATTTGATCAGTGGATAGATATTGTGAGTCTCCAATCCCACCATGGTTTTTCCTCATTGAGGTTTTCCATGTATAAATGTGTGGTGTTATGGTGTTCATCTTTGTGGTTGCATTATTACTTATTGTTATCTACTTTTATGTATATCATTTGTTGAGTTATTGTGCTAATAAGGTTAAAATTATTCATTCTGACAGAACACTGATTCACCCCCACTCTCAGTGTTCTTGGATCCCAACAGAGTCAATACCATCAATTTATCTAGGTTTTCCCTAGGTTTTAAGCCTCCTGACTCCTAGAATTAGTTGATTGAAAGGTTTAGCAAAAGGCTAGCTGGATGGAAAGGTTCTCTTCTCACTCAAGCAGGTAAAATTTAACTTCTTAAAGCTACTCTTCAAAATCTTCCAATCTATGCCTTAAGTCTTTTTAAAATCCCTTCTAAATTTGTAGAGGCCATTGAAAAGAATCAAAAAATATTTCTTTGGTCTGGTGTGGAAGAAAGAAAAAGAATGTCTCTTATTGGTTGGGATGTTGTTTGTGGACCTAAAAATTTGGGAGGTTTGAGTCTCGAGAGAATTAAAACCATGAATAGGACTCTCCTTGCTAAGAAATATGGATAACTTTTTCCTCTAATGGTGAATGCAACAATATTTTATGGAGCAAATATATGGCCAATATTGGATCTCTTAAGACCTTTCTTGAATCTACAACGTTGCCTCGTGGGTTAGCTCTCTGGAATGGTATGGTTAGAGGAAGGAAAATTATTGATATGGGAGTTGGCTGGAGTATAAGAAAAGGGAATCAAGCTAGGTTATGAGAAGATAGATAGATAATGAAGGAGCCCTTAAATTCCTATGAGAGCTTCAATGGGTGGGTTGATACTTGCAAGGCTTTATATGGGACTCATGTTAAGGACTATTGGAGGAATGGTGGGTGGGTGGATCTCTGCCAGATCAATATGGACCTAGTGTCGATTCAATCTTCCTTGATGGCTGTTAAAATGGGGTCGAATTAGCGGGATGATATTTTAGTTTGGACTCCTGACCCGTCTGGCAGCTTCTCGATCTCTTCGACTATCTCGTTGATGTCCTTTTATCCCACCCCCCCTCCCTTTTGGGCTAAAGCCTAGATCAAACACCTTATACCTAAGGTCAACATATTCTTTTAGATTTTTCTCTAGAATAAAGTGCTCACGGTTGATAATCTCTGCAAGCGTGGTTTCTAGATCCCCAAACGATGCTACCTATGTAAGGAAGAAGTGGAAATAGCTAATAATATTTTCCTCCACTATCCGTATGTGGCTTCTATTTGGGGAAGATTTCTTTCTCTCTAGAACTTCTCTTGGGTGTTTCTTGGCTCTACAGGGGACCTTTTTATTCAGTAGAATACCCCCTCTTTGAATCCCACTATCCGCAGGTTATGGTCTTTTACCTTTCCCCACATTTATTGAGGTGTGTGGAAGGAGTGAAACAATAGAATCTTCAGGGATAAGGAGGTTCTGGAGAATATTGTGTATGAGAAAATATATAGGCTAATTGTGGAAAACATAAATTGTATCCCATGTAATGAGGATAAAATGGAGGTTGTGGTTTGTACTGGTTATGACCTCAAGATGGCAAAAGATTGGCACATCAAAGGTGATGTTTTTGAGGCTTCTAGACCAGTAAAAAAGAATTGTGAAGATGCTTGTTGGATTCACCCCCCTAGGGGATGGATAAAAGATAATTTTGATGGGGCGGCCAAGGGAAATCTAGGGTCAGCTGGGAGTGGGGTAGTGTTAATAGATCATAATGGCAACTTTGTTTCGGTTGTGGCACTCTCCATGGGCTCACTGTCCAATCACATAGCCGAAGCCATAGGAGCTTTCCAGGTAATCGATCTTGCAAATAAAATGAACTTCAAAAACATATGGATTGAAGGTGATTCAAATAACATCATTGAGTGCCTTCTTGGCAAATACCCCCCTTCATGGACTATAAAAAGCTGGATAGAAGAAGCTAATTCTCTCTTATCGAACTTTGATAAGGTTATAATTTCTCATGCCTTTAGGGAAGCTAATAAGGTGGCCAACTACTTCACCAATGAAGAGGTCAAGCACAGGGCTGACAGACGTGGCAGGCCTATAGTGAATTGGGAGCTAACGTTAGAGCCTTAATCGACTATGATGTCACTCATGGGAAAGTTGTCATTTTTAATTATGATGAAGCGAAGTAGAGAATGGTACAGTGTCATCATTCGATACTTTGGTAGCACCTTAATCATCTCTATGGGTGGTGAGGGTTGGCACATATTGTGGGTTCTTTGGTTTTGCTATTGGCTCTTTGTGCAGTTCATTTGTTTTGCGATCAACAAAAGAAAAGTTGGTGAGAAGATGGGGGGAAGCAGAAAGAGGGTTGAGTCGAACAATTATGAGAAGCACAAAAAAAAAATTGAATGTCTGGAGGCATATTGAGAGGGGGGGCTACGTCCTTTCCTCGAGAAGCTCCATGGTGCTAACCCATAAATTATAGAGTATTTTTCTAAAACCTGGAAGCATGAAGGAATTGTTCTCTCTTAGAGGAAGGTAAAGACAAATGAGAATCTCGTTGGGGAAATCATTGGGCTCTCCACAGAGGGGGTGATGTTCTTTCATGATAGAAATTTTTTGGATGAAGTGGTCATCAAATTTCCCAAAACTGATGAGGAAAGGGAGGCGTCGGTCAAAATTTCTAGTAGTTATTTTGATGTTGGGAAGGTAAAGATGCTATGGAGGGAGCTGATCAGAGTTATCGTGGAAGACATCATGGTGGATGGAAGATTTACCAGAGTATATGGCAACCTCTTTTCCCTCCTCAATCATTTTCGACACAAGGTGAGGATTTCATTTCCTTGCTACTTGTTTTTCTCTTTGAAACATAGTATTAAGAAACACCGAAAAATACCTAGGAAGTATCATGTCATGCATGCGGGCCTTATTCAGTTAATCCATGAGAATTGTGAAAATATGCCAACCCAACCCCGTTTAACCCCATTTCAGCTCCAGACTCAGAAGGATATAATACTGATATTAGTATGTCTGAGGACAAAGGTGAATGGGACACTGAATGGGAAGAGGAAGAGTTTCCCTCCTCCAAGAATGTGTCAAAGAAAACCCCACAGAGAAAGCCTTCGGATAAAAAAGTTACGTCTGTGAAAACCCTCATTGGCACTTCTCAAAAAGCTAAAAACAAGGAGAAGGGCCCCCCAAGAAAAAGTTGGTTTCTTATTCAGAGGATTCTTCAGTGGATTCCTCTATTTCCCAAGATTCCATAAATGGTTCCTTTACCTCTTACCCTCCCATTGACAGAGAAAATAGGCCCAAATTTCCTGGAGATCTCAGACCTGAAGACCACTACTTCAAGCCTGACTGGGAATTTCCTGATGACATATTGGCAATAGCCATAAACGAGATTGTTGACATATTCAGGATTATTAAGTGGGATTTTCATGAGATAAAGGACCTTAGCATAAAGAACAAGGTTGTCTCTAGTAAGCTGGATGATATGGAAGCTAAAGGGTGTTTTTATATGGAGCCTAATCAGACTCAAAGGTTAAATTTTCCGTACTTCTATCAGAGCAGTTTACCCCCATAATTTTTTGACAAGGGTTTGGGGGCATTGCCCCCAAGATGGGGTCAAGGGGCAGGGCGGGGTCGAGGAGCAATGCCCTACAAGGCCAAAAGGACTTCTAATATTTTTCAAAGGCATCGAGTGTTATTTTTCTATTAGCTGACATTTTGTAACCCTATTTTTTGTAATCAACATAAGTCTAGATAAAAAGGTTGAGGGTTAGGGTTCTTTGTAGAGAATTTTGTAATATTTTGCAGCGGTATTGAGTTGTAAGGAGATTGTTGGTTGTAATCGGTTTTTTTATTTACTGGATAATGAGATTGGACTGTCTATTTGGTGGATGTAGCCCAAGATTGGGTGAACCACATTAAATATTGTCTCTTCATTGTTATTATTCCCTTTTTTCACTCCTGTGTTTAATATTTATCTACATATAATTGATATTTTTATGCTTGTGATTCCTAACAAGTGGTATCAGAGCGGGTTGTGTTTTATTATCATCTACAAGAAGGTCTCATGGTTGAGTGGGAGCAATGGCAGGCGAGGGTAAATTGAAGGTAGATAAATTCAATGGGCAGAACTATCAGTTATGGAAGATTCATATGGAGGATTATCTCTATCATGTTGGGTGAATATTTTGTCACCGGCGTTCAAATGACAAAATATATAATTCACACAAAGCTATGCTCATAAATTAATCTCTCCTCTCATCAAGGGGAGGTTCCCTATGAAATTTCTCCTCTAATTAATAAAAAATTAAATTTGTGGGTTGGTGTTGGACATATAACTCTCGTTTTTCAGAGTTTATGTATTCTCCCTTCACATAGTTAAAATTTCTCTCTCTCTTTAGATACTTAAAGAAAAGAACTATGAATCTAACAAAATACACCAAGAGTTACTATTAAGCAGCACAAAGTCTCCTTGAAGGTAAAACTAACTCAAACTGATCGTTACAAATAAAACAATTAGAAACTTAGCTTGCAGCTCAAAGTCTTCAAGTATAAATTTCTAATCCTTTAAACTACAAATAACTACAGCAATACAAAGCTTACCACAACTTACTTAATTTATCAAAAGATTTCTCAAATATGCTAGGAGCACAAAATCTACTTGCAAGATTTGAGAGCTCTTTAACTACATAGCAATATCTTCAAGATCAAAGAAGTAAAGAAAATATATATTCAATGGACATAGGAACATTAAATTATATAAACAATTTTCTTGATACAACAAAAAGTTTGAGATCAACAAAACTGTTTTCTTTATTTGCTTGATAGAATTTTCACCACAAAAGCCCAAAGTCTTAGTTGGGATAAAAATTCTGTAGAGTTTTGCTAATCATGAAAAAGATAAATATTTACAAATGAGGTCCTCCTTATATAGGAAAAGAAGTTGAGAAAAAGGTGGGCACAGTTGACTTATTCAACTGCATAGCCCTATTTTACTACAACTACAACATAAATAAAGTGTGCAGATGCATAAAAATTGTCAGCATCTATCGATGTAACTGCACAAAGAAAAGGTGCCAAAAGGGGGCACTTCATTCTTCATTCTCCTTGTCATTGGATTTATGGAAATCTTCGAACTTAGCAAGGATGGCTTTCATCTCTGATTCATTCGGCATCAGGGTAGAACTTGTGATCACTCGGATGCGGGAAATTGCATCTTCAATCTTTACCTGTTTCTTTTTAACATCCTTCAGCATGGATGCGAGGACTTCAAAACTAACCTGGATTTCTAACAACTTATCAAATGTATCAAGTGAAAATCTTGTCTCGTGCATTGGTCCATCAACGAAAGGAATTCCTACGTGACAACTTCAGCAGTGACGAGATTTTGATCGCCATCATATAAATAACAAGGAAGATCACCAACTTTGGCAAAAATGAGATCAGCCTCGTCATCACCTTCTTTCTTCTCCCGGTCCAGTTCCACAATCATTAACCTCATTGTCTCTTGCTTATGAGACAAAAAAGACAAGATCTAGATGTACTTCTCCCTTGTGGGGATTACCTTATTTTCAATAAGGACATCTATCCTGAAGTCCTCCATTTTTCTCCACAAGGTAGTACTTTTCACAACTTCCTCAATCTCCTATGATAAAGAGGTTTTGAGTCCTTGCATCTGACTCTGGATTACTTCATAATCTGACAATAGTCCCACTATTGAACTCAGAAGATGAGAGCCTTCTGACCTTAGCCGTGAAGTCCACTCATCCATCACTCAGCCTTTAGCTCGCACGTGTTCAATCTTCTTGAGGGCTTCGGTATCTATTGAGGATCCTATGGGTTCAATCTCTTGAGAAGATTGTGTGACCTTTAGAAGAACGTTGGTCAGTTGTTCACACTTCTGCTTCAAGATATTTTTCTCATCCCTTTCCTGATCCAATCTTCTCAACAAATAATTAAAGGTTGTTTGTGAATCCAATTTCACACTCTCATGTGTTTCCACCTCGAGCTCTATGACCTGCATGGCATAATCTTTAGATCGTATGATGCCTTTTTATCTTTGTCTGACGATTGCACCATAACGTCAGCTTATTTTCTCTTAGAAGTCGGGTCTACTACCACCCGAGATACTGTCTTTGGCTTATTTGTTCTCTTAGGCTTTGGAGGAACCGAAAGCTCAAAGTTAAACTCATCTGGAGAGATCACCTATTTTTTCCTCTTAGGGGCCACTACTTCCATCCAAGGGGGTAGTTCTGGATTGGCTGATGGAGTAGTATCTCCTTGCTTATTTTGAGTTGAAGTTTCGAGAGTAGGTTGATTGGAGCCCGGAGAAATTGTGAGTGTTTTTCATGGCACTGATATTGAAGTATCTAGTGGAACATTTGCTGTTGTTGACACCTCTTCAGTTACAGATGGGAGAGTTGAAGGCGCCGTGAATGCAAATTCAGCACTTACCAATGGTGGAATTTCTGTGGTGGTGGTGGTAGTGACAGGTAAGTCTATTGAAACCTGTTCTACAAGTGCCTCTTCCAAGGTTTCATTAAAATCCATCATTGTGGATTCAAAAGTAGATGAAGGGATATCATCTAGATTGGAGAAGCTGGTTATTGTGAAAAACTGATTAGCAGCCTCTGAACGCGCCATACCCATACTTAGATCCCGATCTTCTTGAAAATCCTCATCCTCTTGGTCAAAGTCAGAGTCAATAGAGTGGATTATTACTTGTGAGGTAATCGGGGCATCAACTTTAGCTGGGCGTGATGTTTCTTCAGCCTGTACTTCCTCTTGTTGAGGAATTTCACCTTCTTCAATTTCCTTGGCAGGTGGTTGTTCTAGCTCTTTAGTCACTGCTTCCTATACCGTAGATGATGATTCACCATTTTTGGACCCTTTCACTATAAATTTAATCTTGGGCCATTTCCCTTTTGATTGTATTACAGGAGTTGAGGATAGTGCTTGCGGGTCTGCCCTACTCTTCATTCTCATTTTGGCTGTAGTTGTCTTGCCGACTGGTCCATCATTGTTATCATCATCTCTTGAGCTAGCAGGAATCTGTTTCATTCTAAGGTTCTTTGTTACCAACCATGCATTGGTGTTTTCTAGGATAGGAGTAATCCTCAGAGTGATTGATTTTCCCTCCTTCTTTGACCATTGTACGGGAGGAAGCGGAGAGTCAACAATTTTCTTCTCATAATAGACCGGGTCTACTATGTCATCCGTAGCTTCCATGATCATCGAGATCTTAGCTAAATCCAAGTTTTCAATTTGTTCTAGATTAAGGCAGCTGAAATCCATCCTTCTTATATCCTCATCATTTTGACAGTCTGCCCAAACATCCTCCAACCTATAAACATGAGTATAACTCCTTTTGAGTTTGTTATTTATACCACAAAAGTCAAAATTGGTTCGGGCCTTGAATCTTCTCATGGTATTCCACTGCATTTCTTCCTCCATATTTTTGGCCTTGGGATTGGTTAACATTGAGTACCTGCCGATTGATTCTGGGAATTTCAGCCTACTCTTATGTGCTTGTGATTGTTTTTCATGCACATTAATCAATTGTCTGCATAACTCCATGAGGACAATTTTATCTGAAGGGAACCTTGGTAGAATAAAGGGCTCACCTGGGAAGCATCCTATTCGGACATAAGTGAATGTGGGAAATTGGAGGAATACACATCCAAAATGAGATACCCTATTGTAAGCAGCCTTTGATATTCTCCACTTCTGCAGGTCTTTATCAAAAATGCACTTCCATACAGCAAAGAAGACATCATTAACTCTTCTGTAATGACTACCTTGATTCTTGATAGTAAGTTGCTTATAATACTCCCAAATGGGTACCAACCTCCTATCACCCTTAGTAGATAAGCCTGGATATTGCCTCATTGAAGCAGCCACATAAACCAGGTATGAGGTCATATAAAATTTTAGTGTTGCTTTGACCTCCTTCAACTGAGCACAGAGGGAATCGCTGATCTGTTCACCCCAATCAATTCTTGTTGCTCCTTTCCTGATTATTTTGATATAGTAGCACATCCAACTTTGAAAGTAATGAGAGTCTTTTAACCCCCTTACCCTTGATAACATGGTGACCATGTCATTGTATTACTCATTGAAATCACTCCTGTGAAAGCCCTTAGGCCATCGTGAGTTTAGGGAACTTCTTGCGGCAGAGAGGAAAACAGTATTGATTACCTTCTTGCATTTATCCTCGTTCTTCTCATAGTACTCTTGAGCACTTTCTTGAGTAATATCAGCCACCTCTTCAACTGGGGAACCTTTGAAGACACTATTGAAGAATACACTGTCTAGGGTCATGATGACATTATGATCTTCATCTTTGACCTGTCTTGTATTTGGATCAAAGTGATCTGTTACTACAAGCACAAATTCTGGATCATGAGTTGCAACTGGAAAAGATGCATATTTATGCAACTCGAAGTTGATTAGATTAATTAGGTGAGCAGGAGCCTTCTTAACTCGGTCAATGAATTCTTGCATATCTACATGCCCGATTTCAGTTTCTCTGATCTCCTTGATATTCAAGTCTATTGAACTCTCTGGGTATAGATTCAAGTACTTGTCATACTTGTACTTCATCTTTCTTGATGATGCTTTACTTGGAGAAGATTCCAGCTGACCTGAGGAAGACTCGGGCTTGTTGTGAGGGAGCTTTGACATTCCTGATGACTGCATTCAACACTGATGATTAGCTATTCATCATTATCAAAATCAATTTTTCTCAAACGGATAAAAAAATGGGACTCAAAACAGGGTTGGGAGTAAAAATACCAAAAACAGTAGGTCGGGGAAAAAAGTCCGACATGCTCTTTTGAAAACAAAAATTGCACATCGGACTTTAAAGTCTGAAGTGCAATGACAAACACCTTGATCAACACATGCTAGGGTAAATAATGTTGATTAGCACATTAGACTTTAAAGTCCGATGTGCAAACTCGGGGTAGGTTATCAGCACATCGAACTTTAAAGTCCGATGTGCATTCCGAGGAAAATCAATTAGCACATTGAACTTTAAAGTCCAAGGTGTGAGGGTAAAGCCATTGGAAAAACCAGCACATCAGACTTTAAAGTCCATTATGCAGACAAAGGGAAAATAATCGGTTGACATGTCGAGTTTTAAAACCCGACATGTCAACCTACTCCTCCTCGCATATCAGATTTCAAAGTCCAATGTGCAAAGGTTATGATACCGCATATCGGACTTTAAAATCCAATATGCGAAGATCCTTCCATCCAGCTGCACACCGGATTTTAAAGTCTGGTATGCGATTGGAGAAGGATGAATTTGGAGGGCAATCGGGTTTTGAAGTCCGATTATCCTCTCGACGCATGGGAGACAATCGGAGCTTAAAATCCGATTGTCTATGCAATATAAAACAAAACTTGGAAAGAAACAAAAAGGAAAGGAAGAAAGCAAAGCAAACAAAGAAACCCGAAAAGAAAACAATAAAAACTTACCTTCACGACAATGATGATCGAAAAATTTCACAATGGAGCAATCCAATCCGAGTCACGGTGAGCAAAAGTGGAGGGCACGCGGAGAAAAAGAAGACAAACAATAATGAAGGAAAGAATCGCAAAAAAAAACTAAA
The DNA here is from genome assembly GCF_030272615.1 of Cryptomeria japonica. Taxonomy (NCBI): domain Eukaryota; kingdom Viridiplantae; phylum Streptophyta; class Pinopsida; order Cupressales; family Cupressaceae; genus Cryptomeria; species Cryptomeria japonica. The sequence continues at coordinate 737,011,691 of NC_081408.1, forward strand.
TAAACCATTAGATTAACAATTAATGCAGCATTAATGACAACTCGTAGTGCATGTCAGACTTTAAAGTCCGACATGCAGGCTAGAAATCCTTGCATGTCCGACTTTAAAGTCCGACATGCAGGCGAGAAATCCTTGCATGTCGGACTTTAAAGTCCGACATGCAATCTTCGGCCAAGCAAACTGCAGTTCAAACTTTAAAGTCCGAACTGCAGGGGAAGACTACCTGCAGGTCGGACTTTAAAGTCCGAACTACAGGCTGAGACTACCTACAAACACACATCAGACTTTAAAGTCTGATGTGTATAAAGCAAAAAGAACCATGCAGTTTGGACTTTAAAGTTCGAACTGCAAGTAAAGTTGCAAACTTAAGAAAAAGAAGACAACACTAAAAATGAAAAGCAAGGAGCTAAACGAACTAATCGACGAAGTCTATTAATCTCTCCTGGAGACCATAAGGTACGAAACATACCAGTTTCGTAGGGTTGCCTCGCGATTTTGGTCATGCTGAAATCGAGGACAATAGCTGGCTCTGACTGGGGAACAAGCTGCACCACTTGAATCTTGTAGAATCTATAACTCTGAGTGCCTGTATCCATTGGGCTATAGAGTTAAGCAACGAAAAGACTGAAAAGAAATGACTATACATATTTTACAAAAAGTGCAACTTCCTTTACATCGATCTCTATTAAGCAAAGAGCTTCAAATGTTCTCCACTATGAGGCAGCGAGAATGGGGTACCATCTGCATATGCAAGTAAGTAGCTATGCTTGCCACATACTTCATGAATAGTGAAGGGACCTCTCCATAAGGAGTCAAACTTTCCATGCAAACCCTTTGGTTCCCTCCTCTTGTCCCATAACAAGACTTGATCACCAACTGAGAACTCACGAGAAGTTGTTTTCCTATCAAACAATGCCTTCACTTGGATTTGGTGTGCAGCAATCCTATCTACCACTTTAGCTCTTGTTTCTTCCAGCTGAGAAAGAAACATAATCCACTTATCCGATGAATCTTGATATGTTTCATCTTCAATGGCTTTGGCGAGCTTTAATGCAAGAAGTTCCACAGTGATTGGAATCTCGAAATTCAACCCATACAAAAGTTGAAAAGGTGACATACCAATTGCTCTTTTTGGAGTTTACAATCCACCCATAGCACATCATAAAGAGATTTATGCCAAGTCCGTTGTTTCTCATCAACAAGCTTCCTCATAATAGTAACCAGATTCTTGTTGCTTGACTCCGCCTGACCATTTGCTTGAGGATAATAGTCAGATGAGTGTGAAAGAGTAATACCATGATCAAAGCAAAAGTCAACTATCTCATAAGATGAAAAACATGAAGCATTATCAACTACAATCTTATGAGGAATGCCAAACTTTGAGACGATGTTTTCCTTCAAAAATTGACAAACCACCATCGAGGTAGATTGCTTAGTTGGGATTGCCTCCACCCACTTCATGAAGTAATCTATCATTGTGAGGATGTACATGTGACCTGCACTTGATGTTGGATTGACAAGTCCAATGAAGTTAAATCCCCACTATTGGAAAGGCTCTTCAATTACTACTGGTTTAAGAGGGAGCGCAGCTAATTTGGGCTTACCAACAAATTGTTGACATTGCTCACACTTGCGAACCCAACTGTATGTATCTTTAAACAATGTTGGCCAATAGTATCTAGCATGCAAGATTTTGTGTGCAGTAACAAGGGTAGAAAAATGTCCACAAACAAGATCATGAAAAGCTTGAAGTAATCTTACTTGTTGTTGTTTGTCTACGCAACGCAGGAAATTATCGTCCACACCCTTCTTATACAAACCATTGTCCCATAGGACAAAATTCATTGCTTTAAGCTTCAAGGTTCACCTTTCTTTCCTTGATAGGTGTGCAAGACAATCTCCATATGTTAAGAGATATGCCAAGTCAGCATACCACTCATCAGTAGTGCTAACAAATAGAACATTAGGAAGATCTTGATTCATACCTTCGTTTTCAAGCACCACTTCATCAATTGATTTGTTGTCAGCTATCATCTGACATAGACCTTTTCCACGAACCAACTTAGTGGGCTTAATTTCCATATCATATTCTTGAATCTTGGCAACCCAGTTGCCCCTTTTAGTTCCAAACTCTTGTTGCATCAGAATCGACTTGACAATAGCATGAGGAATAAGAGCAATGACATGCGAATTCAGAATATAAAACCTGAAATGTTTCACCGCTTTCACCACGGCAAAAGCATGCTTCTCCATTTCTGAGTATTTCAACTCGTGAGCCTTTAGTGGATAACTCATGAATGCAATAGGTGATTCCACACCTTCATTATTTCTCTACATTAGTATAGCCGAACAAGTATGATCTGATGCATAGGTATACATGATAAACTCTTTGGTATAATTTGGGCATACTAAGACAAGAGCATTTGCCATGGCTTCCTTGATCTGATGGAAAGCTTTCTTTCCTTTGGGAGTCCACTTGAAGAGAGAATTACCTTTCATCATATTAACTATATGACAAGTCTGTTCAACAAAGTCTGGAATGAATCTTTGTAGGAAATTTACTTTACCAAAAAAAGAATGAACAACAGTCTTACTTGTTGGCAAGGAAAGGTCACGAATAGCTTTAACCCTTTCCACATCAATTTTTATACCTTATTTCGAAACAATATGCCCAAGAAATTTACCTTCAGTGACCCCAAAAATAGATTTCTTGGGATTGAGGGAAATTCCATGCTAACGACATTTCTCTAAGACTCGTTGCAGATGAAAAAAATGATCTTGACATTCCTTAGAATAAACTGTCAAATCATCTAAATAGACCATGATGAACTTACCAAGAAAACTTCAGAAGGCCAAGTCCATTGCACGTTGGAAAGTTGCTCCCACATTTATTAATCCAAAAGGCATCCTGCGATATGCAAAGGTACCCCAAGGTGTAGTAAATGCGGTCTAATGATGATCCTGCTCCAGAACTTCTACCTGATTATAACCCAAAAATCCGTCCAACATGGACATCATCTCTGCTTTAGTAACAGCTTGTAGGACATGATCTATGATAGGTTAAGGATAATTATCCTTCAAGGATGCCTGATTCAAGTTTCGAAAATCAACACATATCTGAATCTCACCATTATTCTTACGTACAAGTACAATATTGGATATCCAAGAAGAGTGGTGAATGGGGAAGATTATCTTTGCTTTCAACATCTTTTGTACTTCAGCAAAGATAGTATTAGAGATATTTGGGTTGTATTGTCTTTGCTTCTGACGGAAAGGCATAATACCTGGTTTCAATGGAATGTCATGGTGGAGCTCTTTGGGGTGAAAAGACTTTAGATCTTCATAGGAGTATGCCAAGACGTCAACATACTGCTGCAATAATGCAACAAATTTCTGCCTTTCTCCTTGTGAACAACACTTTCCAATGTTGATCATTTTTGGATTGTCTTCAGTCTCAATGTTTACTTGTTCATATTCCATTGACCCTGTAGTTGATCTTTGTTACTTTTTAACATAACGATCATGTTTGTCAAAAAGCTTTTCTAGCAAAACTAAACCTTTGGGGATCTTGTTTCCTTTTAATTGCAGGAATTTCTCTCTCATTTCTGCATCAATACTTTCAATTGCATCCTTTGAAGGGCAGTGACTACCTTCAAACTACAAATCATCAAAATTGTCAGTGGTCTGCCAAAAAATTATTACAAGATGATCATCATTAAACACTTGCCAGTGATCAGAGTTGTCAGGAACACTTGGCCGAAAAACTAACTCAACAACATAAGTTGATCTTGAAAAATTTTTGTGAGGAACCAAAGAAGTTGCTTATACTGCTAATGAGTCAGCCCTGTCATTGAATTCATGGGAAACCATAGATATATCAAAAGCATCAAATGCCTCTATTAAATCCCATACAAGGTTGCGATAGTGACACAACCTTTCGCTCCTTGTTTGATATATGTTCCTGACTTGACAGACTATTAACTCGGCATCTCCTTGAGCATGCAAGTTCTTGATTCCCTTATTCTAAGCAACATTCATTCCAAGAAGGAGTGATTCGTACTTAGCAGTGTTATTTGTGTTATCAAATTGCAATTTGAAAGAGAAAGGGAAAAGATTACCCTTAGGAGAAACCAAAACAATACCAGCTCTTGATCCGGTAGAAGAACAGCTGCCATCAAATTCTAACGTCCAAACATCATCTGGACTACCAATGCTGACGGTATCAAAATTGAGAATTTCTTGTTGTGAAGTTGAAGATTTTTCTGATTCCATAACACTACTTTCACAACTGCGTTCACAATCAACCAGGACATTATTGAGTGGAATGGCACCTTCACTCTTAGGAGTAACCTCTAAAATGTCATCAACATGCATAAAATAATTACCCATACCTAATGATTCGAAAAGAATTTGGGCCCGCTGATCATCAGACTTGACAATGGTGTATTTTGATTCTTTTTCTGGAAGTAATTATTGAACAACTCCTTTAATAGGAATACAAGCCTCAGTCATATCCATGTTTAACTCACCCCCAACATCTCTACAGAAATTTCTTCCCAACAATAGACCATAGGAGGCCGGTACATTGGCTACCAGTACTGTCATCTTAATCTTCTTTTCTCAGAATGAAGCAAAAGCAAATTGTGCGTCTTTGATTTGACCTATTAAGGGGACTTGCTTGTTATCCATAGAGAAACACCTTCCAAATTTTTTGGTCAAAGTCAAGCCAAGGGCATTGGAAACTTTTGACGGCATAACATTATCAGATGCCCCGGATTCAATTACACAGTTACTAAGCTTATAACCATTTATCAACAAAGAGATGTAAAAAGGTCCTATTTTCTCTACAGAAGAAGGGGAAGTTACTAAGTTATTTTGAAGTAAGTTAGACTTAGGAAGATTACTAGGGGTAGTATCTTTTTCTTTAACAAACTTGATCAAATGATCAAATTGATCTGGATTAGATCTCAAAAATTCAACTTCAGACATTTGTATTTTGGTTTTCTTATCATGGTCTAAAATATCAAATGACTGAAAGGAATTCATCACCAAAGATGGATTTGGATTCTCATTTTGAGAATTTAAAATATCTGGTACACCAGTCTTTGATGCATGTGTAGAAGAATTGACAGGTGCAAAAAAATTGATAGCAGTCAAAGAACCACTTACACTTTTATCCTTTGCGGTGTCCATTGAGATAGCCTTGTCCTTTGCAGGATTTGGTATGGGAGTCCCACGCTTCGCAATAGAAATTGGCAAATGTTGAGAGTCCTTAATTTGAATAGGATCGTCACTCTTCGCAATGACAGGTGGCTAAGTTGTCTGTGCTTGCAAATGGGTGAATACTGCAAAGACGTCCCCATCATGTGTATCTGGCGTATCATCTTCTTGATATTGCATAAACATGATATTAGAGTCGCCAGCCAACTCTGCATCACCTTCTTGACGTGAATTGGCATCTTCTTCACCAAAAGGGGGAAGATCATTATGTTTAGCTTCATAATATCATGTAGCTGAACTTTGGGTTGGTGCTTCCAACGCAAGCCTCTCTGGAGCAGGAGGTAATTTATTTTGATTACGCATGGCCTAATTGGAAGCATTGTTTGGATAAGTCCTTCTCGGAACATCACAATAAGAAGTATTTCCTTGTGAGGAAATTTGCTTCTTAAGTGCCAACAACTCTTCTTAAGTGCCAACAACTCATTTGCTAGCTTTTGTATCATGGGATCAACATAACTAGTTGAAGGGAAAGATGTATTGACAACTTGATTACTCCTAACCTTGTTAGGGTCTCTCCTTATCTTACCCGCAATGATAAGATCATATTCAACTGATATAGCCATTTCATGAGCAGCGGCCAAATTTGTAGGATTGTTCCTTAGCAAAAGAAAACTCACCTCTGGCAATTGGGCATTGATGAAAAGCATTTCAGGTTTCCAGCAGTGGGTCGTCAAGCAACTGGAATGCGATTGTGCAATCTGTTGAACTTTGCTACAAATTCACGCATAGCTTCCTGGGGTTCTTTCTTCGGCAGACTTGAACCTTGCTTCAAACAATGTTCTGAGAGTTGCCCAATTTGTGATACAAGCATTCATAAGATGATAGAACCAATCAACAGCAACTCCAAGCAAAGTCTCAATGAATAGTCTCACTGAAACATCTTCATGCTCAACACCTAGGACTCCACATGCGATGTAGAAGGCAACAATGTGTTCGTCCGAGTGCTGAGAACCATCACCCAAAAATTTGGGTAAATTTTTCCTCGTACCTTTGGGAAGTTCATGCAAAGGTGTGGTCAAGTTTAAAGGACCAAAAGCAGTACCCCAAGGTCCAGGAGCAGCAACCATCCTTAACGGATTATAGGGAACAACTGAAACTTGCAAACTTGACGCCTCACTCGGTACAGGAGATTACCGTGCAGATGGAGGAAAACTTCGTGTCCACTACAAAGGAGAAAGTGTCCGTGGATGTGTCACAAATGGAAAATTAAATTGCTACAATACTTCAAAAGTAGGATCAACAATTCCTGCTAATCGCTGCCCACGAGTGTAACTTCGATCAGCCAGATTATGATTTGAAGAAAAACAACAATATTGAAATTACAATGAAGCGCACTGCAACCCAAAAGACAAACTGGTTGCACATCGCTCCCCATTAGAGTCGCCAAAAAACTGTTGGGTGAATATTTTGTCACCATCGTATTAATGACAAAATATATAATTCACACAAAGCTATGCTGAGAAATTAATCTCTCCTCTCATCAAGGGGAGGTTCCCTATGAAATTTCTCCTCTAATTAATAAGAAATTAAATTTGTGGGTTGGTGTTGGGCATATAACTCTCTTTTTCAGAGTTTATGTATTCTCCCTTCACCTAGTTACAATTTCTCTATCTCTTTAGATACTTAAAGAAAAGAACTATGAATCTAACAAACTACACCAAGAGTTACTATTAAGCAGCACAAAGTCTCCTTGAAGGTAACACTAACTCAAACTGATCGTTACAAATAAAACAATTAGAAACTTAGCTTGCAGCTCAAAGACTTCAAGTATAAATTTCTAATCCTTTAAACTACAAATAACTGTAGCAATACAAATCTTACCACAAGTCACTTAATTTATCAAAAGATTTCTCAAATATGCTAGGAGCACAAAGTCTACTTGCAAGATTTGAGAGCTCTTTAACTACATAACAATATCTTCAAGATCAAAGAAGTAAAGAAAATATATATTCAATGGACATAGGAACATTAAATTATATAAACAATTTTCTTGATACAACACAAAGTTTGAGATCAACAAAACTGTTTTCTTTATTTGCTTGATAGAATTTTTACCACAAAAGCCCAAAGTCTTAGTTGGGATAAAAATTATGCAGAGTTTTGCTAAGCATGAAAAAGATAAATATTTACAAATGAGGTCCTCCTTATATAGGAAAAGAAGTTGAGAAAAAGGTGGGCACAGTTGACTTATTCAACTGCACAGTCCCATTTTACTACAACTACAACATAAAGAAAACGTGCAGCTGCATAAAAATTATCAGCATCTATTGGTGTAACTACACAAAGAAAAGGTGCCAAAAGGGGGCACTTCATTCTTCATTCTCCTTGTCATTGGATTTATGGAAATCTTCGAACTTAGCAAGGATGGCGTTCATCTCTGATTCGTTCGGCATCAGGGTAGAACTTGTGATAACTCGGACGCGGGAAATTGCATCTTCAATCTTTACCTGTTTCTTTTTAACATCCTTCAGCATGGATGCGAGGACTTCAAAACTGACCTGGATTTCTAACAACTTATCAAATGTATCAAGTGAGAAATCTTGTCCCGTGCATTGATCCATCAACGAAAGGAATTCCTACGTGATAACTTCAGCAGTGACGAGATTTTGATCGACATCATATAAATAACAAGGAAGATCACCAACTTTGGCAAAATTGAGATCAACCTTGTCATCACCTTCTTTCTTCTCCCGGTCCAGTTCCACAATCATTAACCTGATTGTCTCTTTCTTATGAGATAATAAAGACAAGATCTAGATGTACTTCTCCCTTGTGGGGATTACCTTATTTTCAATAAGGACATCTATCCTGAAATCCTCCATTTTGCTCCACAAGGTATTACTTTTCACAACTTCCTCAATCTCCTGTGATAAAGAGGTCTTGAGTCCTTGCATCTGACTCTGGATTACTTTATAATCTGACAATAGTCCCACTATTGAACTCAGAAGATGAGAGCCTTCTGACCTTAGCCGTGAAATCGACTCATCCATCACTAGGCCTTTAGCTCCCACCTATTCAATCTTCTTGAGGTCTTCAGTATCTATTGAGGATCCTAAGGGTTCAATCTCTTGAGAATATTGTGTGGCCTTTAGAAGAACATTGGTCAATTGTTCACACCTCTGCTTCAAGATATTTTTCTCATCCCTTTCCTGATCCAATCTTCTCAACAAAGAATTAAAGGCTGCATGTGAATCCAATTTCACACTCTCATGTGTTTCCACCTCAAGCTCTATGACCTGCATGGTATAATCTTCAGATCGTATGTTGCCTTTGTCTTTGTTTGACGATTGCACCATAACGTCAGCATATTTTCTCTTAGAAGTCAGGTCTACTACCACCCGAGATACCGTCTTTGGCTTCTTTGTTCCCTTAGGCTTTGGAGGAAGCAAAAGCTCAAAGTCAAACTCATCTGAAGAGATCACATGTTTTTTCCTCTTAGGGGCCACTACTTCCATCCAAGGGGGTAGTTTTGGATTGGTCGATGGAGTAGTAGCTCCTTGCTGATTTTGAGTTGAAGTTGTATATGGTGAAAATGGAAACAACAATGTTGAAAGACTAAATGAATTCAACCACAAAACCCTAGCCTAACAACAACAAAGATCCACCATAACATATGAAGATTACCTAAGACAATGCAAATCAAATGAAATCACAAAGATTATACCATCACATGTCCAATAGGGTTTGGATCTCCATTCTTCCTATCTCCATTGATCTTGCTTGATATATTTGCTCTCAGATTTTATATGTGCACAAGAGCTCAACAAATAACGGAAATGTGGTTGCAAGTAGGCTTGATTGCATATGCAAGTTCGAAAGTGTAGTCGGGGCTGAATGCATAGTGAGTTAGTTAGGATGCATAGATTGATTAGGGTTTGATAATGAAGGAAACATCTCCTTATATAGAAGACACTATAAGAAATGAAGGGATAAGATTGAGAGGTGTAAAAGAGGTCGGCTATGATTAGAGGGTAGGTAGAGGAAATAAGAAAATAATGAGAGGGTAGGTAGTGTAGGAATTAAGAGATGAATGACATGTGTCATAGGTAGAAAAGGTTAATGAATTAATTAAATAAATAAAGATTCATTTAATTAATAGAAGAAGTGGGATCAATTAAATAAATAAGATATTTATTTAATATAGGAAAAGGATAATTTAAATAAATAAATGTATTTATTTAAATGAGAAATAAGGCTAGAAGAGGATAAATGAATTAATTAAATAAATAAAGATTTATTTAATTAATAGAAGAATTAGGCTAAAGATAATTAAATAAATAAAAATATTTATTTAATTAGACATGAAAATTTTAGGTGTCTACATTTTGCCCCTCTTTGAGACAATGCAGCTCGTCGCGTTGTTTCAAAGAAGATAAGATGAACTGATACAAAGTTGCCCCAAGATGGGAATGATATGCCCCCTCGAGAGATTGGATGAAAATGTCTGGAAAGATCACAGACAATCTCTCGATAAGAAAGAAAGGCTAGAATGGACTGACCGGATAAAGTGACAGAGTCACAGGATAATGAAGACTGGCATGGGAGACTAGGGCTAGGGTAGTCTATAAGATAGACTATGAAGGGAATACATCCCCATTGTCATCCACACATCTAAGAGATCAGAGTGCAGAGCAAAAATAGAGCAGCAGCAGTCAGCAGCGATGGCATTGGTTTACAGATTCGATCGTGTTCGCCGATTCCAGAGGGCAGCGGATGGAGGAGAGTCGGTAAGTACCACAAAACCTCCTTGTAATTTGTCACAATAAATGTTGTCATAAATACATGTTAGGTAGGATAATATGTCTTCAAGGCCAAATCGGCAGTTCTATGATGAACATACGTTGTCGATTGGATAAGCAGCTTAGAGGATACACTCAAGCAGGTCCTCTAGGGAAGACTAGGATAGCAGATCGAGGCACTTTGTGATGAACAAGGAGTACCAAGACAAAGTACTTTGTGATGAACAGGGAGTACTAAAAAAAAGAGCAGCACTTTGTGATGAACAAGGAGTGCAAAACACGTAGTACTTTGTGATGAACAGGGAGTACCACTAGGCTAGAAGCAACACTTTGTGATGAGCAGTGAGTGTCACTAGGATAGAAGCAACACTTTGTGATGAACAGTGAGTGTCACTAGGATAGATAGCAACACTTTGTGATGAATAGTGAGTGTCACTAGGATAGAAGCAACACTTTGTGATGAATAGTGAGTGTCACTTTGACTGACATGATTGCTTTGCTTGACTGCAAGAGTACTTGCCTATGCTGGAGTCACAAGAGAGATTCCCATCGACGCAGAGGTTACGACCAGAGCTGACATTTGGGGATAGGGTTGTCATTGAGGTTATGGGTCTAAGATACATTCTGTATGTGCCTGAGTTTCGAGCGAATATGGGATTGCTGATTGCATTAGCTGAGAGATGGCACTTAGAGACTTGCACTTTCCATTTGTCGATGGGTGAGATGACAGTCACCTTGGAGGATGTATACAGGATTCTGAGGATATCGATCAATGGGGAGTTGGTTCCTTACGATCGAGAGGGAGACAAGGATGCACTAAGATGAGTGTTTCAGGATCCAGGACTAGAGATGAGGGCTGGACAGGGATACGATGACATGAACTAGATTAGCACTACCAACAGTACTGGCAGGAGTGATCAGTGGGTTCCTCTGTATCAGTTTTGTACCTTTTTGTATGATGATGTAGACACCTTCGGGTGATTGTAGCCATATGATTTTGACATCATTGTATCATGACACTTATGATTATATATATGAGATTATTCATCTTTACGGCAGCTATATGCATGTGTACCTATGTGATGAGATATTTCATGATGTAGGTTTTGATGTGATGCTTATGTTATGGATGCAAATATGTACATAATGAAATGCAATATTTTTGTTCTTTTATGTTTTTAATATGTTATGCCAATGCAAATGAATATGATAATGCAAATGATTATTTACATGATGAAAATGTAAAATGTGCTAATATGTGTTGTGTGCAGGATGTGATGCAATTGTGATATCTATATGTATGTATGAAATGCGAACATGTGATAATGTAGATGCAAACTACATGAAATGTAAATGTTTTTGGTGTGTCATTATACTCAGTCATGTGATAGCAGGCTACACAGACTCAAGAAGGATGATGGAAGTCAATCAAGAATGGGGATTGAAGATAGAAGATATGAAAGTGAAAAGAGCTTCTTGTGTGTTATCATCATTGAGATTTATTATGGCATGTAGGTTATGACAATCAAGGCATATGTTCGACCCATAAAGTCATTGTACCCGTTTGCATGGAGATAAGACAGTTGCAAACAAGGAATGCCCTAGTTCATACTAGACTCACAGTGTCCTCATATCCTTCGACAAGTCATAGCATTACTACGAGACAATCCATAGACAACAAAGAAAATAGGTGACGATACCCCATCCTCGCCTTTCTAGTCAAAGACATCCTGGAGATAGAATCTCTAGTCAGAGACATCCTGGAAAAGCTAAAAGACATGTCACCAAAAGATAAAATCAAAATAACACCAAGACTCGACACCAAAATCCACTGTAGTCCTCAAGTTTAGTGTCTTTTGTCACTTGTATAAGTCTTATTTGATTGTGGTCACAATGTTTAATTTCACAAAAGGATAGATCGCACTGAACCATAATGTTGTATGAGTCTGTTGAAAGATTTGATTTGTTGAAGCCCATTGTTGCTGTTATGTCTCATCTGAAATTGACTGAATCCATGAAACTGATACTTTATTGCAGAGAAGACGAAACTTTATTGCGGATCGACGATGCAAGTGTTTCTTTATTGTGGATTGTGCGTGGATAGATTGAAGAAAACTGGAAGAAACTGTACTCCTCAGAACATGTGATGCTCTCAGTTCCACACCCATTACAAGACATAGGATTTGCCTTGGCCATAGATAGGAACTGATTTATTATGGATGGAAAGGGGTGAAAAGGGAGGTTTATTATGAATGGCGAACCAATCTTGGGTAGATCAATAACAAGCCATGATGGGAATGGTGTATGTTTATTATGGATGTATAGGCTGTGAGTGTGTGCAAAGTGAAGGATGAAATGGAATCCTGAAGGAAGGAGGAGCAATGTCTCTACGCATGGCACTGGTGACTCAGTTTTCACCACGGTACTTGCCCAGGGCGCCACCAAAGTGGTTTTCACCATTGAACGAAATGTTTTTCTTCACTTTTTTTATTTTTTTTATTTTTTTGTTGTCACAAGGCGTCTATTTGCCAGGTTTTCACCAAGTAACGATTTTTATGTTTTTTATGATTTTTTTGTATTTTGAATTTTTGGAATTTTTTTTATTTTTTTGTATTTTTGAATTAGGATACTCTGAAGAGCTATGTGTAAAACCTACGAAGGTGCATGTTGTTGATAGGATCCTCCAAAGGTTCACCCTCTGTGGTTGAGAGCTGATATGCACCAGATCCATATGCTACTGTGATGATGTAAGGACCAAGCCAATTTGGTTCAAACTTGCCTTTCTTCTCTTTGTCTTGCTGATTTTTAGGATTTTCTCTGAGAACCAAATCACCTACCTCAAATGTGCGAGGCTTGATTTTGTAATTGTAGCTACATTGTTCCTTGACTGAATGATGTGTAGCTTGAGCGTTTGTATTCCTTGATAAAGGAATTGAAATAGAATTGCTAATGTGTAGACTACATAGGCCCGTATGCGTGTCACCTGAAGAAGTTTGGGCATCCCTGATAACAAAGTCCTTCAAGGAACTCCATTAAAGGTCCATGATGTATCGCCAAAAGGGAAAGGATGTGTGGAACAAATGGATGAGTTATGAAGGATTATGATTGTGAAAATAAGTGAAACTAGGATAGCATGATGGAGACTTAGGATCAACAAGTGTTATTTTTTACTTGAAAATTCAGAACTTTTGCCCCCAGTTATTTTGATATTAGGGGAGATCAACTCTTGTTCTTTTTCTTTCATAGGATTTTTATCCTTGACTTTGATTTTTGTGGAGCCCAGTAGCTTTTGATTTTGATTTGGACTAAAGGACTTCTCTTTATTTTTGACTTTTAGATTTTTCTTTTCAAATCTTGATTTTTGATCCCCAATAAGTGAGGGCTTTTGTGATTCTTGTTGATCCAAGTCTGGGAGAGGAGTGGAAATGGAATGAATGGATGATATGGTAAGGCTATGTGCGTTCTCAAGAGGGCTGGCGATATGCTCAATAGATTCTTTGTTGGAACCACTCTTAGGATTATTGATATCAAGAGTTGCTTGCACCGCTAGAGGAGATTTACATTCAGACTTAGTAGCCACAACACTAGGTGGTTCGTACCCAATTCCTTGCAAATTGTTTATAGATTGTTCCTGTCGACTGAATTCCTTAGGAGATAGTGGGAGTTGATCAACATGAAAGATATACTCACCACATCCCAGGTCTTTAACTTGAACTTTTCTTTGATCTCTACTTGTTTTGATGTAAAAGCTTTCAAGGATTCTGGATCCACATATGCCGATGAAGGAATAGCCTCTCGATTGACTAGTATTGTTATTTTTGATCTAGGTCGTAGATTTTTGCAATATATGAATGCATTTGGGTCAGCTTTGATGGTCACTTCAACTCCATTGTGTGGAAACTTGATACATCGATGATATGTAGATGATACTGCATTCATCTCATGAATCCATGGACGTCCTAGCAATATGTTGTATGTGAGCTCTAGATCAAGGACTTGACAAACCACATCTTTTGTAACTGGCCCAACTCTGAGAGGTAAGGTGACTGTGCCTTTGGATGAACGTTCTTCATCATCATATGCTTTGATGGTAATTTTGTTTGTAGAATTCATAGCTTTATCTGAATATCCCAATTGTTTAATAGTGATCAATGTGCAAATGTTTAGACCTACTCCTCCATCTATCAGGACTCGTTTTATTCGATATTTGTGTAGGAAGGCTTCAATGTGTAAAGGTGCATTATGTGGTTGACTTACGGAGGCATCATCAGCTTCTATGAATGTAAGGGAGTGTGGAACGGAAAGGTATCCCACCATGGCTTGAAACTGGTCCACGTTCAGATCAGTAGGGACAGTAGTGTCTCTCAAGATTTTGTCAAGAATGGCTTTATGTGCGGGGGATATGCGTAAGAGCTCAAGGATGGAGATGAGCACGGGTGTCTTCCCTAACTGTTCTACAAGGTCATACTCTGGCTTAGTTGATGAGGAAGTGGTGTTTTTAGCTGGAGCACCTTGCAAAGTGAATTTACCTTGACGAGTTGTAACATTACATTCAGAGGTAGGTTCAGAAGAAGATCCAATGCCTTTTAGGACAATCTTGGGTCTTTGGGTAGAATTCTCAGGCGTTTTGTCCTTGATGATAATGGTAGAGACAAAATCGTCCATCGAAATGTGATTGACAGTTGAATCATAGTTATAGGATGCTCTGGTATAATTTGTTTGCTCATCTGTGGCTTTGGCTTTTCCCTTGTCATGTTTTGGGAATGGTTCTTTAAAAATTTCATGTTCTTGATTGGATGAATGCCCTTCAATCTTAATGTCACCTTTATCAATGAGATCTTGTATGATGTTTTTCAATTGATGACAATTTCCTATTTTATGACCTTTGCTCTTATGAAATTCACAATACTCATCATCATTCCACCTATTTGGTTTAACCTTTGGCTCATATGAAGGAAAATCTGGAATTGTGATTATCTTGTTTGCCACTAGCTTTTTGAAAATTGACTCAAGTGGTTCTCCCAATGGAGTGTACTTCCTTCGTGATCTGGAAGTTGTTTGAGTATTCACTTGATTGTTTGTAGAGCTTGATCCCGAAAAAATGATTTTGGGTCGCACTTTATTGGCATAAACAACACCATCATTGACTGTGTTCTTATTTTTGTTCCAAAATCTTGGCTTATCTTTTCCTTTGAAGTCATCTTTGTTTTCCTTGAATATCTTAATGACTCCTTGTTCAATTAGGAGCTTTTCTATCGCTAAGCCTTTTTCAATGACATCCTTGAAGGTGGACAAACAAGCTTTCCTTAGATCATAGCCAATGTATTTGTTAACATTCTGGGTGAACATTTCTACCATTTTTTTTTGTGGAATTTCACAAGAGCATCTACTGGCTAGATTTCTCCATCTTTGTAAAAATGATGAAAAAGACTATCCATCCCTTTGCTTGGTGTTGCACAAAGTAGTGACTGATATGTCTGTCTCTATGTTGTAGGAGAAATGTTGGATAAATGCCTCTGCTAAGTCACCCCATGACTTAATTCCAGGTGGGAGTTGGGAGAACCATTCCATAGCTTGATCACCTAAGCTTTGTGGGAATAACCTCATCAAATATGTCTCTTCTGCTGCTACCTCAATGCAAGATGTGAAAACTATCTTATGTGTGCCTTAGGATCCCCTTTTCCTCTATACTTATCAAACTTAGGCGTCGCAAATTGTGTAGGAAAAGGAGGCATTGGAATGCTCTTGTCAAATGGATAAGGACATATGTCTCTCATTGTGTAAGTGGGCTTCGATGTATTTATGTCCTCCATTTTCTTTTGTAAGTCCCTGATTTGCTGTTCCAAATTGTTCTTCGGTAGAGACCGACTTCTTGGACCATGCCCCATGCCTAAACTACTATGTGGAAGAGCATGTTGCATATACGAATGATATTGATCATACACATGTTCATATGGAGGAGGTCTATAATGATGTTGCGTATATGGACCACTTGGTATAGAGTCATGTTGAGGAACGAAATATCTACTTTGTCCATGTATACCATACTCTACAGGGATGTCATGAGTTTGTTCTAGTGTGTTGCCCCCAAATTTTACGCGGGGTTTCCTTATGTCCAAATTTTGAGCATGCCTTTGAATATCCAATTTCTTTGGTGGTTGATCCTTAGCATTGGTATGTGGTCGAGCATATTTCTCTGCATAAGACTTCCATAATGGTCTACAAAGAGTATCATATGCTTGACCATGTGTGTATGGGACCTCTGGTTTTTGAAACAAAGATGATGGTGATTCAGGTACAAGATGTGGTCCTCTATTGCCTCCACTATTAGGCTTCCTTTGATCCATGTTGGAGTGAGTTTGTTGCAAAGGTCAATTTTCCATTATTTGAGACATGTCAAAATCACGAGGGATCTTGGTTCCACTTTGTGCCATCACTTGTAGAAAATATTGTCTATCTCTCCTCGTTATTTCCTCAACCAATCGATTAAAATGAGGATTCATAATGGTGTCTTCCACTTCTGCTGAATGTACAGAAATGTTGTCCATATTGTCATTGTGTGTATCATTGTTGTTTGTAGTGTCCATGTGCTCAACATTTGGAATGTTTCTATAAGCATCCATGTCAGGTAATGTAGTACGATCAGAATTGAAAAAGACATCATTGTCATACTCATAGGAACTCATGTTTACGGACTCTTGAGCCTCTTTAGCTTCTCTCCTAGATTTTTGGAAACGGGTTTCAACCATGAACTAGGTATTGACCGAGATGTTTGAGACTAGATGAAAATGGAAAGAGTATGGAAGACCAAGAGTTGGATGGAATGTAAATGAATCTGAGGTTTACTTGCAATGTCCAAAACGTAAGACCAAGTATGTATGTAGTAGAGTAGGTGTGACTTCCAAAGAGAGGATAGTTTCTCTTGATGAGGTAAGTTAACCTTGACTCTAAGTAAGACCAAATGAGACCCAAAGGTGATAGACCTTGATGAGGGACCACTTAGCAAAATGTTGTATGTATGTAGTGTGTTGACAAAGTATGATGAGGACAAGCAAGTGACCTTTTGACTCAAGTTTAGACAAATCTGAATGTAATGCAAGATGTAAAGTAATGATAGACTTTGTGAGACCCAAAAATAGGTTGAATGCTAGATGAAAACCTGAAGAGATAGCTTAGGAAGCTCAAGAATTCTGAAACTGATCGCTCTTGTTTGTTGGACTGTAAATTTTTCCAATTTGTGAAGTTGTTTGTTGTGACCAAATCTGAATGTTTGACTATTTTTTGTGACAAGAGGACACAATGTTGATGAGGACTCAATGTTTGCAAGTGTTTAGACTCAAAATGACTCCAAGAAAAGTGTGTTGTTTGATGTAAAATTGTTTTGCATACACTTGAAGACACAAAAGACACAATGTTTTGCTGTTTGGTCTTGAATGTTTGATTGTTCAAAATAAGTCAAGCACAATTCTTATGGCTGGCCAAGACAATAGTTGTTGATCCCACATGGAGTTTCCCCCGAGGCTACGCTATTCAAAGCGGATACTTAGATGCTTGACCCCACTGGCTCCACCCTCGGCACTCACTTCTCGGGGCAGCCAAGCATCAGACCCCACGAAAACTCCTCGTGGTGAACTTTGTATCTCTACTAAGAACCGTATGTGTGTGGGCCGCTACCAGAGGTCCGACCTCCTACCCCAACAACTAGAAGGATTTTGGCTTCTAAAACAAAAAGGTGCTAGTAAGGGCATCCGCTTGTGTGGCCATACATGTGGCACTTTCAGCTCTATAAATATAGAAGGCTCCCAGCCAGTAGGGGTTACGCCCTACAACTGATCAAATAAATTTGATCAAACAGGTTTATGGGGAGACATAGTGTCGGTATGAACTAATCAGCACATGTTATCCATAGTTTTCACCATGGATACAATTATTTATAGTGGTTTGGAAGAAGATGGATTTTCTTTTGCTACCACTTGGGTCATTCTCTCCTCACTAGTAGTCCTAATGACCACACGGGGAGACAGACCCTCTAAAGATGAAACAAAAAGAGCCTATTGCTCAAGACACAAAAGACAATGGTTCAATTTTAGTGCACCAATTGAAGTGTTTGCTAGTCTATGAGAACAAGGCACACAATGAAGATCAAAAACCCTTGCCAAGGTCCTGCAACAAAGATTTGTTAGTAGTTTGGATTGTTTCAAATGATCACCCCTTCCTGCAAGCACACAAGTTAGGTAAATTTTAGATCCAAAAGACTTTGTGAAATAGGGGCCTTCAACAATGCATTTTGTTGACCAATTCAAAGATCGAATTCATCATAAAAAAAAGACCACCTGTAAAATTTCAATAGATTTCCAGAAATGTAAGAAAATCCAAAAAAATTGCTAATTTGCTCCAAAAAATAATTTTTTATGAAAAATCATAAAAAATTCATATAAAATGCAGAATCGATCCAAAAAATCTGAACTTTGTACTGGAGATTCTTGATGGTCTTCCAAACCTGCATAAAAAAATTTCTACAACAAATTCAAGCAGTTTGTGAGATATGAGTAAAATAATGCAAACCCCTAATTTTCAAAGATCTTATTTTTGAGGAATGATTTTGCAAGAAATTTAAAATTACAAAGAACAGATCCTATGTATAATTCTAAGATATTTCCAAAAATGTAAGAAAATCCAAAAAATTCGCTAATTTTCTCTCAGAATTAATTTTTTATGAAAACTCATAAAAAATTCATATAAAATAAAAATTTGATCCAAAAAATCTGAAATTTTTACTAAATTCTCTTGATACTTTTTTTGACTTGCACATAAAATTTGATGCCAAAATTCAAAGCCGTTTGTGAGATCTGATCAAAATAAGGAAAAACCCTAATTTTTAAAGATCCAATTTTTAGGGAAATATTTTGCATCGAAATTAAAATCACAAAGAATAGATCATGTGTATAATTATGAGATATTTCCAAAAATATAAGAAAATCCAAAAAATTCTCTCATTTTCTATCAAAATTATTTTTTTATGAAAAATCATAAAAAATTCATAGAAAATGAAAATTTGCTCCAAAAATTCTAAATTTTGGATTGAGAGCTTCTGATACTTTCTTTAACCTGCAAAAAAAATTTGGTGCAAAATTTCCAATCCGTTTGTGAGATATGATCAAATCTCTCCAAGATCTTGATTTTGTGTCCAAAACCCTAGTTGCACAAGGTTATTCTCCAAATTGTTTTACAAAACAGCAATATAGGGTTAGAAAAATCTGCAAAAAACACAGATCTAACAAAATCCATGTCCCAAAGGGCGTGCCAAAATGTATATGGTGAAAATGGAAACAACAATGTTGAAAGACTAAATGAATTTAACCACAAAACCCTAGCCTAACAACAACAAAGATCCATCATAACATATGAAGATTACCTAAGACAATGCAAATCAAATGAAATCACAAAGATTATTCCATCACATGTCCAATAGGGTTTGGATCTCCATTCTTCCTATCTCCATTGATCTTGCTTGATATATTTGCTCTCAGATTTTATGTGTGCACAAGAGCTCAACAAATAACGGAAATGTGGTTGCAAGTAGGCTTGATTGCATATGCAAGTTCGAAAGTGTAGTTGGGATTGAATGCATAGTGAGTTAGTCAGGATGCATAGATTGATTAGGGTTTGATAATGAAGGAAGCATCTCCTTATATAGAAGACACTATGAGAAATGAAGGGATAAGATTGAGAGGTGTAAAAGAGGTCGGCTATGATTAGACGGTAGGTAGAGGAAATAAGAAAATAATGAGAGGGTAGGTAGTGTAGGAATTAAGAGATGAATGACATGTGTCATAGGTAGAAAAGGTTAATGAATTAATTAAATAAATAAAGATTCATTAATTAATAGAAGAAGTGGGATCAATTAAATAAATAAGATATTTATTTAACATAGGAAAAGGATAATTTAAATAAATAAATGTATTTATTTAAATGAGAAATAAGGCTAGAAGAGGATAAATGAATTAATTAAATAAATAAAGATTTATTTAATTAATAGAAAAATTAGGCTAAAGATAATTAAATAAATAAAAATATTTATTTAATTAATAGAAGAATTAGGCTAAAGATAATTAAATAAATAAAAATATTTATTTAATTAGACATGACAATTTTAGGTGTCTACAGAAGTTTCGGGAGTAGGTTGACTGGAGCCCGGAGCAATTGTGAGTGTTATTGATGGCCCTGATATTAAAGTATCTAGTGGAACATTTGCTGCTGCTGGCACCTCTTCAGTTACATATGGGAGAGTTGAAGGTGTCATGAATGCAACTTCAGCACTTACCAATGGTGGAATTTCTATGGTGGTGGTGGTAGTGACAGGTAAGTCTACTAAAACCTATTTTGCAAGTCTCTCTTCCAAGGTTTCATTAAAATCCATCATTGTGGATTCAAAAGTAGATGAAGGGATATCATCTAGATTGGAGAAGTTGGTTATTGTGAAAAACTGATTAGTAGCTTCCGATTGCACCATACCCATACTTAGATCCCCATCTTCTTGAAAATCCCCATCCTCTTGGTCAAAGTCAGAGTCAATAGAGTGGACGATTACTTGTGAGGTAAACGGGGCATCAACTTCAACTGGGCATGATGTTTCTTTAGCCTGTACTTGCTCTTGTTGAGGAATTTCACCTTCTTCAATTTCTTTGGCAGGTGGTTGTTCTGGCTCTTTAGTCACTGCTTCCTGTACCGCGGATGATGATTCACCATTTTTGGACCCTTTCACTATAAATTTAATCTCGGGCCCTTTCCCTTTTGATTATATTACAGGAGTTGAGGATAGTGCTTGCGGGTCTGCCCTGCTCTTCGTTCTCTTTTTGGCTGTAGCTATCTTGCCGACTGGTCCATCATTATTATCATCATCTCCTGAGCTAGCAGGAATCTATTTCATTCTAAGGTTCTTTGTTACCAGCCATGCATTGGTGTTTTCTAGGACAAGAGTAATCCTCTGAGTGATTGATTTACCCTCTTTCTTTGACCATTATACGGGAGGAAGCAGAGAGTCAACAATTTTCTTCTCATAATAGACTGGGTCTACTATGTCATCCGTATCTTCCATGATCATCGAGATCTTAGCTAAATCCAAGTTTTCAATTTGTTCTAGATTAAGGCAGCTGAAATCCATCCTTCTTATATCCTCATCATTTTGACAATCTGCCCAAACATCCTCCAACCTATAAACATGAGTATAACTCCTTTTGAGTTTGTTCTTTATACCACGAAATTCAAAACTGGTTCGGGCCTTGAATCTTCTCATGGTATTCCACTGCATTTCTTCCTCCATATTTTTGGCCTTGGGATTGGTTAGCATTGAGTACCTGCCGATTGATTCTGGGAATTTCAGCCTACTTTTATGTGCTTGTGATTGTTTTTCATGCACATTAATCAGTCGTCTGCACAACTCCATGAGGACAATTTTGTCTGGAGGGAACCTTGGTAGAATAAAGGGCTCACCTGAGAAGCATCCTATTCAGACGTAAGTGAATGTGGGAAATTGGAGGAATACACATCCAAAATGAGATACCCTGCTGTAAGCAGCCTCTGATATTCTCCACTTCTGCAGGTCTTTATAAAAAATGCACTTCCATACAGCAAAGAAGGCATCATTAACTCTTCTATAATGACTACCTTGATTCTTGATAGTAAGCTGATCATAATACTCCCAAACGGGTACCAACCTCCTATCACCCTTAGTAGATAAGCCTGGATATTGCCTCATTGAAGCAGCCGCATAAACTAGGTATGAGGTCATATAAAATTTCAGTGTTACTTTGACCTCCTTCAACTGAGCACAGAGGGAATCGTTGATTTGTTCACCCCAATCAATTCTTGTTGCTCCTTTCTTGATTATTTTGATATAGTAGCACATTCAGCTTTGAAAGTAATGAGAGTCTTTTAACCCCCTCACCCTTGATAACATGGTGACCATGTCATTGTATTCCTCGTTGAAATAACTCCTGTGAAAGCCCTTAGGCCATCGTGAGGTTAGGGAATTTTTTGCAGTAGAGAGGAAAACAGTATTGATTACCTTCTTGCATTTATCCCCGTTCTTCTCATAGTACTCTTGAGCACTTTCTTGAGTAATATCAGCCACCTCTTCAATTGGGGAACCTTTGAAGACACTATTGAAGAATACACTGTCTAGGGTGATGATAACATTCTGATCTTCATCTTTGACCTGTCTTGTATTTGGATCAAAGTGATCTGCTACTGCAAGCACAAATTCTGGATCATGAGCTGCAACTAGAAAAGATGCATATATATGCAACTCAGAGTTGATCAGATTAGTTAGGCGAGCAGGAGCCTTCTTAACTTGGTCAATGAATTCTTGCATATCTACATGCCCAGTTTCAGTGTCTCTAATCTCCTTGATATTCGAGTCTACTGAACTCTCTAGGTACAGATTCAAGTACTTGTCGTACTTGTACTTCATCTTTCTTGATGATGCTTTACTTGGAGAAGATTCCAACTGACCTGAGAAAGACTCGGCTTGTTGTGAGGGAGCTTTGACATTCCTGATGACTGCATTCAACACTGATGATTAGCAATTCATTATTATCAAAATCATTTTTTCTCAAACGGATCGAAAAACGGGACTCAAAATAGGCTTGGGAGTAAAACTGCCAAAAACAACAAGTCGGGGAAAAAAATCTGACATGCTCTTTTGAAAACAAAAATTGCACATGAGACTTTAAAGTCTGAAGTGCAATGAAAAACACCTTGATTAGCACATCGGACTGCTAGGGTAAATAATGTTGATTAGCACATCGGACTCTAAAGTCCGATGTGCAAACTCGGGGTAGGTTATTAGCACATCGGACTATTTCGGGGAAAATCAATTAGCACGTTGGACTTTAAAGTCCGATGTTCAAGGGTAAAGCCATTGGAAAAATCAGCACATTGGACTTTAAAGTCCGATGTGCAGACAAAGGGAAAACAATAGGTTGACATGTCGGGTTTTAAAACCCGACATGTCAACCTATTCCTCCTCGCATATCGGATTTTAAAGTCTGATATGCGAAGGTTATGATCCCACATATCGGACTTTAAAATCCAATATGCGAAGATCCTTCCATTCAGCTGCACACTAGATTTTAAAGTCCGGTATGCAACTGGAGAATGATGACTTTGGAGGGCAATTGGGTTTTGAAGTCTGATTGTCCTCTCGACGCAAGGGAGACAATCAGAGCTTAAAATCCAATTGACTACGCAATACAAAACAAAACCCGGAAATAAACAAAAAGGAAAGGAAGAAAGCAAAGAAAACAAAGAAACCCAAAAAGAAAACAAGAAAAACTTACCTTCACGGCAATGATGATCGAAAAATCCGACAATGGAGCGATCTGATTTGAGTCACGGTGAGCACAAGTGGAGGGCGCATGGAGAAAAAGAAGACAAACAATAATGAAGGAAAGAATCGCAAAAAAAAATTAAATAAACCATTAGATTAACAATTAATGCAACATTAATGACAACTCGCAGTGCATGTCGAACTTTAAAGTTTGACATGCAATCTTCGGCCAAGCAGCCTGCAGTTCGGACTTTAAAGTCCGAACTGCAGGGGAAGACTACCTGCAAGTCGGACTTTAAAGTCCGAACTGCAGGCTGAGACTACCTGCAAACACACATCAGACTTTAAAGTCTGATGTGTATAAAGCAAAAAGAACCCTGCAGTTTGGACTTTAAAGTCCGAACTGCAGGTAAAGCTACAAACTTAAGAAAAACAAGACAACACTAAAAATGAAAATAAAGGAGCTAAATGAACCTAGCGATGAAGTCAATTAAGCTCTCCCAGAGACCATAAGGTATGAAATGAACCAATTTCATAGGGTTGCCTCACGATTTTGGCCGTGCTGAAATCGAGGACAACGTATCAGAAGGATTTATGGAGGCCGTTGGAAGGAAAATCCAAGAAATCGTCAACAATAAGTGATAAGTATTGGAATATTTTGGATAGAAAGATACTGGGAACCATTCGGTTGTGCATGGCACCATCTGTGGCATTCAATATAACAGAAGCAAAGACAATAGAAGATCTAATGAAAGCTTTGGCCAAAATATATGAAAAACCCTCAGCCTTAAATAAGGTATTTCTCATGAAATGTTTGTTTAATTTACAAATGATCGAAGGTGGATCTATGAAAGATCATTTAAATGAGTTTAATATGATTACCAATCAATTGACTTCTGTAAAGGTAAATTTTGATGAAGAAGTTATGGTTCTGATGTTATTATGTTCTTTACCTGAAAGTTGGAATAGTTTTGTAATGGTGGTTAGTAACTCTGTTTCTGGTTCAAATACCTTGAAAAAGCTTAGGTGGGTCCACATTAGGTAGTGTTTTGAAAGCAGAAAGCAGGGGCAGACCAAAGGAGAGAGGAAAAGGTTTTGGAGGTCATGGGAAGTCACGAGGAAAAGCAAAGGACAAAAGGTCCCAATCCAAAGGATCAAAAGATTGATGGTATTGTGGAAAACCAGGTCATCTGAAGAAAGATTGTTGGTCTTGGAAGAATAAAGAAGGAGACAAATAAGAGGGTAATAAGAAGGAAAATGTGGTAAGTAATAAATATGGAGAAGATGCTTTGATTCTTTCCCTAGATAATGTTGATGATTCATGGGTTTTAGATTCAGGGGTTTCATTTCATACTATGCCCCATAGAAGTTATTTTCTTGATTATGTCCAAGGGGATTTTGGGTTGGTTTATTTAGGAGCTAATGAACCCTATCAAATTGGTGGAAAGGGAAGAATTAACATTAAGTTACAGAATGGGAATCATTGGCTACTACAAGCGGTAAGGCACATTCCATGGTTGAGTAGGAATTCAATTTCAGCAATAAAGCTAGGTGATGAAGGTTGCACAATTGCTTTTAATGATAAAAATTGGAAGGTTTAAAAGGGTGCCTTGATAGTAGAAAAAGATGTGAAAGTAGGCACCTTATATCTTTGTAGAGGTCCTATTGTTCCTTCTACTTTAGTTGTTGCAAAGAAATCCCAAACACATTCAGGAACAAATGTTGTGGGTTCGCAGGAAGAAACTAAAACAATTGTTATAGATTCTGAGACAACACCATGGCATAACAGATGGGCATATGAGTGAAAAAGGTATGAAGTTACTTCTTTCTAAAAAGGTCTTACCATGTCTGAAATGCAGTAATATGGATTTTTGTGAAAGTTGTGTATATGGGAAACAAAAGAGAGTTAGTTTTCTCAAGGATGGGAAGCAAAAGAAAGATGAAAAGTTGGAGCTTGTGCATACATATGTATGGGAACCAGCTCAAGTATCTTCTCTTGGTGGCTCTCAACATTATGTTACATTCAGAGATGATGCAACTAGGAAGGTTTGGATTTATTTCCTTAGGTAGAAATCTGATGTATTTGAAACATTTAAGAAATGGAGAAGCTTAGTTGAGAATGAGACAGGTAAAAGATTAAAATGTCTCAAATTTGATAACGATGGTGAGTATTGCAGCCAATAATTTGAGGATTATTGTTCCATTAATGGAATTCATAGGTAGAAAATGGTTCCAAGAACTCCATAGGAAAGTGGAGTGGTTGAGTGCATGAACATGACAATAAAGGAGCATGGGATTGTATGTTGTGTTGCCTTTAAACACGTGGGTAGAGGTTGTCAATACTATTATATATTTAATTAATAGAGGTCCCTCAGTTCCTTTGGGTTGTGGTATTCCAAAGGAAGCATGGATAGGTAAGAGGGCGAGTTATCCTTTTATCAAAACCTTCAAATGTGAAACATTTGCACATGTAGCTTCTAAAAATAGAACCAAGCTGGATACAAAATTAAAAAAATGTATTATTTGTTGGATATGGCATTGATGAATTTGGTTATAGGTTTTGGGATGTTGAAAATGTTTAAATTATGAGAAGTAGGGATGTTGTATTCAATGAGAAAGTGGTGTACAAGGATCAGTTGCAACAACATGAGAAGAAAGAAAAGGATTATGTTGTGCTGGATGATATTCCAAATAGTGTTGTTCCAGTGGTTCCTCATGGTCCGCAACAACAACCAGAAATACTACAAACTCCACTGAATGTTCGATGGTCAACAAGGCTAAGTAGACCTCCTGAAAGGTTCTCTCCCTCTTTGTATTCTATTTTGTTAATAGATGTTGGTGAACCAGCAGGATATGATGAAGCTATGCAAGTGGAGATAAACATTCAGTGGGAGCTTTCCATGAAAGAAGAAATGGACTCCTTGCAAAAAAATCAGACTTGGGAATTATTTAAGTTGTCCGTAGGTAAAAAGCCTTTACAAAAAAAATGGGTTTATAGGCTGAAAGAGGAAGATGGAGGCAAGTATAGATTTTAAGCCAGGTTAGTTGTCAAGGGATTTGCATGGAAAAAGGGACATTGATTTTGCTGAATTTTTTTCTCTAATTGTTAAGATGACTTCTTTTTGTACTTTTTAAAGTATTGTGGCTATTGAAGATTTCCCTTTGGAATAGTTAGATGTGAAACCTACCTTTCTCCATGGTGATTTGGCGGAGGAGATATATATGGAACAACCCCAAGGATTCGTAGTCAACGGTAAGGAGAAATTGGTGTGCAAAATGTAGAAGAGTTTATATGGCTCGAAACAAGCACCTCAATAATGGTACTTGAAATTTGATAGTTTTATGGTTGAGAAAGGCTACAACAGGTGTAATTTTGAGTACTGTGTTTATTTTAAGAAGTTGAATAATGAAAGTTGTGTGTGTGAAAAGTGGATGAAGCAGGATGTCACGAAAGCGACTAAAAGATATCGACAACCGAAAGCATAGATGAAGCACTTCAGTACAAAAGATAAGACTAACTTGGACAAAATCCAGCAACCATACTCATTGATAGGAATGTCTGGTTTCAAAGAGTATGTACCTTGTATAAGATCAATTTGTCTAGTTTTGAGTGTACCCTTGTATAAGACATGTTGATGTTTGATAGAGTTTGGTACATTAATTAACAAGACATACGATAAGTTTGATTGTGGACCTTGAGAGTTTGTTTGTGATTGATTTGGTTTGATGGATGGTCTATGCTTTCTTGCTTTGATTTTTTTTTTAGTTTTTTATTTTTTTCAGGACATTTTATGATTTTTTAGGATTTTGTTTATGACATTTTATGATTTTTTTAGGATTTTCTCATCTATGCCCCCAGTATGCAGATCTATATGACATGATAATCTGTAGAATGCATATGGAGATAATGATTTTTTGATATGACCTATGTTAATGCAATATACATGATGAAGATGCATTTCCTATTTGAACAAGGATGACCGTGTTTATTTAGCATTTTGTAATACACCAATTGAATTGGAGGTACAAAATATTTCATACATAAGCGATCAATCAATCCTTAAGGTCCCTTGGAACATCCAAATTAACACACTTAGTGACTAGGATTTACAAATGGAGACACAAAAAACTTCCCCATAGATTCTTGAAACTTTGATTTTCTTTTGTCCATGTGTGTGCAAATGTGTTAATTCCCGCTCTTGTGTTCACTAAAGATCCTTAGCACCCTATATGACTAGCTACGTGGAATATTCTAACTTCAAAAGCATCCTGAATAGAGCCTCGCTGGCAGCAAGCTTTTAGAGCTCCAATGAGGTTATAGACTGTAATTTCTCAAATATTGCTACATTGTCAGCAGGTGTTCATAGCCTTGATGGAGTTAGTCACATGTTCCCATAGTCAAGGTTTTTGTCACACTTTGTATGCGTGATATTTCAGTTATATATCATTTCTCTTTTGCCTTGAGATGAATATTTGGCATAACACTTTTTCTCTCTCTTTTTTTTTTTGCCTTGACTTGTAAGTAATGAAACCTACTTGGGTGTGACAATTACAACAGTGCTGAAGTAGAATTTTAGATTTTTCACTAGTCATATGATCAACTAGGTGTCTATAATGAATTAAAGATTGTTTTAATGTGTTTGAGATATACCAATTGATAGATTTTGAGTTACCAAGACTCAAATAGTGAAATCACTACCAACCATAAGTAAAGCATCGCCACAGGGTAATGTTGAAAATGAATGACCTTATGACCTCAAAGACTTCATGTCTTAATATATAAGAAAGGAGATGCCCCTTGTTTCTCTTGAATGCAAGCAAATGATAAACTTGGACAGTTGCCATGTTTTATTAATGCTGCTATATGCCAATGCATAAATTTTGTGAATGTGATGCATTTAAAAACTATATGCGATGTAGTGCTTTGAATAAAATGATATGCAATGGAAAAAGAAAAATCTAAACTAACCCAACCCTTAGATATAATATTGTTTAAGGTGCATGTTGTTCATAGGGTCAGGGAGTTTTGTGTAGGTAGTTCATTGGTCCAGCATAAAGATGTCTTTCCAAGAAGGACTCGACTAAGTGTACATGACCACCATCTCCAATGTAGATTTCCTTAGTTTTTGGATTTTGTGATGAAACTAGGGTAACGTCTTATGCAAAGGATTGGATAAGGGATATGGAAGGATGAAAAGGAGGTGTTGGATAATGGATCAGATATTGAAATTTTGGTGCATGAGCGAATGGAAACGTTTGCGGGATCACCATTGGCACACATCTTGAGGGATGGTGGATTGATGGAAGAAAAGTGAATCTCTGATTTTGAGATTTGGATGGAGGAACAATCAGGGATTTTGGGACATAAGGATCCAAAATGGATGAAGGAGGTGATGGAGAAATAGAATTGGAAGGTTTGGATGGAGGAACAACAATCTTGGTTGTTGATTTTAATTCTTCTTTAGACTGTTGTGGATCAAGGAGACGCTTAGGGATCCACATGGTTTTTGATTTTTCATGCTTTTGTAGTTTCTTGGAACACATTACTTCTACAAGTGCCTTAGGAACCCATATAGCTTTTGATTTATTTTTCTTTTGGTCAATGAGCCTTTGTGTCCTTCTAGATGGATGGAAGGTATGCGGATATGTACGCCTTTGGTGATCTTGCACAAGGGATGGAGGAATATAGGGTCCTAAAATGAATGGAAGAGATGAAGGGGAAGGCGTGTACCTGGATTTTGGTTTAGTAGGGATACCAACATCTTGAGGAATGTCACTGAGACCATGACTCTTAATAGTTTCTTTATAATGGATGGATTCCTACTTGTTAAGGTCTACCCCTTTGCCTTTATAAATATTTTGACTTGTAGGATCATGAGAGGTGTTTTTAGGCATGAAGGATCCTTGAGGTGAACTTGGAGGATAATGACAAGGAAATGAAGGTATACTTTTATCTTGACATCCAAGAGGATCATTGGATGGAGTAAGAATGGTGTTTGACTCTTCATTTTGAATAGGATCGTTTGAAAAGGTGGAAGAGGCATCATGGTCTTGCTTAGGAAGGATGCTTTGCTCGTGAGATGGAAGGGGGTCATCTTGGAAGAAATGGAAAGGTATAATGGGATCCTCGTGGGATTATAGGGAGGTGATATCCTTTTCAATCAATGGATGGGATGGCCCTTGAGATAGCCATTGAGGGTCAACATGAAAAGTTTCATCATTAGGTTCATTATTTGAGAGATGTGATATGGACTATTATTGAGAAGGCTTAGGAGATGGAGGCATCGTGGAAGATATGGAGGCTACATGTGGGCTATTGCTAGACACAGGTTCCTAATTTTGATCATGCTTGGTAATGACATCTGGTTTCTCTTTAGGTGACTTATTATGATATTCAATTTCAATAACACCATCATCAAGGAGGTCTTGAATTTTATGTTTTAATTCTATGCAATTCGAAGTGTTGTGTTCATTTTATCTATGATATGCACAATACTTACTCAAAAATAAACATCCCCATGTGGTCTTTTTAGGCAATATGATAAGATTATGCTCAAGAAGCTCTTTCAAAGTCGACTCAATAGATTGCCCCAGAGGTGTAAACTGTCTATCTAGGGGATAGATGCCTTTTTGTCTTGGTGAAGATGTCTTGTGATCTTGTATGAGATTTGACTTTTAATTTTCAAATATTTTATGTTGCACCTTATATATTTGTTTTAACATTTCTTGAAGTCTAGTGTTCTTAATATCATGAATTTTTATCTCAAGAGGGGTCATTGAATCTTTTTGTTGGGCCAAGGTAGCCATGGGCTTCTTACTATTGTCAGAATTTTTAGAAGATCTTCTAGTTTGAACAGGCATTTACAACCGATGGGACCAAGAGCTAGATGTGTTGCAAAAGTCAAGATCAAATCGGAGCTAGTTGTTCGTTTAACATAGTGATTGAGAGAAGAAACAAAGATTTAGTCTGGTTTCAAGAAAGATCTATCCTGTGTAAGATGTGGTCTAAGCAACTTAGGTTTGATAAGTAGTTGATTTGAACTAGCTGGAAGATGATAAACAAAATTGTGCAACACAACGATAGGGGTACGCTATCAAGATTGTTTATGCTCAGGATTATGATAACTAGTTCTATGCTTGTTGTAAACTGATTTAGGCAAGTTTGACTCTTTTGGACTGACAAAATCAGGAATTTGTACGACAGAGTTTACAGACCCAGACGCGAGTTTAGCAACTCCTGAACAATAAAGACAGTTCCTCGTATGAGTTGTTGCCTAAACTTGTACAACAATTTAGTGCCTCTAGACAACAATATATTGAGTATGAGTTGTATTCGTACAACAATATGTAAAGGACTAGACGACAATTGTGCAGTCTTGTATGATAATTTTTACAGAGCCAGATGACAAATTGATAGGATCAATGAAGTCTCCTATGACAATACTTATGTAGAAGGATGATAATTCAACAGACTCGTATGATAGAGTACTGGACAGAGACGAGATTCTGACAGACAGAGTTTTGGTGACTGATGAAGACCAGCTTTTGATAAGGACTGAGTTTTTGATGTTTTTGATTTGTTTTTCTCCAGTTTTAGTTTCAGGGATGAAAACACAGTAAACACGCAAGATGTATAATGACTTCAATCACAACATGCTAACCCTACGGAAGTTGGCTTAGAGAAGAAAATATTTGCTTGCTGACTTAGGTACACACCCAATAGCTAATCAGAATATGACCGTTGAGTCTCACGCAATCGATTATCAACGCTGTATTAGCCGACTCCAAATGCTAATGGGGGTATGATATGGCAAGTGTCTTGGGAGAGTTACTATCTCTCTTGCACAGAGATTATCCCCCTTTCAGAGGTGAATCGGTAGCCTCTATCTTATAGTTCTTAGTTAGCAATTTCATTCGAAATTACCCCTTGAAGTCACGCAAGCATGATTGAGGCCTATAGCTCGAACTGAAACAAGTTGTAGTCACGTAAACATGATTGAGACCACAAGGCCCTACAAAATGCTTGATATGAGAGATCTCAAAGAGAAAACTCAAATAATCTCGTCCTCTGAGACTTTAATCACCAGAGGCCTATTTATTATAGTGAGTTGGAATGCTTAGGTCCAGCTGTACTCACTTGGGTCGTTCTCACAGGGTGATTACTTTTTTCCCACTGTGATAGGCCCGCTAAAGGTACACAAATCTCAAACTTAGAAAAAGCTTTGAGGGTTTGGATTTCTGTTTGTCTGTGCAAACAAGAGCATACTCTCCTACCTCTTAGAATTTTCTTAAAACACAAAAGACAAATTTGTTCATTAACCAAATAGCAATTTAGGTGCCTAAAAATGAATTTAAAGAATACACGATGTTCACTTGAGTCTCCTTAGGCAACCTACAAAGACAATGAATCAGTAGTCATATTGTCTTTATGCGACATGCATTTTCTTCGACAAGTATTCTGCAAAAATTGGTTAAGCTGTTAAAATTTCTCAAGTAGATAGAAAACAAGCTAGGGTCAACATTAGTACCGTAAAAATCCAACAAGAAAAACCCTAAAATTAGATTTTATTTTTTTTTAAATACCAAAATCCAGAATACCGTACGAGCATTCGCACCGAGTCGTACGATAATTCACGACGAATCGTACGATACCTGCAGTTTGTCGTTTGGGCCTCTGCGAAAACTCATACGAGTTTTTACAGAGACTGTACGGAAATAAAATCTGAAAAACAAAATCTAAAAAATGGAAAATAAGTTAATCTGTGAGGCCGAAAGATGTAGTAATTCTGCCCCATGGTGCGTGCCAAAAATATGTGTGTGAAAAGTGGATAAGTATCTGCAAGTTGTAAGACACAACACTTCAATTAGGTCATTGCATGCATGGTTAGACAGATATAATCATGAATATAAAAACCATAACAAATCAACCTATTGCCTTCTAAAAGATGCGAGTATAGACTTGCTCTCATATTTGTACAAGCAATACTAATGACTAGACTACGCCAAGATGAAGGATTTAATCTATATGAGCATAAGAATGAGCTAAATGGATGCAAGATTATGCTAGATGGATACAAGATTATGCTAAATGAATGAATATTAAGATATATGAATTCAAGAAATCATAATTGAACTAAATATGCAAAAAGCTAAACTAAGATGCAATAATCTCAAAAACACGATATCTTCAATGACTCCAGAGAAAAAACTACTTAATAACAATAAATCTCCAGGGTGTTTTGAATGAGAGATGAAGGCTGAATTTATAGAGACTCAAAAGAGAGACCAACGATCAAGATCGATTAACAATGAGCAGTTGAGATTCTTCAAGAAAAAGCAAAATTTAGAATAATTGAAATAATTGAGAGATCAGATTAAGTTAACCTTGAGATAGATTCCAATTATATATTGATTGAAATGCATTCTGATTATAAGTTCGAATTTGCATTGGAGATAAAATTTAGTTGATTCCATGCACTTGAGATAAAAATAGGTGATTCCATGCACTTTTCTTTAATTTATTCAAGAAAAAAGCCTTTTCAATGCAACTAAACTTAATTTCTCAAAAGCTTTGAGTTTTAATTTTAAAGAAAATGATTAATTCAATTTAATTACTTTTTTAATTTTTCAAGTTATCTCAATTTAGAAAAAGAAATATCTCAAGTTTGATTTCTTCTCTCAATTTAATTCTTTTTTTTTTCAATTTAACTCTTTCTTTTGCAGATTAATTCCTCTTTTGTGATAAATCTCTTTTTGTAAATTAATTCCTTTTTTTATGATTAAATGACAAATATTTTTATATAATTAAATATGCTAGGATATTTAATTAACTAAATAGGATAATTGATCAAAATGATTTACCTGGAATGATTTAATTAATTAAATATTTATTTAATTAATTTAGAGTGATTCATTTGCCATGTGACATTTGATGATTTAAGAAATTAATTGTGTGCTCAAGATTGATTTAATTGCCTTTGGTTAGGACCTTGGTGATGTTGTCGAGATTAGGGGCCAATGGTTTAGGTGACCATTTTTAGGGTATTACAAAAGCTAAATTATTTTGTGTTTAAATGTTGATGACATGCTTGTAGCAGGGTCTAACATGGATCACATTAGAGAATTAAAACAAAAATTAGCAGAATCATTTGCTATTGTTGGTGTAAATAATTATTCATCTTGGATATTATTACACTTACTTAAGTTTACTTAGGAAATGCATTTCATAGTAGTTTGGGTATGAGACACTTGGGTGTTTGTGCCACATTGGGATAGTGTGTGTAGGAGAATTTCCACCTTTTATGGTGTTGATCTTGTTGTTACACTCCACATTCAGTGGGTGATCCACCTCATGTGGACTATTATATTATTTCTCCTACCTACCCACACCTATTTCCTACCTACCCTTGTTTCTTATTGAGCCACATGTCATGTTTGTGTGCTCACATATCCCTAGCCTTGCCTATATAAGCAAGCTCATCTACATTGTATGTAATTGATATTATTGATCATTTTCTATTGATGAGAATACAGTTTATTCTTGTCCTATATTGTGTCTCTATTTTGTACATTTCATTGAGCTCTTGATCTTGGCAAAATCTCACAGCTATGAAGGATTTGGGGGCTGCAAAATGACTCCTTGGTATGAAAATTTGCAGAGATAGACGGAATAGAAAATCGACTCTATCTCAGGCTAATTATAGTGAAAAGGTGTTGTAGAGATTCCATATGGAGAATGCAAAAGTTGTCAATGCACCTTTGCCTAGTCATTTGAAATTGACTAAGGAGATGTGTCCAAAGACAAAAGAGGAGAAAGAAAAATTGTCCAAGGTACCATATGCTTTAGCTGTAGGAAGTTTAATGTACGCCAGGGTATGCACGAGACCAAATATTGCACATGTTGTTGGAGTTGTCAGCAAGTATATGAGTAATCCAGGATTGGAGCATTGGAATGCAATAAAATGGGTTCTCGGGTATTTGAGAGGTACATTCAATAAACATTTATGTTTTGGGGACTCTAATATTGATTTAGCAGGTTATGCAAACTCGGATTTGGCAGGGGATATTGATACCAGGCGGACCACTACAGGTTGTGTCTTTACTGTAGGTGGGAGAGCGATGAGTTGGATCTCCAGGTTGCAAAAGATGGTCGCTTTATCCACCACAGAGGCAAAGTATGTAGCTACAACAGAGGCAAGCAAATAGATGATATGGATGCAATATTTCATGGAAGAATTGGGAAAAAGACAGGCTAATAGTCATTTGTTTACTAAGAGTCAGAGTGCCATCCATCTTACAAATAATTATATCTTGCATTCAAATGTAAAACACATACATTTGAGGTATCACTTCATTCGGTCAGTATTGGATGATGGACAATTAAGGCTGGAAAAGATACATACAGATAAAAATCCAACAGATATGTTTACAAAGGCAGTGAAAAGGGACAAGTTGAGCTCGTCTTCAGCTTTGGTTGGTCTTCAAGACTAAAAACAATCAAAACAGAACAACAGAGTCTAGGGTGTTTCATTCCAATGGGAGCTACAGGTTCAACGATGTTATGATCAGTCTCCAAGTGGGAGATGATATGTTTTGGAGTCTGATTAGTCTTCAAGTGGGTGATTGTTGTTATATGGACCCTAATCAGACTCAAAGGTTAAACATTTCCTACTTCTATCAATGCGGTTTCCCCCCCATAATTTTTTGACAGGGGTTTGGGGGCAGCGCCCCCAAGATGGGTTTAAGGGGCAGGGCGAGGTTGAGGGGCAGTGCCCCGCAAGACCAAAAGACTTATTATTTTATAAAAGCGTTGAGTGTTATTTTTCTATTGGCTGACATGTTGTAACCCTATTTTTTGTAACCAACATAAGTCTGGATAAAAAGGTTAAGGGTTAGGGTTCTTTGTAGATAATTTTATAGTATTTTGTAGAGGTATTTAGTTGCAAGGAGATTGTTGGTTGTAATCGGCGTATACACATAAAATTGGTTATGAACAATTATATTTATTTAATGATTATTCTTTTATTAAATAATTAATTTGAAAAGATTAATTTATTTAATTAATTAGTATTTAATATTCTTCTATTAATTAATCGAGTTGAAACATTTAATTAATTAATTCATTACCCCCTTTCTTCTAAGCCAAATAATTAAATATTTAATATTTAAATACCATCCCTTATCATATTAGTGCACTATTCACTATCATATAGTTCCATTATTAAATATTTTCATAATTAGTTAATTACCACTTTCCAACTCACCCTTCATCTCCACCTTAGCCAACTTATCCATCATGTGGCTAATTTAAATAAATAAAATCAAATAAAAATAAATCATTTATGACCCATATCCCCAATTCCCATATTCATGAATAAAATGTGTACATGTACATAATCTTTGAAACCTCCCTATATTTGCTCCAACACTCCTATATTCTTGGAGGAGGTTTTGTCCACTTAACCCTAGTCCATCTCCACTTGTCCCCCTATCCCTAAATATTATCCAACCAATCCTAGATTCTCCCAGTCTTCCCCTCAGTCAAGGTGAGATGAGTGACACTTGTCTTCTCCTTCCCCCTTTCTCTCTACCTTA
Organism: Cryptomeria japonica; assembly: GCF_030272615.1. Classification (NCBI taxonomy): domain Eukaryota; kingdom Viridiplantae; phylum Streptophyta; class Pinopsida; order Cupressales; family Cupressaceae; genus Cryptomeria; species Cryptomeria japonica. The sequence continues at coordinate 737,047,634 of NC_081408.1, forward strand.
AGCCTCTTTCTCATAGCCATCCAAAAAGAAAGTTTTAATCATGACTGTTGATCTCTGCCACCTAAGCTTATGCACTCAAAAATCTATAAATAGAGGAGTTCTAGTGCATTTTCAGCCTAATGTCCAATAGTCTAAGTTAATTAGGAGTCTTAATCTTTGCATCTGTGAGTTCATTTGTCTAAGCATTTTAGAGTTTTTGAGCAAATTAGCATAAATCATTTTCATAGCATTTTAGTATATTATCAAATAGCTTTTGCATATCATCTATCAGCTCACTCAAAAATCTATAAACAGAGGAGTTCTAGTGCATTTTGAGCCCAATGTCCAATAGTCTAAGTTAACTAGGAGTCTTAATCTTTGCATCTGTAAGTTCATTTGTCTAGGCATTTTAGAGTTTTTGAGCAAATTAGCATAAATAATTTTCATAGAATTTTAGCATATTATCAAATAGCTTTTGCATATCATCTATTCGTCCATTCCACACTTGCCATCTTGGAAGCTACCAGTGCTTGTGAGAGCAACATCAATCTGCAACCAAGAACATTGGGGTTAGGACACAATGAGACATAATCCATGAAGGTGTAATTTTTTTTATTTACTTTATTTCATGTTGTTTCATTGGTTGAAGCTTGAATTCATGTAGCTTTTATTTTTCATAATGGACTAACAAGTTGTAAGTCAATTTTGGAGGTAAAAACTTAAGTTGACACATTTTTGGCGCCCACCGTAGGGTTGAGGCCTCGCACAACTCCTTCTAATATCCTATCTAATTCTCGTAATAAATAAATTAACGCATTTGTAGGCCAGTTTCATGCCCATGTGCAATTTGGCAACGCATTTACTCAATAGGTTAGCACTTCTATTGCATAGGTTAACACATTTATTATGTAGGTTAGTGCTTTTGTTTGTGAAATCACGCATATACTTTGTTGGACAATGCTTTTGTTTGTGAAATAACGCATGTACTTTGCAGGACATCACTTTTATGATGCAGGTTAACACTTCTGTTTTGCAGGGTAGCGCTTTTATAATCTCGGATAACTCATTTACTATTTTAGCACTTTCATTCTGATTATCTGTAAATTTTGAAATTACAATTTTACAATCTGTCAGTTAACAAATCTTTGTAGGTTCGACTATCCAAGACTCAATTTTTGCAAACTACTAACTTGTGTGCACGTAGGGTTTCATTTTGAGCAATTTTTTATACATTTTCTGACTTGGTCTAACTGGGAGATCTTTTGAAAAGTAAAAGATCATACATATTTCATCTAGCTTAACTAAGGGGTTAATGAACAACATGCAAACTTGCATTGTGTGTATTCAGTAAGGTAGTTGCACATAGATGATTTAAAGGTTAAAAAGAAGCGTTGTCTATCATTTTTTCTTAAAAGTAGTAGGTGAGTATGCTCTCACCCTAATACGGTGATAAGAAAGATAGACTTGCTTTTATCTTATGTGTTATTGTTGTCACGAGGATTTGCACCCGAGGCAAGCTTTATTTTCCTGCAATCTCGTGACACATTGGACTGCTCTCATGCTGTGGGTATCCTATTATAAGACCAGACCTCTGGATTATAGGTTGACTTCCTATTTGATTACCTAAAACTTAAAGAAATTTCTGAGAAAAAAGGGAAGAAGGATATGCATAAAATGAAACTACTGCTAAAAAAAGAGGCAATCCACCAATGATAAAAGACCTGCAAACTACTTAGAAATCCACAAGATAACCAACTAATGAAACTGCTTAAACTCACAACTCAAACATACATGTTTGCATAAATGATTGATCACTTGAAAGGCTAGCTTACTGTTGTTCACAAAAAGGAGAATAATAATTGTTCTCACAATTTTGATGCAACATAATCTCATACACATTCAAAGACCTGCACTATAACATGTACCTTATCCCTAAGCATCTGAAGAAAGTGAGATAAAATAAAGGATTCTATAAAAGAATCACATAAATTTTAACCAAAATGCTTGCAATCATAACACTTAGACCAAAGTATTTAACAAGGAACTCAACTTCTTTATTGGAAACAAGGAACTTTCAACATTACAAATCTAAAAAAACTCATCTGAAATGAGTTACAAGAGCATGAATATCTGCTGCTACACAAGTATAAGAAACTCCAAAACTATATAAAAAGAGTGAAAAACAATCACTTATACAAAAGCTTGCAATTTTTTTGAATTTTTGGCTGCAAGAAAGATGTGTTGTCATCAATTCCAACCTCTCCCTCAAAATTAGGAACTAATTAAAAGAGAAACTCCTCCAAAACTGCATAAGGAGTTGTCAAAATAAGACAACCTCTTTGGGTCGGATGTAACTGAAAATCCCCCCAAAATAGGGATATAACTGCAAGTATCAAGCAGTTGAGTGTTTCAAAACACTCCTTGATTGATCCTTAACCCTCTAGGACTCTTTGACTAAAGTGAAACTTACAATTAGGCGACAAAATCCCCAGTTTTACTCCACAAGATGACAAGTCACCTTAGTGAACTCACTCACAACACTCTACTTTGCATCCCAAAAATATCTTCTATCTAAAGTGATTTATAATTATAATTATCACTTTATAATAGAGATTTACAAGTCATAATGCAATGATAAAGAAGTATTACATAACCCTAAAAAGCTTTACTTTATTCTACCTAACTCTTAACTCCTATTTTTACATTTCAAATACTATTTAGTTGAAGTGATTTATTTCATCACCCAAATAAATATTTACAACGTTGAAAATAGAATGTAAAAATAAAAGTTAAAATTTAGTAGCACTACAAGGCTTATAACCTAAAATTGTAAGTGTTATCAAACACTTCAAAAGAAATACAATCACCGCCAATAAAGCTTTTAATAAGAATAAAGGCAAAATCCTTTCTTCATCGGGCCTCCTAGGGTTTGTAAGTTGCAAAACTAAAGCAAAAGTAGTGAAATATTTTCTTGCTTGAGGGCGTCCGCCATGGGGAGGGTTTTGAGCACGAGATGCACTCCATCCATCGCTGTAACTGATGATTTTTCCTGAAAGATTTCTATGGGGGGAATAAGAGGTAAGGTTATCTCCATTTTTTAGGTATTTTTAGTCTTATAGATTGCGACCTCTCTGTGATATTTATCCCATTTGGTTCTCTTTTATATATTCCCCGTTGATCTTTCTCAGCTTGAGCTTTTGAGAGCTATGGCACTGAACTTTCATTGGCTTCTTCTGCAAATATGAGAATATGGGTAACTTATGAAGTCGTTCATTTCTTTCTTTTTATGTTTCATATGGTTGTAAATACATGATTAACCCTTAAATGTACAATGATCCTAACTCTACTGGTACTATCTTGCTTCGACATGCTTGACAACTACTATGAATGGATTTCATTGTTTCAAGAAATCATTGTCCTTTATTTATTAAATAGACTGCTATATGTTTCTAGATCTCTTTTTATGAGGTCTTCATGGACTGTTGTGTTGATTTTGTGCTTGGGTGACCACTGATAGACCTTTGTTCTTTCGCCTTGGAATGATCTTTGTGATTATTTATTAATCATTTTCTCTATCTTGAATACTTGCAACCATCATTTTCTCTTGCAAAGTTGTCTTACTGTCACAATGCTTGAAAATACTCAATGATTGTATTTGACATGACAGCTAAACCACTGTACCCTTGACTTCAAATAGGAGTATAACTGTGAACGAGACTGCTTATCTTATGAAGATGATCTCTCTGTGTATTTGGTGTTCACTGCATTTACATACTTTTGTCATTGTGTTGGGTTGAGTATGCACTGGGATTGCTATTTTGATGATTACTCGTTGTGCATCTATTTATTTCTAACTATCTTTTGGCAGTAATCTTATCATTATAAGCTCTTTGTATTGGACTGCAAAATGATCTTTGTAGAATTTATTTGCTACACTAGAGTCTCTTTGTTACTCTAATACAATTTTCACCTTAATCAAATATATGGACTTTTAACTCTCATGGAGTCATGCAATAATTATCTCTTTAATCTGATGATTGCACTGAGACTGTTGTCACCTATGATCTAAGCTTTAGCACTCAATGAAGACTTTATTGGCTATGAGTTGATTTTGAATGGCTTAAAGCCCAAACATAGATAGTTGTTCCCTTTTATTCAAAGGTTGATTAGAATCCTTATCAAGTTGGATTGCACAATATCCTTGGATAATCATATCCTCTTTGTAGTTACTCCCATCTGTCATGATTGTCCTTAATGCTCGAATCATGGCTATGACTAGTGACTTTGTTTGAAGACCTTCCAATGTATCTTTATGTGGATTGTTATCTTAAAGGTAATATTTTTTCATAAACATGTGTTCTTCTTGTTGTTAAGACATCTGCACTTCTTCCCTATTATGACTGTCAAAGGGGATTTTGAACCTCAACTTTGTATGGATGCTTGATTTGGTTCATACTGTCCTTGCACACTTTTGTGCTTGTGAATAATGATTAAGTTGAATCTATCTTTAGTCTTTATGATCGATTATGCTTTGCTACTGGCTAAGTGCATTTTTTATGTCTTTTGTAATCTTTTGATTAATACAACAACAAAGTCATTATCTTATATCTTGCATTGTATTATCATAACAATGATCACTATACTTTTGACTGTTGGAACACACGACCATCTTCAAACTATGATTACATTCTTATGTTTGTGAGAAAGACTAATTATTCATTGCAGGCTATCAAGGTAGTGTTAATAAATATTTGTCATCTTTAGTTGCCCCTCAATGATTGGAAAATGTTTCTCCCTATATCTTTGCTTTCCCTTTTGATTTCAGTCATGGTTGAGGCTTTACTGTCAAACCCTTAAGCATGATGTATATGACTCATTGAGGTGAATAATTATATATTCTTCTCTCTTGCTCTTTGGATAAGCTTTGGCTTTGACTGTCCTCTTTCAGTGGTCTTTGAAAACTGTAAGGCTGTAAAACTGGAATTCATGTGCTCAAAACCTGCTCTATTCTCTGTCATTTGTTGTTTTGAAATATTTACATGAGCTGGGCTCAACCCTCGTGGGAGCCATATTTCTCCCCACTCATGTAAAATAACCATATTAATTTTCCTGTATCTGCACATGAAGCAAACAAGTTAGACAAAAACAATGCATAATGTGATTTCTTGTTGATGATTTGACCTAATATTACTGATTTGCTTGGCATACTAGCTATTGTGATGCACATGAGGGATGGACTATATTTTTTCAGATGCATGTGCAAATAATGGATGATGATTCTCATTTCTCTAACATATTGTATTTCTCAAATGTGGGTACTCGAGCTACAAGGTAGCAACAAAATGGATGCAAACTGGGCGACAGACTATAGATGCTACAAGGCAACTTAAAGATGGCTCGTCATTCAGGCAATGACAAGTCACCCTTCTTTACCTGCATTTGTGTTAATGTTTTTGCATCTGCAAATATATAGTGTTTTACTTATTTGTACCACACTAGTTAGTCTCACGACTCGTGTGAGACATTGTACATTCATCAATAAAAGATTACTTTTCTCAAAAAATTGCGTTCTCTCTATTTCATATTTATCTGAATAATGAAACATGATATTGCAATCTCTTGTCTTTCTTTTCAAATAATCATGAATGCAATTCAGCAGAATAAAAATGCACCTTCTTGTTCATGGATAAAACATCGTAGCTCTACTTGATTGAGCTAGTAGCGAAAATAGGTAACATTTTTTGTGACATCTGCTATATGGTTGCCTGCTAAACATCTTGACCAGCTGCCTAAACCTATCTATTGGGCACAGAGTCACTGAAACTTGTAGAAAATTGAAAACACAATCTAACACAACAAGATTTTTGAAAACTCCTCAAAACCTATCCAAGTTCATTGTTTACAGGTATGTGGTTTGTGACAGTAAGTTGAAACAACTTTTTGTCATGAATGATATGGCTATAATCAATGAAATAGAACAGGGTAACATCAAAAGAACTCTGAAAAACACCTTCCAACATAGACAGCTTGAAGGCATTGTGCTTCTTGCACTAAGAAATCATGTAAGGCCTGCTCCAAAAAGCATCAAACTTTGTATGCTTTCCTGGCCTGCTCTTGAACTCATCCCATTTCAGGTCAATTTGACCTTCCTTGAACACTCTAGGAGCAACCCTCTTATCAAAATTTCTTTTCATTTGAGCTTGGTGATGCTCAATTTGCCTCATTGCCTCATTTATAGCTTCTTATAGCTCAATTAGCTGCGCCAATCTTGCTGTCATAGGCTCTTCTTCAATCATATCCAGTTGGTTGGCTAGATCAAGGACTGGAAACTCAAGTGAAATAGGCAACCTTGCTTCTTTCCTATACACAAGCATGTATGGAGACATTCCATTGGACCTCTTTGGTGTGATTCTATCAGCCCATAAGGTTGATTTGAGCTTGGTATGCCAAGCTCGCTAATTTCCTTCCATGGTCCTTTTAATGATTTTGAATAGGTTCTTATTTATGGACTCAGCTTGTCCATTGCCTTGTGGGTAATAGTTAGATGAGGTGTTAAGATAAACACCATTCTTTACAGCACAACCATATATTCTACTTCTTACAAAAGCAAGAGCATTATCTGAAACTATAGATTCAAGAACACCAAATCCGGTTATCAGCTCATCATAAAAGTTCAAAATTGTTGTCTCATTTGCTTCCTTTCGTGCCACAACCTCAGTCCACTTAGTAAAATAATTAGTAGTTGTGAGCACCCACTTGTGGCTAGCACTTGAAGGTGGATTTATGACTCCAATGAAATCCAAACCTCACTTCATAAAGGGTTGGTCTACCTGAATAGGCTACAATGGTAGCGCTACCAACTTCTATTTTCCTGTAAACATGGCACATTCTTTACACTTTCTAACCTAGGAATGTGCATCCCTGAACAAATTAGGCCAACAATAGCCTCCTTTCATAACTTTCAGAGTTGTAGGTCTTGTTGAAAAATGTCCTCCTACCGATCCTTCATGAAACTCATGTAATACCTTATCAATCTGATCAACATCTATGAATCTCAACAATACAACGTGAAAATCCTTTCTAAACAGAAAACCATTCAAGAGTACATAGGGAATGGACTGAAGTCTATAGTAACTTCTTCTTGACTTACTCAATCCATGAGGACACTCATCGGTCAGCGAGAAATGAGTCATTTCTTGTACCCAACTAGTATGAGGAACATGAATAGTTGCTTGTTCTTCATCTTGGAGGGCTAAAACAATTTTCTCCTCACCCTCTTCACTGTTGTTTGTATGATCAACAAGCTGCTCATACAGTCCCTTACCTCTAACCAACTTGGTGACCCTAATATCCACATCAAATTCATTTAATTGTTTTTTTTATTTTTCAAGTTATCTCAATTTAGAAAAAGAAATATATCAAGTTTGATTTCTTCTCTCAATTTAATTATTTTCTTTTATTTCAATTTAACTCTTTCTTTTGCAAATTAATTCCTCTTTTTGTGATAAATCTCTTTTTGTAAATTAATTCCTTTTTTTTAATGATTAAACGACAAATTTATTAATTAATTAAAGATGCTAGGATATTTAATTAAATAAATAGGATAATTGATTAAAATGATTTACTTGGAATGATTTAATTAATATAGAGCGATTCATTTGATATGTGACATTTGATGATTTAAGAAATTAATTGTGTGCTCAAGATTGATTTAACTACCTTTGGTTAGGACCTTGGTGATGTTGTTGCGATTGGGGGCCCATGGTTTAGGTGACCATTTTTAGGGTATTACATTTGCCCCTCTTTGAATTAATGTGCAAGCAACACGTTGGTTCAAAGAATAGTTGATGTCTAGGAGATGCCAGTTCTGAAATTGATGGATCACGAACTGATAAAGAGCGAGATGTTTAGCTTGATTTGAAGCAATGAAACTGAACAGATTTGATTAAAGTGATATCGATCCCGAACTTGATTGAACTAGGACTGATGAAGAGCAAAGATACCGAACTTCAACTTGATGGATCAAGAAGTGGATCTTACTGATCCAGAACTTGATTGAACTAGACACAATGAGCGAAGATAAAATCAATCTTGAACTTGATGGATCAAGACACGATGAGCGAAGATAAACTGTCCAGCTTGATTTGAAGCGATGAAACTGAACACCTGCTTAGATTGAGCGTGTGATCAAGATACTCTTTAAACCCTTGATTGAGTTTAAATGAATAATCAACTTGATGAAAAGCGATGAAACTAATTAACGTTAAGAGGCTAATTCAGATGAAGACAATATCAGCTTGATTTGATGTGACGAAACTGATATGCCCCTAGAGATTAATTTGATTCAGATGATCGATAAATCTCAACTTGATGTGAAGTGATGAAGCTAAGATGCCCCTAGCGATAAGGTCTTGTTTGATGTTCTATAAAGATTAGCTGCTTGACTTGTAATGAAGATTTTGAAAGAAATTCTCGACTTTGAGGATGTGATCATTGATGATGATGATGTCATGAGTATGCCCCCTCGGGAGCGAAATCAAAAGATTGATAGGTTGTGCAGTGATTTTAGGCAATTTGATAAAACGATTAAGCAATTAATTATTTGAGTGCCAAGAATGATTCAGAGGATCATTTGAAGATTTAGCGTTGATTGATGAGAGATTGAGTGCAAATTGAAGAAAGAGTGAGCATTTGATGAAAGCGCTAAGTGATCTCAGTTGTACGAAATTGACTAGGAGGATGATCTTGGATTTCGATTTCGATCCCGAAAATGGAATTAGGATGGTTAAATTAGCTTAGGGTATAGTTTTCACATCCATCAGAGCAATTTTGAAAATTAGGGTTGTTCATGTGTCATTTTCAATTCATTTTCACCTCCCAAAGTTTCAAATTTGAAAAAGCTTTTGCGAAAAAAATGGCTATTCTGATCCAAAAGCATCGATTCGAGCGCCAGATATGACATAATCGACCGTCGAACTATGACCCAACGATAAGTGATCAAACTTAAGCCTTTGCATTTCATAAATTTTGAATTTTTGTTGAATTTTTTGCATTTTAGTTTCATTCAAAGGCGGTTTGCCTTGTTGTGTCGTGCGGTGAGTCACTGTTTCTCGTACGAAAAACTATCCCTTTAGTGTTTTGTTGTATGGGCATATAGGGTTTGTCGTCTAATCTCATCCCATGTCTCGTACGAGATTATTCTTGGGCACCCATTATATCGTGCGATATGTTATGTTGTATCGTATGGGGATAATTTATTGTGCAGACTGTATTCTTTACTCGTACAAGTTTCTGCTTGTCTGGTGAAAACTCGTATGAAAAACAACAAGCCTTTTTGAGGGTCTAAACATGAATTTTTGATTTGGCATTTTGCGTATTTGGCTTTGCGAGTATTTTTAGCATATTTTTAGCGCAATTTGGATTACTTGCTGATAATTTGTATGTTTGATTTTGCATATTTGGTTGTCGAATATCTTGTTTTGGTGTGTATATTCGCCGATGATGAGGCTAGTCTGTGGTTTATCAGATGTAGATAGAGCACATATTGATTTGTGCGGTTTTGGGTACCTTTTATAGATGTTGGATATCCGTGTGAATCACGGGATGCTGACTGCGCTAGTTGATTGTTTCCATTCAGAGCATAACACCTTCCATCTACCAGTAGGAGAGATGATGATTACACCAAAGGATTTGTACAATATTTTGAGGATTTTGTTTGCTAGAGACAAGGTTGACTATGATTCTACTTAGCGACCGGGTGTCTTAGCACTGAGACAAATATTCCATGATGAGACCATTCTGGAGTGTACCATCACTTGGCATGATATGATGAGTAGATACAGTGATCAACATCCTTTGGCATGCGTTCTAGTAGGTATTATCGGTTATTTTGTTATGCCTGATAAAGGACAACGGGGTTTTCTTTATGGTTGGGCTAGGATGCTTGACAGGTTGTTGACTCATTCTGAGAGATTAGGGTGGGGATCATGTTTACTTGCCCATATGTATCATGAGATGCATGAGATCGCCTATAGAGGGGAAAAGAGTATGGCGGAAGGTGTTTTGGTTCTACAAATTTGGGCCTGGGAGCATATCCCAGTTTGTAGGCCAATTGTAGAGGATGCGCGAGAGGAGGGTCAACCTATTGTATATAGATATTCAGAATATGTTACTTAGCCCCATCTGGGCAAGATGGATTATTGGAGGAGACAACTGGATGATTTGATTGTGGTAGTGGACCGTATAGGGGTCTAGAGCTATGGGACGATTGGAGAGCTCAAAGGAAGGACATGTTCATAACGAAACCTCTCATTGGCCGATTAGTGTCTATCATTGAGCGGTTTGTAGTATCCAGAGTGATGAGGCAGTATGGGAGACCACAGGGTATATCCCAAGAGTTTACAACTTATGCCCGGTATGGAGATGATGAGAGACAAGGATGGGCCCCGAGAATATCATATGTGCTGAGCATGCAAGAGCTAGTGGGGTTACAGCGACAGAGATGGGATTACTTAGAGGATGTCGCAGATGCGGGGGTATTGCCCCAGTACAAAGATTGGTTCCAGAGACATCCTTTTCCTCGGTTCACAGATCCCAAAGAGCATGCACCTCTTATAGAGGAGGTCGAGGATGAGGCACCCGTACAGGCACAGGTATAGGGATGAAGAGCGGAGGTTCCTAGGTGGGCAGGAGGTGACCTCAGGGTGAGTAGTAGCAGGGTACCAGTTGTAGCGAGACAACGACAAAGAGGGGAGGGTGGATCTCTAGGGGCTGTTGGGGTTGAGGTCGGTGGTGCCAGGGCAGCAGAGGGTGGAGGTGAGAAGGAGAGAGCAGCGCCTAGGCAGGTGAGGCAGCAGAGAGATGAGCAAGGGGCACCAGACGCAGTATAGTCTCTGAGGTCTAGATTGACAGGTTTGCAATCACAGTTGACAGTGGCACAGACGCAGCTTGCAAAGCGAGACCAATAGCTTGCTGAGGTCAGAGAAGAGCGTGATGCTCTCCAGCGAGAGGTGTTACATCAGATGAGTCGGGCAACCTATTATGTTGTTGCTTATAGTGTAGCAGTCCCAGTATCACAACATGTTGTTTCGTATTCACAGTATATGGCTCGATCGGAGGGAGCTAGGGCACCCAGACATGACGTTGGTCAATAGCCACCACCTCCTCCACTTGGCGATGAGGGAGAGGTAGAGAGTTAGCTTTGTTTTATCTCCTAGATTTTGTTATATACCCCATTTTTGTAGCCTATACGATTCTTGCTCTAATGAGACATTGTATATTGCAGTTGATATCATTTGTACTTTGAGACTTTTATGATGATATATACGAGATCTTGATTTGATTTCATCATACTTGTGTTGATTGATTTATGAGATGTCTTTCTATATGCTTTATTCTATATGTATGCATATCTTTTCATTATGGATGTATGTAATGTAGATGAATATGGATGTTTATTTTTTTGTTTCTTTTCATATGCAAATAAATGATTAAAATGTGTAACTAGTAATGCAAAAGTTTATTTTTTCTATGCAATAATATGAATGCCAACAAGTATATAATGAAATGTATGGATCCCTATAGGATGCTTATGTATGTAGCTAACATCTCAATACACAAGTACTCGATCGAAGAAATGATGATGAAAAAGAGACCACTTAGCTGAGAAATGATGATGCTTCAAACTCTCATTTAGAAGATAAAGAGATCATTGTTATCATGATGAAATCACTCAAAATGAATAAAATTTAGAATGAATGCAACCTACACCTAGTCACTGGATTTGGAATGCTTAATTTTCATCATTGAGTGTTTTACAAACAGAGTAGGCAAAATAAAGTTCATTTCTTTTCGTATGCAATATTAATTATCTTGTCCGCAATGACCCTTTTTTTCGTTCATATCCTTGGACATCTTACGCATGCATCCAGATTGCATATTAAAGAAATTCCCTCAAAACAATCAAAGAAATGACGCCAACCTCCCTGTAGCATACAAATAAGCGGAGTCGAGGTATGTGTGGCGATTTCGTCTTGATGTGAAGGCACTTATCACAGACACCCAACTAATTAGATGTTTCCATATCACCAGAATCACCCCTACAAGCATAAAACAATTAAAAGTATTGTGCCCACAATCCTTGCTCCTCTTAGTCAATATAGACTTCCTCGAGTTACTCAGAGGGAATAATAATCAAAAACCAATATAAAAGACAACACACAATTTTTTTTTCAATCATATCTCAAACTGTTTAGTGATTGTTTTCAGTAATCTTGTTTTGCTTGTTTACTTAGTGATAAAACTCTTCAGTAGTTAGGAGACAGGTGGCTGACTCAGAGTGGATGACCACGTACCACTAGTAGAAAGATGACTTGGTTGATACTACTAAGGACATATAAATTGATCAGTCGATTACCCTAAGACTAGGACATTGATCAGTTTCAAGCCATGAGGGTTCCAAAAGAACTAGATTGTCACAAAAGCGACTAAAAGATATGTGCAAGTGAAAGCAAAGATGTAGGAAAGCGGTAATGAAAATGGGAAATGCCAAATTTGCATTGATAGATGGAGCGCTTGAGTATAAGAGGCACCTGTTTACTAGGTTTTCACCTGCTTGCCAAAGATTCTTCTTTTCTCTTCTTTTTTTTTCAGGACATTTTGTGATTTTTAGGATTTTGTTCAAGGCATTTTATGATTTGTAGGATTTTTTTCAAGACATTTTAGTTGTACAGGTTATTAGAGAAGAGAATACTAAGTGAATAATTTCTTCAAGTGATGATGTTGATCGGTTCACAGAGTTGTTCTCCTTCCGATGTTGAGAGTTGATAGACACCAGAGCCAAAGACTGTAGTAACAAAATAGGGACCCAACTAGTTGGGTTCAAACTTCCCTTTGTTGTCTCGAAACTGTTGATTTTTAGGATTTTATCTCAGAACAAGATCACCAACCTGAAATTCTCGTTGTCAAACTTTCTTGTTATAAATTATAGACGTTCTCTTTTGATACACTCTCAGATGATCAAACACCACTTGCCGATATTCATCCAGCAACTTGAGTTCTTGCAATCTAGATATTTTGTAGTCTTCATCAGTAACAAGACCTTGCAAAGAAACTCTCAAAGATGGTATTTCCACCTCAATAGGTAAGACTGCTTCAGATCCATACATCAAAGAAAAAGATGTAGACCCAATAGGTGTTCTGATACTTGTTCTATAAGCCCATAGTGTAGGATTGAGCTGCAGATACCAATCCTTTCCAGATTTATTTACTGTTCTATGTAAGATAGTCAATAGATTTTTGTTAGATGCTTCACTTGTCCATTACCTTGAGGGTAATATATGGATGACTAGTGCTATTTCATTTTGAATTTTTCACAGAGTTCATCTAGATCTTTGTTTTTGAACTGCCCTCCATTGTTAGTCACAATGGAAGAAGGTATCCCATACTTGCAGATGATATAGTTAAGGATGAACAAAGCTACTTGTTTACCGATTACTTTGATTAGCGGAACCGCTTCTACCCACTTAGTGAAGTACTCAATGGAAGTTATAATAAACCTGTATCTATTAGATGATGCAGGATATATTTGGCCAATGAGATCAAACACCCATTGTTGAAAGCCAATGTGTGATGAAAGGTATGAGATCCCTTCCCGGAGCATGTATGAGATTTCCATGTAGCTGACATTTCTCACAAGTCTTATAAAATTTTATAGCATCTTTCTCCATATTTGGTCAGTAGTAGCCAGCCCTAAGTAGTTTCCAAGCTAAAGTTAGACTGTTTGAATGAGATCCACATATACCTTCATGGACTTTGGATAATGCGTGTTGGGACTCTTTAGTTTCTAGACACCTAAGAAAAGTACTATCCAAACCTCGCCTAAATATATCATTAGCGATGATGACATACCGTGAAGCATTTCAGATTAGGTTCCTTTTCTCATTACGGGCAAGATTAGCAGGAATAATTTGGTCACGCGGGTAAGAGTAAATGTAGTTGTAGCGAGATGAGTCATGTCCAATGATAAAACAGACCATCTGGGACTCGAAAGAATCATAGGTAGGATAATGTAACTCTTCCACCAGGAATTCAAAGCGAAAATTAGATTCTTGTAATTGTGGTATAGACGCCAAGGTGGCCATAGCATCTACTGCTCTGTTTGTTGATCTGGGAATCTGTTGAATGATACAAAATTAAAATATTTCTTAAGATCATCAACCATTCTCTTATAGGGCATCAATTTCTCATCTCGAGTTTGATATATATCATTGATTTGGTTGATTATTAGCTGAGAATCTCCATAGATGTGTAATTCAACAACCTTCCATTCGATAGCCAACTTGATCCCATTTACCAAAGCTTCGTATTCTGCAATGTTGTTTGTGAGAGGGAAGAGAATCTTGTAAGCCTTTGGGATTAAATATTTTTGAGGAGTAATAAAAAGTATTCCAGCACCAGAACCATGTTGAGTGAAAGACCCATCAAAGAACATCTTCCATGATCGTTGAGGAAGGTGCATGATGGATTCATCTGAAAATTCTATGTGAAACGATTGATTGTCTTCAAGTGGAGCATCAACAAGTTGATCTACAAAGACTTGTCATTTGATGGCTTTGCATTCTACATATTCAATATCAAATTCTGTAAGAACCATGACCCATTTAGCCAATCTTCCTATAAGTGTTGCTTTGTTGAGAAGGTATTTGAGCGAATCAATCTTAGCCACTAGCTTAATAGAATGTACTAACATGTAGTGTCTTAATTTTTTTGATGTAAAAACTAATGCCAAACAAGCATTTTCAATGATAGTATAATTCATCTCATAGGACACCAAAGTCCTACTGATATAATATATAGCTCGTTCTTTTTTATTTTCATCCTGTTGTGCCAGAAGTGCCCCCAGTGATGTATCAGTAGCTGATATGTATAGAATCAATGGTTTACCTTGAATTAGTGGCATCAATATAGGTGGATTAGAAAGGTATTCTTTGATTTGTTTTAGATGTTGCTCACACTCCTCATCCCAGTTGTATGTTACTCCTTTCCTTAATACTTTTGTGAATGGTTGAGCTTTATTTGCTAGCTGAGAAATAAAGTGTCTTATTGATTGGAGACGTCATTGTAAACTTCTCATTTGACTGATATTCTTTGGAGGTGGCATTTCCATTATGGCTTGGACCTTCTCAGGATCAACCTCAATTCTTTTTTTTGAAATAATGTAACCAAGTAATTTCCCTGATGTCACTCCGAATGTACACTTTTTAGGATTTAGTCGGAGCTTGAATCTTTCCATTCTATTCAGTATGAGGCCCAGTTCTTGGATATGTGTGGATCTCTTTGTGTTATTTACTAGGGTGTCATCAACATAATCTTCCATGTTTTTGTGCATCATATCATGGAAGATGGTGGTTATCGCTCTTTGGTAAGTTGCTCCTGCATTCGTTAGTCCAAATGGCGTGATGTTCCAGCAAAAGGTTCCCCATGCACAGGTGAAGGTTGTCTTTTCTTGATCCCTGGGAGCTATTTTGATCTGATTATAATCGACGAATCCATCCATTAATGAGTACATCTCATATCCACTATCATATCAATGCTGGACAATGGAAAATTATCTTTCGGACATGCTTTGTTGAGATCCCTGAAGTCTATGCAAACCCTAATAGATTTGTCTGCCTTTGATATAGGTACTGTGTTTGATATCCATTCCACATAGTCTATAGCTTTGATAAATCTAGCTTTTAGCAATTTTTCGAGTTCAACCTTGACTAGTAGTGCCACATGAGGATGCATCTTATAGAGTTTTTTCTTGACTAGTTTAACTCCTGATGTAATAGAGAGATGATGCATGATGAGATCAAGATCTAGGCCTGGCATATCGGAGTATGTCCATGCAAAGTTGATCTTCTTTTCTGAAAAGAGGTTGTTGAAATATTTTAACTCTTCTTCTAATAGCGATTGAGCTAAGTGGATGATATGTGGTGTCTCTTGACTTCCAATATTTACTAGTTGAGTTGGTTCAATTAGTATTGAAGACCTTTCTTGGAAGTGACTTGACAACATATCAAGTATCTCACCCTCAGGTGCCTCATAGAGGTTTTCACCCTTAGGTACGTCCTTTATTTTTACTATTTTTTATTCTGACAGCCATCAGATCTCTTTTTTTTTTTGCGACTAAGATACTTTACACTTGTTGTTGCCATGTTCCCACTTTGCTCACTGGTGGAAGAGTCCATTGGTTCAACTGCATTAAGATAACAGGCTAATGTGTAGTCATTGGCAAAGATAGGTACATTCAAAGGTTGGTCTTGGAGAGTACAGTCAATTAGTTTAGGATGTACCAAGGATAAAGTTTGAACACGTTCAAGGGAGTTCACAGTATTATCATTATAACTTCAGATCGACAAGTCGAGTTCTAGAAGACTACCTTGCGTAAGTGTCTTGAGACCAAGAAGAGTTACAACATGATTATCGAAGTGCATGTTAATATTTAATTGACCTAATCCAACAGACCTACTCCTAACACTGTTTGCTACTCCAGGATGGACTACATGTCATGGTTCGACAGTAACAAGGTCAACAGACAGAATCTCGACATTCATGACGGAGTAGTCATAGTTTGATGTCGAATAGGTATTGTCATAAATAGAGCTTATGTCAGAGTGATTGGAGTCATAAGATGAAGTTTCTGACTCTTCTTCAAGTGATCTAGTAAAAGTATGTATAGTATCAATACCTACATCTTTGATGCTACAAATTCCTTCATGATTTGGTTCATGGATCACTTTTATTTGACATACCTGTTGACATGGTTTTGATGACTCTGTTAGTCTCTATCATCTTTTCCATTTAGCTTCCTCTGGACTAATGACTGACCCTGCTTTGGTAGCCTCTAAGTCTTCTTTTGTAGTTCCATGCCTGATTTGTTCTATCTCATTAGAGGGAGATATAGTAGGAGAAGAATTTTCTTGTGTTCTTTCTTCTTTCAGTTGTTGTTCATGGTCTTCTTATCTTTTTAGTTTGATTTCTTCTATCTCCTTTTGTAGCTTTAAGCGTATCATCTCTTGTGCTTCATCTATGATGTCACTAGATTCTTCAAGAGTTTTTGTAGTAGATGTATCTGAGAGATGATCTGGACCCCATTCATACTCATTCGAGTCAATTTCTCCTTTTATAGCTTTAATCGTATCATCTCTTGTGCTTCATCTATGATGTCACTAGATTCTTCAAGAGTTTCTGTAGTAGATGTATTTGAGAGATGATTTGGACCCCATTCATACTCATTAGAATCAATTTCTCATTTTGTAGCTTTAAGCGTATCATCTCTTGTGCTTCATCTATGGTGTCACTAGATTCTTCAGGAGTTTCTATACTAGATGTATCTAAAAACTCTAGCATGAAAACTATAAATTAAACTAATCTAACAAGAATTTCCATTCATTATGACTATCCTAGTTATGACAGTTTTGATAGTACTGCACTTTGTCATTCATAACTTTTAAACCAGAGAAAATTAAGCAAACCGCTTTGGTGAAAATGTATAAAATTTCGTTTGAAACAACATATCACAAATTTGTTTAAATCCAACGGTTCAATAAAAAGTTAAACCCTACGAACAAAGACCATTTTTGACTGTCACAGAAGAACAAGTAAAATGATAGTACTTCACTCTGTCATTCCTAGCTTTCAACCCATACTATATTAGGAAAATCACTTCAGTTCAAATATAGAAAATGTGTTTTTAAACAACATATTAAAAATATGTTTAAATCCAACTGTTCAATAAAAAGTTATTCCCTTTGAATAGAGGCACATTTTTTACTGTCAAAGAAGGACAAACAAAAATAAATATTTTTGTTTGCAAATTTAACATATGTTTATTAGTTATAAAAACCAAACATCAAATTTGTTCAAGAAACATTACAAATCTTGTGGTCGTGGGTTCGAGCCCCACGGTGGGTGCCAAAAATGTGTGTGTGAAAAGTGGAATTGTATTTGTATCTGGAATGCACAACACTTCAATTAAGTCATTAGATGCATGGTTAGTAAAATAAATACCAATGAATAATAAACCATCACAAAGCGACCTATTGCCTTCTAGTAGATGCAAGTTTAGTCTTACTCTCAGATTTTTATATGCAATACCAGTGACTAGACAACACTTTAATCTATATGAGTATGGAATTGAGCTAAATGAATGCAAGATTAAGCTAGATAAATGCAAGATATGCAAGATTAATGAATATTAGACTAACATGATTAAGCTATGAATACATATTAAGCTAAATGATTTAATAAAGATGCAATAACTAATATGTAAATATTCTCAATACAAAATCTCAATGAACCTAGAGCAAAAACAACATAAAAACAATATATTCCCTAGGATCCTTAATTAGGAGATGAGAGCCTGAATTTATAGAAAATTCAGAAAGAAACTAGCGGCTGAGATCAAATGATGATGAGCGGTCAAGATTTTCCAAGAAGAAGCACAATCCAGGTGAATTGATGTGATTGGTTGCTTTTCTCAATTTTAAAGGAAATTGAACTAAAATTAAGATAAAATTAAAAAAAACTAATTTATTCTCTATTTTATTCAATTTTGAGATTTAATTGTTTTAATTGCTTTTCTTTGAGATATTTCTTCAATTTTTAATTTGATTTTCCAATTAATTTTTTTTTTGATGATTTAATGGAAAATTAATTAATTAAATTAAATATGCTAGGATATTTAATAAAATAAATAGGATGCTATGATAAAGATAAATAAAAAATCAGAGAGGGAGAAATAAGATTTGGGAGAAACCTTTGATCTTCATGGCTGAATTGATGAAGCCAAAACACCCTTGAAAAACCTACATCAATGGCTTCCATGAAGGATGCTAGGGTCAAAAAATCTGGAGAAATTGTTCAAATGAAAAAATAGGGTTAGAATTCCTCTTTCTTTTCATCATAATAAAAGTTAGACTTTCCCAATGAAGCCCTAAGATCCAACGATGGAAATCAAAGCAATCTGATGGATGAGATTCAATGCTCAACTCATTAGGTTTTGGCTAGAAAAAGTAAATAAGGAATTAAGCTAATTAAGTAAAATTAACTTCATGGTGGGGACAATGGTATTAGGTACCCATAATGAAAAACAATTGATATATAGGATTTGGTTTGTGTGTGTGTGTGTGTGTGTGTGTGTGTGTGTGTGTGTGTATAGTAATTTGCATTGGAGGATATGTTTTGATTGTTAATTGCTTATATGGATGCGTTGCATGTTGATATGTTGTTAGTTATATTTTAGTGATTGCAGATTGATGAATTAATCTTTAGAAGATGTATTTTGGTTCCATCTTTCCCCTCTTTCTCCTAGAGTGGATCAGTGTGTGTGTTTTTGGTCTAAAAGGTATATTTTGTTTAGGATGAATTGGTTCAAACTTTGATGATCTATCTTGTATATAAAGGATGTTGTGTGTGAAGAGAGTGTAGACATGTAGATGTGTGGAAGAGAGATGAAGTATGTGATGTAAAGATAGTTAGAGAAATTCGGTGAAGAGAAGAGAAGAAGAGTTGTGATTGAATAATATGCGAGATTTTTGAGACTATAGCATAGGTATGCAATAGAGTGTTGATAGTTGAGGTTTGGGTTGTGTGAGTTGATATTATTCATTTGATGCAGAGTTCAAAGACAACTTCATGATCATGAGATCCTTCTTTTCAAATCATTTTTGGATCTTGCGTTGTTGCAGTTAGCTTCGGGTTTGCAAGTCCTCTTTTTGTATCTTGCCCCAATAATAGTTAGCCTTGGTTTGCGAGTTAGAATTAGTGAGCTCATTCATTGCAATATGATATTCACAGTGGATATATTTTGTAGGCAAGTGCTCATTGTGGTTTTTTGTTGTTTGGGTTTTCCACGTGGAAAAAATCTTGGTGTTCATGTATTGCATTTATGTTGTTGATTAATTGTTTATGTGTTGTATTAATTTTTGTTCAAGATTGATTCACCCCCCCTCTTAGTCCTGCCTTGGGTTCAACAACAGAGCCTCCAAAAGAGAGCCAAGATAGCTTGATATATGCCAAAATTTTGTCTGGATAGAGATTTTTTTTTTTTTGTTGTTGCAAAAAATGATGTTGTATAGGCAAATATATTTCTTCCAAAATGACAAAATATAGCCAAAGAGGCTATTTTATATGATACATCCATATATATTGTGCCACACGATATGACCTAGAACATATCATACTATGTAGCTAAGTATGCCAAAAAAAACTTAAGTGGCCTTTGCCTTTTGAATGCAATGACAATTGCAATTTTGACCCAATCTGCTCCATACAATTAGATACCCCTAGAGTAAGCAACTATCCCTTCTTGAAAATCATGAAACTTTGGCAAAAATTATTAGATTTGAGCAAAATAAAAGCTAAAATTGAGTTTGTTTAGTGCACTGGAACAAATGGTGAGCTCAAATTTTCTCCAATGATAGCCAAGATCAACTTGCAATGAAAAATTCTATTTTACAAATAGCTTTATTCTTCGATATGGTAAGGGGTTTACAAGGCCATAACTCTTATACAATGTTGGAATGTTAAGAACCCTTAATGAAGTTATGCACACCTCAAAGGATCAACTAATAAATATGCCTTCCAGTAGAGAACGTTGCAACATGAGCTTGCATGAACATGAGATTTAACTACTCAATGCTTTATGAAAATAATTGAATTGATATGATACAATGTACAAATGCGCCTTGCTTATACAGGCAAGGTGATGATGATGTAGGTACAATTACCCTTGATATAAACATTAAATACATGATGCATAATGATAAATGCCTAAAGAAAATGTTAAATAATGAGACACGACTCATATCTTTTAGAATTCCACCTAGGATAACTAACATGATCCTATGAACATTATTAAATGACAATTTACATAAATCAACTTTTTGACAACTAACTTAAATACAAGTTAGATCCTAAGTAAAGTTAACATGTAAATAGGTTCTAACTATGAACTAGTTAGGATATAACCACATTCACACTAACAAAGGGTGTGACAAGGGTGGAAAACTGTATAATCCATCACCAACAACAATCTCAATCTTCAATATTGATTCTTATGACTTAATTTTGCAATCTCCTTTAAACTCTACAAGAACGAGATAGAAGAGCGTTATGGTACCAATGTCAGAAATGATAGAGCAAACATAAATAAAATGATTTCAATCAAGTCATTGTTGCAAATAAAGATCAAAATAAGATATGAAATTATATTCATTCAATTGGACGATTTCACATTGATTTGCATTGAATTTAATAGCCTTATTTTCTCATAAAAAACTAACTTACAATAATAAAATTCCCAACTAACTAACCTGATAACTAGTTTATTAAATTTAAACCTTAATTTACTAACATATGTCTCTAGGTTAGCATCACATTTCCCAACATTTCGAAAGCAATCAACAATAAAAAGGCACAATTGATTTCTATATAATAACCCTTCATTTGTGTCCAAATTACATTTAGCTGGATTTTTATTTTATTTTATTTTATTTTATCTTATGGAGTTGGTCTCACTCTTTCCACTCAAAAGGGGAGGTGCTTTTTTTTGGTAATTTTTTAGGTTTCTACTTCATGCATAATTTTAATGTAAAATTTGACTCAAATGGATTAAAACCTTCAATAATACAAATTAGAGTCTTGGTACATTTTTAATGTCGTGTATAAAAAGAGAGTTAGATGATTTTTTTGATGCTAAAAAGGTCAATGCATGAAATTTACATCAAAAATTTCTTCTATGAAATAGTAATAATGTAGACAATATCATAACTATGTTTAGTCTCGATTAACCTCAAAAGGTCAAAAGTGTTCGAATACAAACTTAAAAACATGATGTGAATTGACCTAGACACAGTGGTGAGAGGTCACATGGCTTGATAATGAAAAATTACATTTGAGTCTAATAGAAACAAGTTGTTGTGGTTTAGTGTACATTAAATTGTCTATAATAAATTAGGCAAAAAAATTAATATCTAACAAACTTTCTTACAATATAAGACTTCAAACCTGATGAAAAGGTCGAAATGACCATGTCGAGGACCAGTGAATCGAAAATCACAAACTTCATATATGAACACTCTTTGAATAGTCCCCAAAGTAGTTAAACACAAGAATTATCTTTGTACTTATGTACAACTTAGTAGATAAATCAAACCTCAATGCCTCACCCATATAATCCTTTCAAGAAATATATGATGAGAAAATATCTATAATTATCTTGAAAGTATCATCCAATTTACATTGACGTAAGTCATGTTATGGTCGCATTGTAAACCTAAGGCTTTAAGCTTCATTGAGTTACAAAAAAAATATTTTCAAATGAAATTAAACGAGTAATATGTTTTCACATTCTATATTAATGAAATTGTAGACGTTTTGAAGCAAACTATGTAGTAAATTTCAAATCAATACTTTAGATCATATCACACAATCCATTATTAGGATACCATACACAACAAATAGTAAAAAAACAGATATCAATCAATTATACTTAAATGGGGTTCAAGATTCTAATAGAAATTATTGCCTTGAGAAATATAGGGAGACGTTAAAAATTTAGGAAAAAGATCAAGTGGTGAAAACTAAGAATGAGACAAAAATTGAGAAGGCATGGCTATACTGAATAAAAATTACACACACTAAATTCATATTGATAACTTTCACTATTTATTTTAAGTTTGTCAATATAGTAAATTTATTGATGACAAAATTCATGTTTTAAATTGTTTAGATTTGTCCAGTACAATATCTTACTACAACAATACAACACGTATATTAATTGAATCATTTTTTCATATATGTTAAATTAAGAATACAAAATGATAACAATGAATCATCATTTTACTCCTACAACTTATCTCTCTCATCCCATAAAATCTTACACAATATAATTCAAAAATAATATAAAATGATTTCATATTTAAATAGACTTAAAAACTTTTTAATAAATCTCTTCTCCTTAAGAAAAATGAAGCAAGGCAAGTTAATATTACTATTTTTGAATCACATTCAATATTTCTCTTACTCATCATTAGAAAGGATCACTCTATTATCACACATCCGAGATGGCAAATAAAAACTTTAACCAACGGTAACTTAAAAAAAAATGATAATAAACACAAAAAGTTCCCTTCAAACGACGGGATAATTTTCAGTTACTTGACATGAACTACCGGACGGAAGGAGCCGATTAAGTCTCCCTCAGACGACGTTGAGAAATTCCCGTCAGTTGACACGGCTTAGCTTTTCCGTTAACGGAAAATCCCATTCAAAACTCTGCCTAAGTTCAAAACCCTAACAATTGGGGTTTTACGGAGGGAAAGAAAAACAAAAACTTTGCAAAAGCTTGATTGTTTGGAGCTAGGTACTTTCTGTATAATTTATTTGAACTCTGCAAAAACTTGAGAAGTTGGAGTCAGTTTTTGTATAATTTATTTGAACTCTGCAAAAACTTGAGAGGTTGGAGCTACTTTCTGTATGATTTTAACTCTGCAAATCCTTGTGAGGTTGGAGTTACTTTCTTTATAATTCATTTGAGGGTTATTATCTTGCAGGGAAAAACGAGGGCAAAGAAAATAAAATGCCGCTGGGGCAAAGGCCAGGTGAGAAGAGCGAGTCGCGCTACTGTGGAGTGGAGACTTCCTTCAGCGATGACGTGCCCAACGTGCTCAGACACAACCTCACCAATGCCTTTGATTTCGTTCTAATGCCTCTGGTTAGTCCTTTTCTTTCTTAATATATTTTTTTTCTATAGTTCAAATCCTTGCTGAAATTTCAGGATACAGTGCAGTGATGTCAATTAAAAAAAAATAAAAATGAATAGATAAGATTTTGACGAAACGACAACTTTGCACTTAATATTATTTGGAAAACGTGTTTCTGTTAGTTATGTTGGATTGCAGAAGTTTGAAATCTTAGAAATTCAA
This sequence comes from Cryptomeria japonica, assembly GCF_030272615.1. NCBI lineage: Eukaryota > Viridiplantae > Streptophyta > Pinopsida > Cupressales > Cupressaceae > Cryptomeria > Cryptomeria japonica. The sequence continues at coordinate 737,071,585 of NC_081408.1, forward strand.
ATTGTGCCAGGGGCCTATTTTGGAGCACTTCGATCACATGAGCATGTAATTATGAAATTGCTTGTTGACAATTAAAGCGTGGTAAAGAAATACGCCACCGCCTCTTATGGAACATTCTATTAGCATTGTTTTTTTAAGTATCATTCGAGCAAGGGCAGTACTTATCAATGGAATTTCTTGCTGAAAATTAAAAGTCTACGATATTGGCTGTTTGCCGAAAAAATACTTAAGGGTCTCATTCGGAGTATTTCTTGGATTTTTTTTTAATATAGTAGTACATTGACGTCGACGATTGTAGTATTGGAATCAAAGATGTTGTTATACTGGGACAGGATGATAAGAATTACAATTTTCTGAGATTGAAAGTATACCGATAAATATGCGAGGGCCTCTTTCAATATAGGGAAGTTGTACTAGCCTTAAGGACACTTTCAATATCAACAACTTTGCTACCCTCGAGCTTGTCGAGGAGATAACTACCACAAATAGACTAGATACTAGAAGGGTTTTGGGTACACGTGCCTCTATATCAGAAGCTTTTGCTTCAAAGATGGAAGCTAGAGTTGTCAACATAATTGTTCCCAAATGGATTCTTCATTCTCTTTTGCTAGCTTATGAAGCTCTTTGTATTGAAGGAAGTTCCGGGGAGGAGGAGAATATTGTGATAGAGGATGGCAACAAGGAAGTTGGTGTTTCGATTCTACACACCTGCCAAAGCGGCAACCACAAGACTTTGCAACCACCTACACTCTACAATTTGACGCCAAAAACTATAGTGAGATAAAAGCTTCCTCTATCACTTAAACTACATTTCGCACAAGAAAATAATGGAACAATTGGATACATCAAATGGACATGTGGAAACATATGGGGTGCACCATCGAGAGGCCTTGAAAGATAAAGCACATACTCAATTATGTTTCATTATTATTATGCAAGTGAATATTCGAATGGATTTGGAAGTGTTGTGAACCTGGTTTGTCATAATTAGATGGGAAATATCCCATTCATTACAAGCTTCACTATGCTTGGATGTGAATGGAAGTTGATTTATCCCAACATTAACAAGATGGTCTGTTTTAGCATTGTTGTTTTTGCAGCAATGTTTGAATTTAAGAGAAACAAAATTAACTTCAATCAGATTTACTTCTTCTAGAATGTTTTGTAAATGCCAATCTAGAAGATCCTTGCCTTTGTGTCCATTTGTTATTATTTGTGAATTCCCTTTGATCTCTATAGACAACAACCCATAAACATAGCGAAATTTATGCCTTCAAGAAGAGCTAGAGCTTTTGCTTCATTGTGCATTTTGGAGCCTAGCAAGGGAGAACTGATTTTCCTTTTGTTTGTGCAATAAACGCCCCACAACTACCAAATACCTCGATTGCCTTTTTGCCTTTCAAAGCACCGTTGAGATTTAATTTGAGGACTCCTTTCTAGGAGCTATGTAATGTTCCCTATTTGTGAATGCCCTAATTTAGCCCTAAATCACAATTTTTGAGTGAAACAAGAGTAGGGTTAGAGATATTACTCACCTAATTGAGACCCTACAAAACAGGTTAGAAACCATTTACAACAATAATCCATAAACAGATCTTCTTAATTAGGAATCATTAAAGCATATAGTAGAAATATGAATTTAATCATAAGAAATCCTAAATATGTTTGGGGAAGCCCAACAATAGGAGAGCTAGGATAAGGTTACTCGATAGGGTGCCCTAGAGATCCTCTTTCCTAGGCCCAAGAGTGGATATACCATCCCTCTTGGCCTCATGTGGGCTGTGCCATCCATATGAGGTGGTGTACCTAGTGAGGTGTCCTATAACTGTTCTTCTTCATCTTGCCATCCGTTACCCGTTTCCTATGATTGATCTCCTTAGTGTATTCATCCACCATGATAGAGGGTTGATGTGTATTCACAATAGGGTGCCCCGAAAGTCTGTCCCTTCTAAGCCCAAAGGCAGTACCCCTTGTACCCCCTTGGCCTCATTGGACTCTTGGGTCTACTACCATGAGGTGGTGTACCTAGAAGAGGATCCCGATACCGTTTCCCCCCCTTGTAATCCCTCATTACCCCTATCATGGCTGAGTTTTATAATCAATCAGAACATATAAAAAATCCAATGTAATGCATGTATTCTACATATATTAATCTGTCATAAACAACAGCATATTATTAACCAGTAGTGTGCAGATACAAATAATATTCATTATGCTATGGTAAATGGTCATAAACAACAATGCATCATTAATCAGCAGTGTGCAGATATAAATAGTATTCATCATGCTATGTATAGGGAACTCGTACCAAAGACCACAATATATGTTTGAATCTGCTGTGCATTCTATTTATTATGAATGCCAACTCTCATCTCATTTGATGCCTTCCTTGGATGTTGGAACGATCTCTTATACACCTTCTTTGATGCTGGAGAGTCATACCCTTTTTCATCGTCATGCCGGTTGTGAAGAGACACCTCCTTGTGTTTGATCCTTGCCTTTCATCCCTCTACCAAGAGGCGCCTTGTTTACACTTCTGAAGCATTCTCTTCTGTCTTGATTAACTAATTAATAATTTGTGAATTAAATTGCTGCACTAAAGGAGAAGAATGATCAATCCTCAAGGCTGATGCTGTTAACCAACCCGACTACAAGAGGTAGGCAATCTAAGCACATGGTTTTGTCTTATGAAATTGTGAAGTCTTACCTTGGAAGACAATTTAATCACTGGTAATAGAATATCAGATCGGGGGCATGACAAGCTAGCCATTTACTCATTTTTCTAATCTTATTTCCAATATCCCTTTAATAGGACTTGACAACCTAAAGTACCAAACGAAAGAGATACTTAACTCTAAAGGACATGTATTAGTCTTGATCCTAGTCAAATGATTTTCAAGTATGTAATTATTGCAGATTTAATCTTCAATCAATAATGCTCCAAAGACAAAACGGCATTCTAAATTGATTTCTTTCAAGCCACAACCTCCACACTGTGTTCTTGAGAGCAATATTTCATAAAACATCTAAATTGAGAGACCCCTTTGAGAAATACCGTAGTCCCAATGGGAAAATCCCAATCATCTCTATGTGAGACAATATCACTTCCAAAATTTCCCTCACTTTTTTGGAATTAAGAAGAATATGATCCACACTTCCGTCCTGTTTTTCACAAAGCACACACCTTGAAGGGCCATTAGAACCACTTTTCTAAGGTTGTCATAAGTTGAAATCTTATGGAGCTCAATAAGCCAAACAAATGTTATGCATTTTGGTGCAGCTTCATTTTTCCAAATAGTAGAAACTGACCAATCACTTACTTGGGAATATCTCCAAATCTCAATAAAGAGTAATTTGCATTAACCAAATAAAAACTAAGAGAGTTTTCATTCTAGATTGATATATATTCCATTCCCAAGTTAGCAATTCTCAAATAACGCATCTTATCTTTTAGAAAAGAAAAAGGGGAAAACTCTTTATTGGATCTAACCATTACACCCTCTTTATATTTATCATCCCAATAATATTTCACAAGTGTGACTCCTGCAAAGAAATGGAGAGCTTCTAAATTTGGTAGAAGTGGGAAGGAGCTTAAGGGAGGCTGCCCAACTCAAGAAGCCTTATATAAATGCACCTTACCTCCATTACCGATGTTTCATGAAAGAAATTTGCTGATTAAATCATGAGATCGAGGCATCAAATTTCACATAGAAGAACCTTTTGGAAGCCTCTCAAGATTAAAGAAAGAAGAGGGATAATTAGAGAATAATTAGTTACTAAGCATCATCTTAATTTATTGATGCGACTAACAAGAACCAAAATGCCACATCAAATTTGCATCGAGAGCTTTGTTCCTAAGTTCCAATGTCCTTCACTCGAACACCACCTTGAAGTTTGAGAAAACAAATCTTCACCCACTTCACACGAGGGAATTTCCTTTCTATTGAAGTTTCTTGCCATAGAAAAGTTATGCAAATCTTAATGATTCTTTTTACAATTGATCTTGGTGCTACTAATATTGAGAACACATCACATGCATTGGGATGGCATAAAGAACAACTTTGATTCACACAAATGTTTTTGCCAAACTCAACAAACGACCTATCCAAATTGCAAGCTTATACTCTATTTTGATTGCCATCTCCACCCAAAGTGCTACTAGTATTGGTCTAATAAATAGAGGGATGCCTAAGTGCCTACTTAGTGAATTCTCTTAGGGAGGAAGTTGGGGTGCTACATTCAAGAAAAAAAACTCTTCATTTATTTCCATCAATAAATTGATTTGAGAACATTTCATAGTCATCCAAAACCCTTTCGACAATTTTGATCTTTGCAATATCAACAATAGCAAACAAATGTGACATAAACAAATTGACGTTGTGAGATGCCCTCAACATTTTCAATTAGTTGATACTTTTTAAGAGACCACCATTTCTAAGATCATCAAGTTTCCTACCAAAGGCATCTGCCATTAGGAAAAGATGCGGGCATAAGGGATTCCCTCGTCTTATTCTTCTGTAATTTGAAGAGAAATTAGAAGGGTAACCTTGTACTAGAAAAAAAAACCTTGACATAGTAACCTCTTTCGTCTCAATCCAAAGAGAAGAGAAGCCAAAGGTTAGCCAAGCAACCCTTAGAAAGGTTCAATGCACATGGTCATAAGCCTTAGAAATATGTAGCTTTATTTTCAATCCCTTTATGTTCTCAACTTTTAGAGAATGCAAATTTTCATGGGTAAGAACTATAACATCCTTAATTTGACAACCATGAATAAAACTTTCTCGCTCTTGTAAGATTAAAGATGGAGGAAAATATTTGAGGTGCTTTGCTATAACTTTTGAAAATGACTTTTTGAATAGTGTTACATAAAACTATAGATCTATAATGTCTATGAAAGAAGATGAATTGCACTACTTTAAGATTAGAGCTAAAAGGAGTGTATGAATTCCTTTAGTACCTTCTTATATTTCCCAAAATCATTAATCACCTCTAGAAGCTTAGATCTAGTAAGCTCTTAAAAGGCTTGAAAGAAGCTAGCTTGAATTTTTTTTTGGATAAGCTTGAAAACTATTTGGATCAAGGGCCATTTCTTTTTTGAGATTGAATATTGCCTTACGAACTTTGGTTAGGCTAAAAGGCAAAAACACTTCTATTTTTAGAATTAAGTGCTAGTTTGAGAATATTGATAAGAATGAGAATGGTTCCATCCTAACAAACAATGGAGTTGTAGCAAGAAGAGAAAAGAAGGATAGGATTGCCTCCTTTAGGATCGCCTTAGGTTCCAAAAGAACTAATACATTAGTTCATAAAATGGATCAAACTTTTTTCCATATTCTTCTTGCTATTGTAATTTGATGAAAGTACTTGGAATTCCTATCTCCTTCTAACACCCATTGCTCCTTAGATTTCTACTTTAAAAACATCTCTTCCTTTGCATCAATGATCAAGAACCAACAACTTTTCACCTTCTAAGGTAAAAGGCTAATTCAATGATCTATTACTCAGAGCCAATTGCACTTCTATAAAAGAATTTTCTTTGTAGATATCACCAAAAGCTTGCTTGTTCCACTTTTTCATGTTGCTTTTGATAGATTTGCATTTTTGAGCAAAATTATACATCCAAGAGCCCTTTACCTTTTCCACCAAGATTCATCTTGGGCATGTTAGGGGTGAAAAGCCACATGGATTTAAATTTGAATGGGTTCCCATTTAGAGAAAAATCCAAATTAATTTCAAGAGCTATTAAAAAATGATTTGATCCCCAGAGACTAAAAAAAATGGAAGCAATATTCTCCCATTGTGAAACCATTCATTTTGGTGACATTAAAAAATTGTTAGGTCTCACTGCTATATTACAAATTTTTTTTCAGTAATCATTCCAAGGGTACTTTCCTACCTTTAGCATTACACCATACAAAGAAAAGTCAACAATGAATCTTTTGAAGTCTGACTTGATCTTGAGGCCATCTTACTCTTACGCTTGTCCATTGGTCTTGTGGTAGTGTTAAAATCACTACCTAGGAAGAAGATGCTATGGGTGAGGACTAAAGGAGGCTTAAAAGCTCCTCCAATTTAGTTTTATTCAGTGTTCCACAGGCGTTGGGGATGGGGGGACGCGTTTCCGGGATGGGGGGACCAAGGGCCTAAGTTTGGGGACGGCGGGGGGACGGTGGCGGGGTGGTGGTGCTGATATAGTTATACATATACATATAGTACTTGAAAAACTAGTTTCGAAAAGATGTATGATAGTATTACAGTATAAGAATTACATTTCAAATGAGACTATAGGAAATTTGAAATACTAAATCTAAATACCAAGATTTCTTCAATGTTAATTGTGTTGTTATATGGAGCCTAATCAGACTCCGAGGTTAAATTTTCCCTACTTCTATCGGCGCGGTTTCCCCCTGTATTTTTCAACGGGGGTTTGGGGGTAGTGCCCCCAAGTTGGGGTCAAGGGGCAGCGCTCCTTGCGCGTTCCCCAAAAGTCACATGTTTTTTAAAAACTGCTTTTTTTGGTTAGCTTTGACGTGGGAACGCGGGAGACGCCTGGGCGTCTCCCCTTCCCTCGAGAGACGTTTGGGGGTCTCTCGAGAGCCTGGGAGACGCCCAGACGTCTCCCAAGGAGACGCCCCCCTGGGAGACGCAGAGACGTCTCTGCGTCCCGGCGACGCTTGGGTGGCGGTGGCGGGACGGCGGGGGACATCCCCTTGTCTCCGTCCCCCCGTCCCCGAGACGTTTCTGACGAGGGGACGCGCCCAAAAAGGGGGGGGGACGCGTCCCCGTGGAACAATGGTTTTATTATAGATAGGGTTATACACATTTATACAACAACCAACAATAGTCTTGAAAGGAAGAGAAAGCACAAGCTATCTAGCTAGGCGAAGAATCAATAAGAGTTACCTTTAGCTTCCTTTGCTTCCATAGAATGCATATGCTCCCAAAAGTGTAGTTAGCATAAAATGACTCTGTAATGTTTCAATAAGTTGTTTGTATCCTACTATATGTTATTTACTTGTCATCATTAAGTTGTTTGTATCCTACTATATGCTATTTACTTGTCGACTTGTGGGTTGTTATTAGGGGGCAAGTGTTAGTAGTCATTGATAGTTGTGTTCAGCATAGCAACCGTTGGCTTCTTTAAATGAACTGTGTAGTTAGGGAAAGTAGTCTGATCTTGCTAGATATTATCTTTGACCATTATCACCTTCAAACTTTCCTCTTTCCCCAAATTTATTTTCATTGTGGTTGGTTCTTTATATTTAATGTCTTTCTTCCTTCAATCAATGAGCTGGTGTGTCATATAACTTTGCATTCCTAGACTTATATTTTATGAAGTCTGCAGGGAATGTTGAAGTCGATGGTGCGAAAGGATCTACTTGTACACTTTTTCCTTTTCTATCATGCTTTTTTTTATTGCTCTTTCTCATTAAACTCCATTACTTCAATCATATTACAATTAGGCTAGAATACTCCTAGACTTACATTTGCCAATGGAACAACCATTGAAGGAACTTCTTCAAAACATGGTTGCAAGTCCATGATCCTTTCAGCATTTGGCTCCATGGGGCATTTACCTTTCTCAAGCTACCCTTGTCTTGCATCCGAATCTGATGAGGCTACATGCTTACTTACTACTTGATTCCTTAGTTCAGTTATGTATTTTCCATTGTTACTTTCAATGAATAGTGTATTCTTTTTCTAGTTGTGGTTGTTATTGGTTGCTAGAATCCATCTTCGACCCAACAGTGCATCATATATTTTCTTATGTAAAGAAATGCCCACCAAATTTAATAAAAATGTTTTGAGTTCAAATGAGTACCTTTTGGGCCATTCAAACTCCAAGACCCACTAGTTGAAAAGGTGGAGGCCAAATGCTTGAATTGCCTAGACTTATCCAAGCATCCTTAGGAAGCACATATATTGTCAATCTTTCTTCCTCAAATAAGTAACAAGACATTGATTTTTTTTTCATGGACAGTTGTTCTAGTTACAACTAGAGAAGCATAGTGGAAGAAGAGAAGATAAAGGCCATTTTAGTTTTGGAAAATGGAGTATATACTTGCAAACAAATGCCATTTGGACTATGTAATGCTCTCACTACATTTCAAAGGATCATTTTTCATATCTTTGACAAGATTTTTGTAAGGAACTCCAAAGTGTTCTTGATTATCCAAAGTGTTCTTGATTATTGGTCAAGTTTAGTGACCAAAAAACACATTTGAAGGCCTAATGATAATGCTTGGAGTAGCATGGTTTGTATTAAATCCAATAAAATGTTAACGTAAGATACCGAAGGAGAAGTTCTTGGGCATATCATTTGTGGTGCCAGATTAAAAGCAAACCATGTTCAAATAAGAGTGGTTGTAGAAGTGAAAGCACCAAAGGATCTTATGAGAATTTAGTCATTTTTGGGCCATGAGGGGTACTAATATTAGTTGATTTATTATTTTGATCTTTGTGTTGGTCGAGAATTTTACTTGTGTTTTTGGGGCTGATGATGTAGTTAGCATAAAATCACTTTGTAATGTTTTGTTAAGTCGTTTGTATCCAAATATGTATTATTTACATGTTGGCTTGTGGGCAGTTATTAGGTGGCAATTGTTAGTTGTTGTCGAAAATTGTGTTTTTCTTGGCAACCATTAGGTTCTTTAAATGGATGTTGTGTAGTCAAGGAAAGTAGTCTTATCCATGGCTGATCATCCTTGATCTATTTCTCTGTAAGAACTTCACATGAATTAGGATAAACTTCTATTACACTATCTGGTATGCATTTTTATTTATATTTTTTTATGCAAGTAGTAGTCTTATTAGATAAAGGAGTAAACAAAATGACCGTGGCTGTTCACACCGATACTTTGCCAAGCCTGCCAAGAGATATTCACTAAGTTTTGAATGTTGGCTGATCATCCTTGATCTATTTCTATGTAAGAACTTCACATGAATTAGGATAAACTTCTATTACACTATCTGTTATGCATTGTTATTTATATTTTTTTATGCAAGTAGTAGTCTTATTAGATAAAGGAGAAAACAAAATGACCCTGGCTGTTCACACCGATACTTTGCCAAGCTTGCCAATAGATATTCACTAAGTTTTGAATGCTAGCTTCAAACTTTTTGGTTTTCTGAATAAAGACAAGATTTGGGGCCTCTGCAGAAAGTTGGTGTTCAACCAAGCTCATTTCATTAAGGGCATTCAATGCTTAACATTTCAAGAGAAGACCTTCATTTCTGACTGAAAAATAATTGAATGAATGATTCAATAATCGGATAATTACATTGAACGATATACGCACGTATATAAAGAGACTACAAGACGATATTCTATAAATAGAACAAAACGTTAAAGTAAAAGACTAAAGAGCTAAACGCTAAATTAACCATGAAAGCTAAATTAAGCTTAAAATCTAACTACATAAATAAAGTAAATGACCATTAAACAAGGAACTAAAAATAGGTAACTAACATAGAATTAAATATTCTAATACCCTCCCTTAATGGTCATGCTATCTATCACACCAAGCTGCCCTTTAAATTTGAGAAACTTTGCTGGGCTCAAGGACTTGGTGAGGATATCTGGAGTCTGATCTTCTGTAGGAATGTACTGTAGTATCACTGATCCATCTTCAACATGCTGGTGGATGAAATGACAATGAAGCTCCACATGCTTTGTCCGCTCATGGAAGATTGGATTTTTGGCTAATTTCAGAACCCTTTGATTATCACAAAACAAGGGATTAGGTCCTGGTTGAGACATTTGCATGTCTGCAAGTATCCTACGTAGGCAAATTGCCTCACATGCTGCCTTAACAGTTTCCCTATACTCTGCTTCTGTTTGAGGAAAGAGCTATTGCCTGTTGCTTCTTGCTGGTCCATGTGACTGCATCTGTACCCAAGCTGAAAACATACCCAGAAGTTGACTTTCTCTCATCAACACAACCTGCCCAATCTGAGTCTGTGAAACCAACCAGCTTAGGATCTTTGTGTAAATGTTAGTGCAATTTCCAATTTAATGAACAAGTTATATGCAAGATGGTGTATTTAAGATTTTGGTATTATGACTATGACAATAATATTGTTGTCTTCAATATTGTAACAAGAATAGTAATAATATTGAAGATCTTTCTTTTGCTGCAGGTATGGAGGATGAACATGTATCGATTTCAATGTCATCCCCTTTCTTTTGAATGATGCATATATAGTAAGGTAGTCACGATCAAGTGGCACCTTGATCGGACATGTCTTATGTCCGACCAAGATGTCACTTGGTCGTGACTCTTCCAAATGTCAACCGATCCATTCGGTGTCTATGATAAGTAATCGGTGCCATTGTAAATGATAATAGATCGATATAAACACACCCAATAATGAATCAGTATCAAAGCAAACAAGCTCGATAACTAATTCGGGTCAATTCTAATATAACCCGATTATATATCGGTAAATGTTTTGGACATGTATTTAATTGCAATTCAATAATGAAGAGGTTCGATACATAAATCATTCATATGAAATATATATCTGCATTACCGTCTTTCTTCATTTGATGTAAATAGATAGGTATACGGTTTTATCTGATCGATGCTACTTGAATCAACACTTTGCTTCTGCTGTACAGAATGCCAAAATCAGGAGTGCCCTTCACATATCGAAGCACACACTTTGCTGCAACCCAATGTTCAACTTTTGGGGCTGACATGAAGTGAGAAATATAGCTTACAGCATAATTGATGTCAGGGTTAGTGGCGGTGAGATAGATGAGGCTTCCCACTAGTATGAAGACTCATCCACTACAGGTGAATCTGATTTGGCTGATAATTTCAGCCCTATCTCCATAGGTGTAGATGCAAGTTTGCAATCTTGCATTCGAAACTTATCCAGTAGGCTCTTGGCATACTTTGACTGAGAAATGAACATGTGGCTATCAGTTTGCCAAACCTCTACACCAAGACAATAATGCAGAACTCCCAAATCTGTCATATCAAAATGCTTAGACAAATTCTGTTTGACCTGCATGATCAAATGTGCTGCATTGCCAGTAATGATGAGATCATCAACATAGACTACTAGAAATAGAATATCATCACTAGTATGTTTGACATACAAATTGGGATCTGAAGGACTCCTCTGAAAGCCTTGATCAATCAAGTACTTATCAATTTTTATGTACCATGCACAAGGAGCCTGTTTGAGGCCATAGAGTGCTTTGACTAGTCTACATAGCTGGTGTTCTTTATCGGCAACCTTGAAACCTGGACGCTGCATCATGTAAGCTTCTTCCTGCAAATCACCATTGAGAAAGGCACTCTTGACGTCCGTTTGATGGACTTTCCATCCAAACTGAGCTGAGAGAGTGAGGACAAGCCGGATGGTACTCATCTTGGTTGTGGGAGCAAATGTCTCCTCATAGTCGATGCCCTCCTATGAAAACCCTTTTGCTACTAACCGAGCTTTGTACTTATCAAGGGTTCCATCAGCTTTATACTTGACTTTAAACACCCATTTGCAGCCAATGGGCTTCTTCCCTGGAGGAAGATCTGACAATACCCAAGTGTTGTTTTTTCAAAAGACTATGTTGCTCAGCTGCCATGGCCTTTTCCCACTCAGGTACACCTTTAGCCTCTGTATATATTTGAGGCTCATAAATACTGTGAATGTTGGCCATAAGAGCATAATTAACTGTGTTTTGCTTGCTCTTACCTCTAACTGATCTACCTTCAATGAGCTCATCATGATGAAGATCACCAATGGTTTTGGCCCACCACTTAGGCCGGAGAGTAGAAGCACCAACATTTGCTGCAGGATGAGGAAGATTACTTGGAATATCTGGAACAAGCTCCTCTGCATGTGGATCCAGAAAGTCCTGAGGAAAGTCAGGTGGTGCAATGTCATGCCTGGGAGACCCCACAACTGTAAAGTCAACTGATCCCTCCCATCAGGTGGAGCTAAGGGAAGGCGAACACCCATACTTGCAGCCTTTGGAGGCTGATCCTCAGTGCTCAATTCAGGAGAGGAAGGCTGAAAAAGCCCTCTTTCTTCATCAAATACTACATCTCGATTGAATATGAGGCGATTAGTGTCTATATCAATCAACCGATATGCCTCGTGGTTGTCACTGTAGTCGGTGAACATCAATTTCTGACTCTTTGGATTCAGTTTGGTGTGCTTGGCATCTGGAATCCAAACATAAGCTGTAGAGCCAAAAACTTTCAAATGATTGATTTTGGGCTTCTTGCCAGACCAAGCTTCCTCTGGAGTCATCTTCTTAACGACCTTTGTGGGAGACCGGTTCAGAAGGCAGACTGCAGTGAAGACCACTTCCGCCCAAAAGTGTTTTGGAACATTTCTATGCTCCAACATAGACTGAGCCATCTCAGTGACTGTACGGTTCTTGCGCTCAACAACACTGTTCTGTTGAGGGGTGTAAGGTGTGGTAAGCTGATGCTTAATGCCATGTGATGCACAAAAGTTAGTGAACATTGTAGAACAAAATTCCCCTCCATTCTCGGATCGAAGAGTGACTATCTGACAGCTAGACTTCTGAAACATGGTGAACACCTCTGATTTTTGCTTAAGAAAAGAAACCCACATGCGTTTGCTGAAATCATCAACAAATAATAGAAAATACCTGCATCCAGTGACTGATGGAGGGTTCACGGGCCACAAATATCTGCATGAACGAGCTGCAAGACCTTGGATGCTCTCCAAGCGTCTCCATCTGAAAATAGAGTCCTATGTTGATTTCCAGCTTGACATGCTCCGCAAACTCCATGATGCTGAGTTTGAATCTCAGGTAATCCTACGACTAGATCCTCTCGAACCAACTAAGAGAGATAGTGGACATTCAGGTGTCCATATCGTTGATGCCAAAGAGTGCTGATGGACGCACTCCTAGTTGCCATGGCAAGCTCATGAGAACTAGTAGAATCAACAAGTCTATAAAGACCTTGATCCTCAATGCCAATTGCAACTGTAGTGCGAGTCTCCCTGTCAACAATGCTGCACTTGTGCAACCCGAAGATGACATCTTGCTGTGGTGAATGCTGCATAATCTGATTGACTGACAGTAGATTGAGCTTCATACCAGGTACAAAGTATACATTGAGGAATATCAAATCCCTCCCACCAGATGAAATCTGAACGTTGCCCTTGTTGACAACAGTATACTCTTCGCCTCCTCCAAAGATCACTGAATCAGTGAAAGGTGTTGCTGGGAATAATCATTATGTTATGTTGTCGTATTATGTTATGTTGTCGTCGGTAATAATGGGTTACGACAGTCAGTTAGTTGTCCCGAAGGGCAGTTGGACGCGACGGTTGGTCGCACCCCTTCGGGTATTATATATTGCATACCTTTCCTTCTTAGTATCATCATCATAGTCGTATCTGGATGTGATGTTATAAGCACTTGATGTACATGGACTGTTGAATTAATACAAAGACTGGTTCTTTAATATATTTCCATTATGTTCTGTGCATTTACTTTTTGCATTTAATCGTTTACCCGTATGTGGTAAACATCTGGCGTCATTGCCTAGACATACTTGGGAAAGGAAGGAGTGGATGGCGTACGAACACGATGGGCCTACCCATTGGTGAGATTAATCCAGAGGCTGACGTCGCGCAAACAGAGCTCTACGACGGAGAAGACACTGCAACGAGGGAATTCTCAATCTTGCTTCAGGTGGCCATTGAGACCTATGTCCGAAGGGAGGCCACGGAGGTTGACGTCCCAACAAGTGCAGTGTGGACTGCATTGGAAGTTAGCCCTGCAGCGAATCGGTTGATGAACCACCTCTCGCGGTTGCTTGCACAGGCATCACTGGCACAACGAACTCGCCTGGAGGAGATTGCCCGTGAGGAGCGACGCCAACAAGTCCTCCAACAGTACGAAGAAAACAGTCGTCGCTGGGAAGCGGAGCGTGATGGCACGGCCAAGGGGAAATTGAACCCTGAACCTCCAGGAGGAATAAATAACATTCTATATTATACTAATGGTGTCGTACTATTGACACAAATTGTATCCGATAGGATGAATTAATAAAGAAGTGTTCTATTTTTATGCGTCGTTGCTATTTATGGAGATGTACGGAAATTAATGCCCAACCTATTAAACAAAGATAGAAATAAGAAGGCACATTGTGAGGAGTGGGAGGCCGCACAGAGGGCCTTGATTTTGGAACAAGTAGAACGTAGACGGAGGCTGAGGCAACTTGCTGAAGGACGACCTGCCGAAGGTTTGCTCGAAGGGAACCAAGGAGGTGTCATGGAGGGTGCAGAAGCCCAAGAAAATTTCTACGTGTCACCAGAACACCGTAGGGTGAGAAGCCATGAAGAGTTTTTGGAGGAAACAAGGCTACGAAGGAATCTGGTCGAAGAGACTCGGGATCAGTTCAGGAACTTATCCCTTACGCCGCGCATTGAGGACCACCGAAGGGAGCCAACAGTGGACGCGGGTGAAAAAGGAGGGGAGGGCAACCGTACGACCGTAGGTGCGAAGGAGCCGTAGACACACGACAGACAAAACACCGTACGTCCAGTCACTCAAGCAGGAAACACCATTGGCGTGGGAGGGAGTGGCGCGGATGCACGACAGACACAACCACCTTCGGGGACACGACTCCCATCAATGGCCAATAGGCAGAAGCTGCCAAAATTCACCGGCGACGGGAAGGAGGATCCCGTCAGGCATTGCAGAACCTGCGAAACCATATGGGCGGCCAATGGTGTCACGGACTAGGACGAATGGACGATGCAATTCCCAACAACATTACGGGGAGTCGCCATCGACTGGTACTCGGATATTGATAAAAATGCAGTGGCCACATGGGACACACTGCAGAAAGCCTTCGAGAAGGAGTTTCGCGTACTCCGGGATGATAATGAAATAGTGGCAGAGATATACAACACTAAACAAGGACAAAAGGAATCAGAGCTAATTGGGAAAATGGAGAGTCAACCGACCGACGGACTCAAGAAGAGGTGGTTTGTAGAAGGCCTAAAACCCAGTTTGAAAAAGAAAATTAAGATAGTCCCTCCTTCGTCATACGACGATGCATACAATAGGGCTATGGACTTAGAAAGTGAATACAAAACGTCCAAGAAAAAGGGGAAGTCCTCCTCCGAGGAAAATGATTCTTCCTTTGATGAGAGTGGTAACGAGGGGTCGAAAAAGAAAGTGATGGCCCTGTAGAGGGACATGGAGCGTATGATGAGGGAATTTAAAGCGATGAAAGACTCTACTAGCCGGACCAAAGGAGACATGTGGTGCACAGAGTGCAAGGAGGAAGGACATACGAAGGGTACATGCCTGAAGAAGGCCTTTTGCGAAATTTGTCAAGTAATGGGACACTCCATCAAGGAGTGCCCATACAATATGAAGACCCGAAGTATGCAAGTGTTGTTCATTGAGCAGGCCACAACATCCACACC
The DNA here is from genome assembly GCF_030272615.1 of Cryptomeria japonica. Taxonomy (NCBI): domain Eukaryota; kingdom Viridiplantae; phylum Streptophyta; class Pinopsida; order Cupressales; family Cupressaceae; genus Cryptomeria; species Cryptomeria japonica. The sequence continues at coordinate 737,087,020 of NC_081408.1, forward strand.
AGCGGGTACGACCCAACAAACCAACACAACGACATCATTTGGAGGTTACCAGGACAACAGACGCGGCGGCGGAAGGAATAACAACAATAACAATAACCGAAGCTGTGTTCAGTATGACGCCAAGGGCCGACCAATGATCCAATGTAGGGCATGCAATCGGTGGGGGCACTTCGCTCGGGATTGCACGAAGGAAGCCACCCCTCAGCACCTCTGCCGATGGTGTGGGCCAGGTGACCATGAGGATGCAAATTGCCCGAAGCCAGGAGTAAACCTTTTGAACATCGAACCTACGAAGGCAGAAGTGTCGGCAATCACAAGGGCATAGGCCAAAAAGGCTGCATATCCAGATCCTCGCACGGAGACCAAGAGGGTGCGGGAAGCAAGAGACGAGATCACAAAGGAAATGGCCGCACAAGGACAAAACAGCCACGAGGCCACAAGCCCGTCACGGACGAGGGGAGAAGAGAGAATCTTACGACAAATATTGCAAATGGAGGTACCTGTGAAGATTCAAGACCTCCTTGAAACCATGCCACAGTTGAAAATGGCTATCTTAAACTCCGTACCCACATAAGTGAAAACGAGGGAGGTCACAAGCCCCACTATTGACCCCATGTTCTTAGTAGTCAATAGCGGACGCCAATCGGCGGTGGTAGAAATGGGCATCTTGGGGACTACCTTGACGGACACCATTGTGGACGGAGGGTCAGGAGTAAATGTGCTCCTAGAAGACACATGGAAAAAACTGGGAAAGCCTACTCCCACGTTCAACCTGCTAGGGGTAGATCAACATGGGATCAAACCCCTTGGTACCCTCATGGGCCAGCGGGTGATGATTGGCACGCAGCCATTCGTGCTAGATTTTGTAGTTATTCCACTGAAGCAGAAAGGGTACAACGCCATTCTCGGGCGTGGGTGGTGTTGAGCATCAAATCTGAATTAAGTAAAATATCTTGATTTGAGAAATTAAATCATAGAAGCTATCTATCTTTGGAAGAAATCATCATTTTCATTGATACCGTAATAACCCATAAGTTATCGAACAAGTCTAATAGCATTCTATCGAAATATCCAAAATTCAAATAGTATTGATGAGACCCAGCGATGTCTCATTGATATAAAAAGGGTATCGAAGGAAAGGGAACACCAATGAACTCTAAAAGGGACTCATCGAAAGCAATGATTCCACCGAAAGAGGATATCGAAGAAAGCAGAGACGATTTTCATCGACGGTAAAAGGCTTCCGAGGAAATAATACCATCGGCGCAACATGAAGGAAACTTACCGAAAGAAGTGTTCGTATCGAAAGAATGATATCGATCAAACAAAAGGAAGCTACATCGATAAGAATATGAGTTTCGAGGAGGCTAAAAGGCATGTTACCGATATGTGTGGTTTTACCGATGCAACTTTATCGAGGAGGATTACTAATGAGCTCATCGATGAAAGATGATAGTGGAAGCAGATCATCAAAAGAAAGATGGCCTCGATGAAACAATAGACCCATTCATCGAAGGAGTGTAGTGATGCCGATAGAAAAAGTGTTTCGATGGAAGGATAAAGGATGTTACCGAAGCCCAAGGTTTCTTCGACATGAAACCCGAAGGACATCAGATATATATATATCGATGAGGAGGCGGCAATAATGACCGAATGCAGCATTTCGATCAAGGGAGAAAATACCTAGTCGAAGTAATGCTCGAAACAAAAGTGTTAGTTAACGGTTATATGTTGAAAAGCCACAATGCTTGGTGATAATGTATACTCTCATTATCGATGAGACCCAACGATGTCTCATCGATATAGAAGGGCCATCGAAGAAAGGAAACGCCGATGAATTTCAGAAAGGACTCATCGAAGACAGTAATTCCATCGACAAAAGATATCGAGGAAAGTGGAGATGGTTTTCATTGACGGGAAAAGGTCTTTGAGGAGATAATACCAACAGTGCAAAGGGACTCACCGAAAGAAACGTTCTCATCAAAAGAATAAGGTCGATCAGACAAAAAGAAGTTACATCGATAAAAGATATCGATGAGGAAATAGGTTTCGAAGAGGCTAAAAGGCACGTGTTCGATATGTGTTGTTTCGCCGATACAACTTTATTGGTGGAAGACGACAAGAGAGGATAAAGAAAGGCTTCGGTGAGACAATAGATCCATTCATCGACGGGGCGTAGTGATATCGATGGGAGAGGTATTTCGGTGGAAAAATAAAGGAGGTCACCAAAGCCCAAGGTTTCTTCGACATAAAAACCCGATGGATATCAGATAGGTATTGGTGAGGAGACAGCTATAGTGACCGAATGCAGCATTTCGATGAAGGGAGAAAATACCTAGTCGAAGTAATGTTCGAAACAAAAGTGTTAGTTAACGGTTATATGTTGAAAAGCCACAACGCTTGGTGATAATGTATACTCTCATATAAAGGAGGGAGCTTTTGTAATATGGAGAGGAATGAGAACAAGAAGTAGATTATAGCCTCAGGCTTACCACTGTACTATTTTGGTGAATATATATAATATAATCAGTTGTTTTTCCTTTGCATATGTGTTGTGGATTACTGCATTTTTCTGTAGGCAGTTGCTTATGATATTATCTAAAGGAGATAAGGTTATCTGTGTTCTTCCAGTAAAATTCTGTGTTTCATATTGTAGATTTGGATCAAAAAGATTTACTTGCGAATTGTAATTGTTCCTTGTATTCCTTCCTTGGATGGTCTCTTAAGGTTAGAGTTAAATTCATTCAGACGATTTACAATGTAGACATTGAAGTAGAGCTCATAAGAAACAGTAACTGACAGACTCAACGAGAGGGGATGGGTTTAAAAACTGTCTCATAAGTTTACACAATAAGTCCTAAAGAGATATAAAGACTCTGTAGCCCAAATAGCAAAGAAAGGCACTGGTCATCTATAAAATATAACTCATCAATTCATACTTTCACATTAAAAGTAATAGGAGTAGCTGAGTAGGAATTCTAGAATAAATTAGCAATAGTGTATATATATATATATTTCAAGCACAAAGATCAAATAGCTTCTACAACAACGATCTTGAACTCATCTGCTATATCTCCATCCTAGGAGCTTATGCCATTTTGAGATAGGAGGAAATCAGATCAAGACACTAAATCTGCTATAAAAAGCATTAGTTGAAGGAACAACCAGTGAGTAGGTATACCTGCCTAGGTCCTGCAGAGCCTAAAGTGAGAGAGTTAGTAACCAAATAGGTTCACTCTATAAGTTGGCCAAGTCAATTGGAGGTTTGAGCATAGGAGTTGGCATTTCCTTAGAACCTATCCAATCTGTTGATTTGAGACCCAACAGGTGGCTCATTGCAGCAAAAGCGAACCATAACTGGAAGCGGAATACTCTATCCTTGGAAAACGTGGGGAGGAAGTACGTGATTGATCTCCGTACGCAGATGGTGAGCGAGGAGTTAGCATCCTCCTCCGACTCGGAATCTGAGGGAGACCAGTTGGGTGAGGGTGGAGACGGACGCGGCATGGAGCCTAGTGATGGAGGGGTGTTAGAACTGGAAGCATGCTCGGGGGATGACAGGGACTCCTTGAATGGCCTCTTCCACTGGCAAATGGGAGATTATGAATTGTTTACACCCTCGTGCAATGTATTGAGTATCGAGGAAGAACCAGATATATTTCCACCAGAATACGGAGAGTACAAGGAAGGGGAGGGCTCGGTGAATGACACGCTAGCACACTAGTTCTTGAAGGGCGAGCCTATTAAATATCTGGAAGCCAATTTGAAGGAGACAAATCTTGGGGGACGAGTGACCCCAAGATCATCCTTGTCGGAGGTGACTGGAATCCAGTGCTGAAGGCCGCAACCTTCAAAATTTTCCTTGAATACAAGAATGTTTTTGCATGGACGTACAAGGACCCGAAGGTCGTGCCTCCAGAGCTATGTGTACACCGCATAACATTGGTACCAAGAGCTCACCCGGTAAGGAAGCGGCCTTACCGTATGAACAAAAATTATGCGGCACGGGTGAATGACGAAATTGAGCGGATGTTGGAAGCGGGCATAATCTTCAAAGTACAGACAAGCGAATGGGTGTCTCCCATTGTGTTTTCCCTTAAGAAAGAGGCCAGCGGCCTTATCGTATGAACAAAAATTATGCGGCACGGTGAATGACGAAATTGAGCGGATGTTGGAAGCGGGCATAATCTTCAAAGTACTGACAAGCGAATGGGTGTCTCCCATTGTGATTTCCCTTAAGAAAGAGGCCATCAGATCCGGATCTGTGTAGACTTCCGGTGTCTGAACGCTGTCACTATTAAAGACCCGTTTCCCATACCCTTCACCGACAGCATCGTCGAGGAAGTGGCTGGACATGAAATCTATTCCTTCATGGATGGGTTCTCTGGGTACAATCAGATATCCATCGCCGAGGAGGATAAGTTGAAAACGACCTTCGTGGTGGAGGACGGTGTGTACGCATACAATTGAATGCCCTTCGGCCTATGTAACGCACCGGCGACCTTTCAGCGCATCATCTTGCACATCTTCGACAAGATGTCCATAGGGAACTTCAAAGCCTTTTTGGACGATTGGTCTATTTACAGCGGACAAGACATCCACCTAAAAGCCCTCGGGGAGTGTCTGGAGAGATGTCGAAGGGCACGGTTGGCCCTTAATCCGAAGAAATGTAGATTCATGGTACCACAGGGAAGATTGCTTGGACACATTGTGTGTAAAGAAGGATTAAAAACGGACCTTGACAAGATTCGGGTCATGGTAGAAATGGAAGCTTCGACGGACGTCACTGGGGTAAAGTCCTTCCTTGGTCATGTAGGGTACTATAGGAGGCTCATCAAGAACTTCGCTGAGGTGTCCCACCCGTTGGATAGTTTGACACGAAAAGGGGAGCCATACATCTGGACAAAGCCATAGAGTGATGCAATTGAAGAGCTGAAAACGAGATTGATGGGAGCATCCATACCGGCATACCCGAACTGTGATAAGGAATTCTACGTTCATGTGGATGCTTCAAATTATGCCATCGGGGCTACACTAGCCCAGGTAGGAGGACACGGGTTGGACCATCCGATTTATTTTGCGAGCAGGTTGCTCTCCAAGGCTGAAAAGAACTACAGTACCACAGAACACGAAGCCCTCGGTATGGTCTACGCCGTACAGAAATTTCGACATTACCTACTCGCTACATCATTCACATTTTACGTAGACCACCAAGCATTAATGTACTTGGTAAACAAGCCTATTATCCAAGGGAGGATAAGCTGTTGGCTATTGCTACTACAGGAGTTCACATTTACAATTGTGGTAAGACCAGGGCGAAGCCATGTCATAGCCGATTAGCTGTCCTGGATCAAGTCGAGGGAACCTCTAGAGGGAGTAAATGATGATTTCCCGGATGCGCACTTGTTCCAAGTAGCTGTACTCCCTTCCTGGTACAAGAAAATTGGAGAGTACCTATCGACGTCCTGATTCTCGGAGGATATGCCCCCCAGGGGAACGAAGGAAGCTAGTACAAAGGAGTAGGACCTTTTCACTGATCAATGGCTTACTCTACAAATGGGACCAGACCAGGTACTAAGGTGTTGTGTCATGGAGGAAGAAGTTCCCAGTGTATTAAGGGAGGCACACAAAGGACCCGCAGGCGGACATATGGGCCCAGACACTACGGCCCGCAAGGTGTTGCTGGCAGGGCTGTGGTGGCCAACCGTACATCACGACGCCAGGGAGTGGGTCGTGGGGTGCGACACTTGCCAATGGGCGGGCAAACCTTTGAATTGGGATTTCATGCGGGTCGTGGGGTGCGACACTTGCCAACGAGCGGGCAAACCTTTGAATTGGGACTTCATGCCCCTCAACCCTTCGCACGCATAGGAACTCTTCGAACAATGGGGACTCGACTTTGTAGGGCCTCTTAAGGCTAGCTGTACACGACGGTGCTGTTACATTGTGGTCGTGACAAAATATTTGACTAAGTGGGTGGAGGCAAGGACTCTCCCGGATAACTCCGCAATAAGCACGGCTAAATTTATCTATGAACAAATTATTACGTGATATGGCATACCTATTCAGTTGACTAGTGACCGAGGGGGCCACTTTGTGAACCATGTCATACAGTTGTTGACCACTGAGTTTAAGATTTTCCACTCATTATCGAGCCCGTACTACCCACGTGCGAATGGGCAGGCCGAGACCACTGATAAAATATTGGTGTCGGTAATCTACAAGTCTTGCGGAGTAGAAAAGGAAGACTGGGAGGAGAAGTTACCCTCCGTATTATGGGCCTATAGAACGACTTACAAAGTGACCACCGGTCAAACTCCATTTCAATTGATGTATGGTCAGGAAGGAGTGGTGCTTGTAGAATTCATGGTCCCGAGTCTTCGAATAGCAATTCAAAATAGACTCGGAGACATGGAAAGCTTGCAGGAGAGGCTTTACAACCTGAACAAATTGGACGAGCGTCGAATGGTGGTGCAGTGGGCCACGGAGGCCGCACAAGCTAGAAGAAAAGTATGGCACGACAAACATCTAAATGGGTAAGATTCACCCCGGGACAGCTGGTTTTGAAATACAACGGGAAAAACGAGATCAAACCAGGGAACTTTAAGGTGAGATGGCTAGGACCCTTCTGGATCCGGGAAGTCAGGGTCAACGGGGCCATCCGGTTGACAATGCTGGACAGAAAACAGGTGCGCAAGGTTGTGAACAGCTCCAAATTGAAACTGTACCGCAAACGATAGCTGCACCAGCGGTCTCAGGAACCCATCGTACGGTGGGACCACCGACGGTGGAACCACCGAATGGTGGGACCACTGAACGGTGGGAACACCGTGCGGTGGAAACCACTGCACAAATACACGACGCCCAATGCAGCCTGCACAAACATGCCGCCCAACACAAGCACACACAACCCGCATAAATAAGATGCAACACAAGGGAGACGCAGCATAAATAAGATGTAGAACAAACACGCAACACACAAAGCCACGCACAGCTGTAGGCCTTCGATGAAGAGAAAGGAGACGGTCCCGGGGAATAAGGGATTCCTGGCATACCCGCGACTATTGCCGCAGAGAAGGGGAAGTGGTGTAACGGTTTTACGGGTAGCCATATCTCAGCTGGCAGGTTAAGGAGGCAAACTATAGGGAATGCATTCAACCGACAAAGGTCATTGGCGAGCAAAGTTGCAGACAAACATGGACAAGACCACGAGGGTTTTACCATTCGGAGTTTGAGTTACAGGAGGCACCGATACAAGCACCAACGCCAACAAACAGAAACACAAGCCAAGGATAGCCACAACCACAGCCACGAGAAAAGTCACTGCCGACACTATTGTGTTCGAGGGTGTGAATGGAGCCGAGTGCTGCAAGTGGTGGCAGGAGAATGTTGTCGATCACGAAGTGAAAAGGAATTTATAGCGAGCAGGAGTTCATTGGGCTATCCAGATGCCTGTTTTTCTCATAAAGAAATTCAAGGTACCATTGCGAATGATGGTCGACGTGTTTGACGCCACCTCCAGAATGAGCACGTTTGACTACAACAACCATAGGCTAAGGGTTTCCTTCACAGCAACGGATTTTATGAGGGTATTTGGCATACCAGGCCGCAATGGGAAGAAAGTGGAGTTGAAAGCTAAGAAAATGAATAAGGACACAAAGGAACACTGGGTAAAGATGGTTTCCCGCAACCTTACACCGGCTGAACTAGCCTTTGTGACCAACGCCACAAAAAATAGGGGAATGAAAAAGTCATTTGTAGCCGAAGGGCCGTGGCACTGTATCATGGATGTCGTGAAGAGTTGACTTATCGGGTCCAGCCGTACATCGGATATCGCCCTACCTCAGATTATTTTGATGAATGGACTTATGAATGGGGTGCAATACGATTGGGATACAGTACTGGTTGACAGGATGTATGAGTTTATGACTCTACACCACCGCACCTTTTACATGCCACACTATGCCATTGGGTTGTTCTTAGAGGCCATGTGTTCCGAGCTGCCGGAGGACGAACTGGACATCAAACCGGTAGGTAATCTGGCACCAGGGGAGCCACCCATCTTCTATTGGCGACATATGGATGTAGGGCTGACACCCACGACAGGGCAGACGAGAAGAAAGGCAGGATGTGTCCGAGTTTGATGACTTTGACAGCGGGCGGGAAGAGACTTTAGAAGCCTCGAATGATTCAGACAGAGATAGTGGGGCAAGCTTAGTCGAGGCCGTACCGACATCCACATCCCCACCCCAAGTCTTGTTCGCCACACCCATGTTGATAGCCTCAGCGCATTTGAGTCCGTCTACGGGTGGTATTGCGTCCATTCCGGCCTTCAGGGAGCAGAGGCCGTGGGTAGTAATGGGGCTGCTGTCAGGGACCGAGGAAGGGAGGACAAAGATAGTTCCATCAGAAGAAATGGGTGAATCCGGGCCCACAGGGAAAGTGCAGGGGCATGATCAGACAGTGGTAGCAACAACACTAGGCGGGGGGATACTACACCCCCTCGAGGAGGACAGTTGGTTGAGTAGGGAGTTCGAGATGACACCCATGTCGCCTAGGCCGGTTACTACCATTTCTCCCTCACGAGCTACCCCCGTGCGCGGTAACCCTCGGGAGGACTTAGACGCAGAGGTTGTGGACTTAGATAGCGAAGGTTCTCTCAAGGATGTGACACACTCGACGGAGGTGCATGGCAAGGAGTTGGCACTGGAGCAGATAGCGGAGGTCCACGTGGATAGCCAGCGAGGCAGGGTAGAGAGCCACACGGAGAGTAGACAGCCAGGCCTGGTAGACGTGGAGGCGTACCTCCAAGATATGGTGGGCCGAGGGAAGACTTACTTTCAGGAACTAGTACAAACTTATCTACAGGAGGAGGTCCGCCGAGGGCGGGAGGTTATTGCCTCCCTTCAGTCAGAGGGCCTCGACAACAACGTTCAGGAGTTGGAGCGGCTGCTCAGGTTTATGCGGGAGGGTTGTCCGCAGGCATTTGCTGCCTGTTTTGAGAGAGGCAAATGGCCAAAAACTGAGACGACAGAGATGTTGGCCGCATGGGCAGTGAGCAAGCTAGTAGTGGAGTCTCTCGGGAGGCAGATTGAGCAGACCTTCAGGGAAGTGTATCACACTCTTCGTCGGACAGAGTTCGTATCTGCAGGACATCTGACTGTGAGGGTGGCCGTGGAGAGAGCTCGAGAGGAGTTGGCCACCTAGGTTGACGCCGTGTAGAGAGACTTGGACCGCCGGGAGGCGTCATGGGAAGCCGAGAGGGCTCAGTTTGCTGTCGAGAAGGCACGGTTAGCTACAGAGTTGGAGGACGCAAGGGCAGAACAGGCGACCCTGAGCACTAGTCTGGTATAGGCATGAGAGACGGTGGATGCCAAGGAGGGAAAACTCCTGGATGCTGCTCGGATGGTTGTCTGCAATTGAGCTCAGAAAGGTTGTTGAGCGAGACCTGCAGGTGCGGACACAACAGGTGTACGATCTGCGCGCACGATTTACACTAGCATCATCATCAGCCCTACCACCTGCTGCTTCAGGGACGCCCCCTTCGCTCCCTTCTTCTTCTATACCTTGATTTTGTTTAGTGTATGAACATCATCTCTATTTTTGTATTAAGTCGTCCGGAGACGACTTCTTTTCTTGGTGGGGATGATGTTGCCGGGAATAATCATTATGTTATGTTGTTGTCGGTAATAATGGGTTACGGCAGTCAGTTAGTCGTCTCGAAGGGCAGTTGGACACGATAGTTGGTCACACCCCTTCGGGTATTATATATTGCATACCTTTCCTTCTTAGTATCATCATCATAGTCGTATCTGGGTGTGATGTTATAAGCACTTGATATACATGGACTGTTGAATTAATACAGAGATTGGTTCTTTAATATATTTCCATTATGTTCTGTGCATTTACTTTTTGCATTTAATCGTTTACCCGTATGTGGTAAACAAAAGGCATGTACTTTGTAACCAATCCGATGATGTGTGAAATGCTGAGAGGTTACAGAGTCAATGTACTAGGCTGATGATTGAACATCATCAAATGAGGTTTGGGCCATGAACACATAGAAGGCAAATTCCTTTTGATCAGGATGCGTGGCAGAATTGGCTTTCTGCTTGGACCCTCCTTGTTTGGATTGCTGGGATGCTATCAATTTCTTGCAATCTTTCACCAAATGGCCATACATATGACAGTAGGAACACTGTAAGCTCTTCTTCTTGGAAGACTGATGAGGTTGACTTTGACCTTGTCCTTTCTGTTGGAAGGACGAAGCTTTACCCTTGTAGTTATGCGAAGCTGAGGCTGTTAAAGCCTGTTCAGTGGACGAACTAGCGCTGCTTCCAAACTATTGCTTCCATCGATTTTGCTGTAGAAGCTTGTTGCAGAGATCAAGAAATTTCAGATCAACACTAGTAGAGGAGATATTGAGCGTATCAATGAAGTGCTCATAGGATCTAGGAAGGCTTTTCAATGTGATCACTACCATATCCTCTTACACCATGGTTCGCCCTATATCTTCCAACTGGTCACAGATGTCCTTGATCTTCGTAAGATGTGCTTGGATAGATGACTTCTCATCCATCATGATAGAAAACAACATATTCTTCAGAAAGAAAGTTCGGCTCTTGTAGAACGTTTCATGAAGATCTTTCAAGAGATCCCAGATCTCTTTAGCTGTTTTACCTGAAGGCACCTGAGGGACTTGATCATCTGTGACTGAGAGTTTGATAAGCATGACAACCTCTTGATTCTTCACATCATGTTTGTCTTGATCATCACCTACTTTTGTAGGACGAGATTCTTTGCCCAAAACAATCTGATCAAGGCATCAATACTAAAAAATGGTCAACATGTACTGCTTCCAGGTGTTGTAGTTGCGGCTGTTGAATTTCTGACTGTGTTCCAACATGATGTTGGTCAAAGATGCCATCACAGAAACCGAGGTTGAACGAGGTCAATCGAGTGAAAGCAAGAGACAAAAGAATCTGATAACAAAATTAGAATAGAAGCAGCTACAAAAAAAATTGGAACCCCTGGAGTGAAATTCGAGGCACGAATCCCAATGCACAAATTTCAAGGTTTGGGAGAAACCAAAAATTGAAATTTTTCTGCAAATAAAAAACTGAAATTTTCTTGAAAAAAATAGTCAGAAAAAATAATGATTGGCAGAAAAAAATTATACCTCTGGTTTAAAAAAAAAAATAGAAGATAAAAAAAGAGGGTGAAAACCCTAGGTTCGAGCACTGGAAAAATGCTGGTAGAGGGTGAAATCGTAGGTTGGTAGATCGCGCAATTTGCGAAAATATCGGCATTGCAAACCCCACAAAAAGTGCGGAGGTGAATAAAACCCTTGGTCGCAAGCATAGAAACCCTAGTTGCGCACAACTGTTGCTGGAAATAGCAAAAAACAACTTCGGGCATTTGCAGAAATCGCGAAAATCACGGGGTGCGTCTGCAGGTTGTGAAGAAGGAAAAATACCCTGAAATCCCACAAAATATTTGCAAATAAAAAAAACGTGGCCGTAAATATCTGCAGAGGTCGAGGTTAGAATCGCGTCAGATAACACATGGTTGGAGCCCAAAAACTTGCGATGCCCTAAACACGGCCCTTAAAAAAAACCAACGCGTTTTTTTGAAAAACGAATCGCGAACATTGCAAAAAATATTTCAGATCGTGCCCTAGCCAAAAAAAACACTGCCAGCATGCCCTAACCAGAAACAAATCCAAAAAAACGAATTTTTTCTTCAGCAAACTTAAAAAAACTTCGCCTAGAATAGAGATTAAAAAATCTCTTTAAAAAAACTTTTCAAAAATTTTAATAAAAAAGTCTTTCGAAATTTTTTAATTTTCATGCTCTGATACCATGAAAAATAATTGAATGAATGATTCAATAATCGGATAATTACATTGAATGATATACACACGTATATAAAGAGTCTACAAGACGATGTTCTATAAGTAGAACAAAACGTTAAAGTAAAAGACTAAATAGCTAAATGCTAAATTAAGCGTAAAAGCTAAATTAAGCTTAAAAGCTAATTACATAAAAAAAGTAAATGACCATTAAACAAGGAACTAAAAATAGGTGACTAACATAGAATTAAATATTCTAATATTGATCTCTAGGGCCTTTTCCCCTCAAAATTTTATACAACTTAGAAGAGTCTATTGTGATTTGTAAACCTTCCTCAACTCCTGCTTGAACTTCCCTTTAAAGTCGTGTGAGATGTCTTTTTACCTTTCCTCTTTTGCTTTGACTTAGCATAAGGGGTGTGTAGTGACCCACTTCCTTACCTAAACCTCCAAGAAGCAACTGTGGGAGAAGAAACCTTCGAAATGGTAATTACTTGATAGATTATTGAAAACAAAGTTACATATAGGTAATTACAAGACGATGTTTCTAAAAGAAACAATCATAAACAGAAGTAGAAAATAGAAACTACCTAAGTTAACTAAAATACATTAAATTACCATTAAATAGATAATTAATTACTATTACCCTCCCTTAATGATCATCCTATCAACTACACCAAGTTGCCCCCTAAATTTCACAAACTTGTCTGGGCTTAGAGACTTGGTGAGGATGTCTGCAGTGTAATCCTCAGTTGGAACATACTACAACTAAACAGATCCATCTTCTAGACTTGGTGAGGATGTCTGCAGTGTAATCCTCAGTTGGAACATACTACAACTAAACAGATCCATCTTCTACAAGTTGTCGAATAAAGTGACAATGAAGCTCAACACGTTTGGTGTGCTTGTGGAAGACTGGATTCTTGACATGTTTCAACACCCCTTGATTGTAACAAATGAAGGGAGAAGGACCTGCTTGAGACATTTGCATGTTAGAAAGCAGCCTTTGAAGCCAAACTACCTCACACGCTGCTTTGACAGCTTCTCGATATTCAGCTTTAGTCAAGGAATGTAACATCTCCACTTTGAAATAGAATTTAATAATAAATAATAATAATATTAAAATACAAAAGAATAAAAATAAAAATAAAATAAAAATATAAAATAATATAATTAAATATAATTAAAATTTAATTAAGTTAATGAATAGTCAAAAGGTATGGAAGGAAAAGTTTTGACTCCCTCAAACATGGGATATAAAAGGGGATAATTGTGGAATCATAAGTGCAGATCCGATTTAAATAAGAAGTGCAGATCTGACCATGAAAGGTTGTGTCCCTTTCAAAGGGCAGATATAATGAAGAGTTGCACTCTTTCAAAAGGGTGCTAATGGTGGAAAGGGCATGTCTCTTGCCAAAGGGCATACATGATGAAGAGGTGTGACCTCTCCCTTGCATTGAGAGATATAAAGGAAAGGAATCAAAAGCATCCAGTGACAGCACCATGGATCAGATCAGATCAGAAATGTTATTAAGTTACATGTAGTAACATCCCTGTTCTTGGTGATATGCATGGGGATGTGTTTAATATGTATGCTTAATATATGCAGCCTGATAATATTCTTATTCAGAATTTAGTAGCAATATTAATAATATTAATATAGACTGCAATATGAATGACAGTCATACTTAATTTTATATACATTCATAATAATTGAAAGACAAATATAGTCACAGTCTTATTACTTAATCAATTCTAATTCTATCCCCAAGGGAGACAGGTGCTGTTAGGGAGAGGCAGAGTGAATCCACTCCAAGATAAAAGGGCCCCAAGGATGAAAAGACTGATGTTTTTGATGTATGGGCCGAATTAGGGAGGCAGTGTCATAGTGCCCTAGACAAGTCAATGCCTTCTTTTGGGATTAAGAATGAGAAGGGATTAGGAATTAGAACTGGAGTAATGACAATATTAAGTTGAATTATGGACAACTTTAATTATCTACTCCAAATCAATGTAATATGCTAGGTAGTAATGTATGTTTCCCTTTGGGAATTGACAATCTATAATTAGGGGACATTACAAGGAAAGAGCTATCGCCTGCTGTTTCTTACTGGTCCATATGATTGCACCTGTGCCTAAACTAAAGACATACCCGACATACCCAAAAGTAGACTTCCTGTCATCAGTAGAACTAGCCCGATCCGAGTCTATAAAACCAATCAGCCGAGGATCTTTGCTTCTGCTGTACAGAATGCCAAAGTCAGGTGTACCCTTCACATATCTTAGTACACGCTTCTCTGCAACCCAATGTTTTGCCTTAGGGGTTGTCATGAAGTGAGATATGTAGCTCATAGCATAACTAAGATCAGGTCTAGTGGCTGTTAGGTAGAGGAGACTACCAACTAGTTGCCTGAAAGCGGATTCATTCACCACAGATTAATCTGATTTGGCTTATAGTTTCAGCTCTTTCTCCATAATTGTAGATGCAATTTTGCAATCATTCATCTGGAACTTATCCAGCAAACTCCTGGCATACTTCAACTAAGAAATAAAGATACAGATACTGCCACTAGTCTGCCAAACCTCTACACTGAGACAATAATGTAGAAGTCCCAAATCTGTTATATCAAAAAAGCTGACAAATTCTGTTTGATCTGCCCAATCAAATGTGCTGCACTACCAGTAATGATTAGGTCATCGACATAGATGACAAGAAGAAGAATTTCACTACCAATATTCTTGACATGCAAATTGGGATCCGAAGGACTCCTCTGAATGTCCAATCAAATATTGATTAATTTTTATGTACTGTGCTTGAGGAGCCTGTTTGAGGCCATAGAGTGCTCTAACTAGCCTGCATACCTGGTGTTTCTTTTTTTTTTTTCTTTTACGCCAGTGGTATCCCTGCAACCTAGCCCATCGCCCAACTCGCCTTACCTTGGGCTTACTTATTGCCAACCTTGGGCTTTTCTTTACTGGCAACCTTGAAATCTTGAGGCTGCGTCATATAGATTTCTTCCTCCAATTCACCATTGAGGAAGGCACTCTTGACGTCCATTTGATGGACCTTCCAGCCAAATTGTGGTACAATGGCTAGAACAAGCCGAATGGTACTCATCTTGGCTATGGGAGCAAATGTCGCCTCATAGTTGATGCTCTCATTCTATGAGAACCCTTTAGCCACCAATCGAGCCTTGTACTTATCAAGAGTTCCATCAGACTTATACTTGACTTTATAGACATTTGCAACCAATGGGGTTCTTCCTAGGTGGAAGATTTGACAGAACCCATGTTTTATTCTTGAGAAGACTATGATGCTCAGCTTCCATAGCCTTCTTCCATTCAGGCTTTCCTTGTGCTATAGAATACGTTTGAGGCTCATAAATACTCTGAAGATTTGCCGTGAGAGTAAAATTTATTGTGTTCTTTTTGCTCTTGCCTCTAGAAGATCTCCCCTCAACAAGTTCATCATCATGAACAACACCAATGGTCATTTCCCACCATTTAGGCCAGAGAGTAGAAGCACCTGTATCTAACGCAGGAGGATCAACATAAGTAGGAGTGTGTGGAAGAAACTCATCGGAATGCTGATCCAGGTTTTCGCGAGGAAATTCTAGTGGAACAAGATCCTGCCTAGGAGATTCAACATTCTCTGGTTCAGAATCATTAGAATCCCTCCCATCGGGTGGAGCTAAGGGAAGTCAAACATCCAAATCCTTAGCCTTCAAAGGCTGATCTTCAGAACTGAAAATAGTAGAAGAGAGCTGAAAAGGTCCTCCTTCGCCAAACACAACATCTTGACTTAATATGAGATGATTAGTGTTTACATCAATCAGCCAATAAACCTTATGATCATCATTGTAGCCCGTGAACATCAATTTTTGGCTTTTGGAATCCAGTTTTGATCTCTTTGCATTTGTAATCCAGTTTTGATCTCTTTGCATTTGTAATCCAAACATAATCAGTAGAGCCAAAAACATTCAAGTGGCTGATTTTGGGCTTCCTCCCAGACCAAGCTTCCTCTGGGATCATCTTCTTAACAACCTGTGTGGGAGACTAGTTTAGAAGGTACACTGCATTATAGACTGCTTCAGCCCAAAATTTCTTAGGAACATTTCTATGTTCCAGCATAGACCGGGCTATTTCAGTGATTGTGCGGTTTCTTTGCTCAACAACACCGTTCTGCTGAGGAGTGTAGGGTGTGGTAAGCCGGTGCTTAATACTGTGTTTTGCACAGAATTTGGAGAAATCGGTAGAACAAAATTCCCCTCCATAATCTGACCTAAGAGTTTTGATGGGACATCTTGACTCTTTTTCAGCTAAGGCCTTAAACTTCTGAAATTCAGGAAACACTTCTGACTTGTATTTTAAGAAAACACCCACATTTTTATCTTGAAGTCATTGACAAATAACATAAAATACTTGGCGCTAGTGCCTGATGCAGTGTTCATCGATCCATAGGCATCTGCATGAACTAGCTGCAAGACCTTGGAGGCTCTACAAGCGTCCCCATCTGAGAAAGGAGTCCGATGTTGCTTTCCTGCCTGGCAAGATCTACAAACACCATGACTCTGGGACTGAATCTCAGGTAACCCAACAACTAGACCCTCCCGAGCTAACTGAGAAATAGTTTTTGTAAATTGGAAAATGGGCATTCGAGGAATTAAATCAAGAATATTATATACACACACAGACAACACGTTAACCATCGCTTTTAGTATTTTCTTCTAATTTTCTAGCTGAGTTGTTTGATATCATGGCTTTTGTAATATCTTGTTCTTAGGTTAATTTGTTTCCCTTGCAGTTCTTGCTTTATAAATTTGAAATGGATGGAAACTCTAAAACCGAAAAAAGGATATAAACTTACACTAGAAATAGGCTGATTAAAAATTCAAAGTTTTTAAATGATAATGGTCATTGACCTTTCAAAGTAAGATACACTTATTAGATCACATATCATCCAGTTTCTGAATTTCGCTAAACTGTAAATATTGGTGTTGAGATTATGTGGGTGTTTACAGATATTGATTTTTGATTTGCTGCATTGACAAGTTTCCTTTCATTGATTATGCTTTATCTGGCATATAGTGAACCTTTTGTTTTGTTCATATTGCTCATGGTTTTTGTTGATTGCAGACTGACCCTGTATATAGACCCAGTGAAATGAAAGAGAGTCAAAATGGGCCAGGTGTTCCTCCATTTGCTGGTTCTGATCTGGTCTTGAGTCCTGCACAGTGGAATAGTCATGTAGTTGGTATGTTATTTCATGTTTTTTTAATTGTTTAGTTATCATAATTTTACCTATTCGTTTGTTAATCTTTTTGAGAGCATACACCAAATATGTTTCCATAGCAGCAGACCTAATGTTAATGTTTGATTATTACAAGTTCATGTCTGATCTATTATTAAATGTAACAAACTGTAGCACATGGAAATGAGAGCAAATCAGTACAAATTAGACGTGGAAAATTGTTCAATAAAATGATTGTGAACACACGTTGCTGGTTCTTATCTATTGAACCACATAGAAACTGATCTTGGTATAGGGCAAGCTCAAACTTGTGTATGGTTAGAATAGAATTACCATGATTCTGTACTCAGTTCAAAGCTGATTTTATAAATTGGTAGGTATTAATAAAATAAAAGAAGGGGGTTGTGAGCCATGGTGAATGTCCATATTACCGAAGGTTGCTTTTCTTTGAAAGAGTGAAAACAAGAATCTCTACCCTAGAATCAGATAGATCTTAAACCTAACCAGTCAAGATGCTTGATGTGCTCCTTGCAGCAACGCTAGCATACTTTGTAGAAACATGTAAAACAATGGCAACTTTCACTCTATTACATAAGAATGCATTTATTTAAATACATTAATATCTTGATTTGTATACATTAATATCTTAATTTCACTGTATTGTCGCCCAGGAAAGAACTCTATTGACGCAGGTCAAATGAGTCTCCCAATGAGCCTTTCAAGCTAAACTTCCAAATATGATGCAGTCAAAAGAGTCTCCCAGTGAGTCTTTCAAGCTAAGCTTCCAAATATGATGTAGAAATTAGAGACAGTTTCCTCTCGGTACAGAGGAAATGATGAGGACATTTAATGTAGCTAGAAATAAATCAGAAGTAGGTGGACAGTTAGAATGCCTATAGAGGGTAGACAACAATGAATTAATAGTAGGTGGATGGCTGGAATAACTACAAAGATAGGATACAAGTAGGACATCTGGTAATATTGTAATAAATTACAAGGACAGCTGGAAATAGTAATGTCATTGGAGATATTTAGCTTATAATATAAGGCTTCTCCTATGCAAATATAAGCTCAATTTTTTTTAAAGAGTTGCATACTTTAATACTTACGTTACCACAATCCAGTTTGATGCCTAGTGTTGCTATGAATATGTTTTGACTTTTCTACCATTTGACTAATTAATTTTCTCTCTAACGGCATGATTAAGCATGAGTTCTCTCCCTATGCCCTTTGGGAAGTAGTATGCCACCTTTTTACATGATGTTTAGTATCCCAAACTGTCTCATCTCTGTTGTTCTTGCCTGATGAATTGCTGGGATGAATAATTCAAATTACCATAGTCTAGTTTGATGCCTAAAATGCATATGAGAATGTTGTTTGACTTTTTCACCTCACTTCTAATTATTTTTCTATCTATTGTCATCACTAAGCATGAGTTCCTTCCCCATGTCCTTTGGGAGGTAGTGTGTTACCTTTTCCCATGATGTTCGTTAGTCCAAAGCATACATGGTCCTTGTGGTTCTTGCCTTATGAATTGATGGTAGATGAATAATTCAAAACATTGCATCAAAGATTCTATCATTTCCGACCTCATGGCCTTCCTTCTAGTTCATTTGCAAGTAGATAGTATCCATATTTGCTACAAATGAAACGAGAATTTCTTGCATTTAAGCTCCTAGATGCCCTCCACAACTTGGCAAAGACTTTTTGGCATACCCTCCTCCCAAGGAGGTCTTGCTTGCTGTTACCCTACCACCCTTGTAGCTTGACCCCCAAAACGTTGATCCCATGACTTGGGTCACCTATGCTAGCTTACATCATGTTCTTCCCAGCAGGCTAGTTGATCAAGTCTCCTTTCATTTTGTATTTTCTTTCCCTTTGACATTAGGAGAGCTATTCAGAGGGACGTGAGTTTGAGTTCCTCAATTATATTGTGTATTCACTTGTGGTGGTATGTTCATGTCACTTTGAACTCTCCTCTATGGACTCTGAAACCCCAAGATGGATTCATACAATGAGTATTTCTCACAAATTGATGAATGGTATCAATTGTTCAACTTGGGTTTCTTTAACACTAGTGGATGCATTGCTTGATGGTCAGATAAGAGCGTGTTTCGAATATTATGGGTTGAGTTATGCCATTATATTCATTGTTTGTATATGATTTGTTTACTTTGCATGTAGGTTGTCATAGTGGGAGTTATTTAATATTTTCTAAATTTTGTCAAAGGATCTTACAACAAACATAAGGGGTCGTTTGGATTTGTCCCTCTATATATTTGCAGGAATTTCACTCTCCAGGCATCCCATTTCATCTTATCAAAATTCCGTTAAAATTTGTTTGAAGACTTGTGTTCAACAAATAATCTTCTGTGGACAAAAAGCCATTGGAGATTAGCAATCAGTGGACAGAAACCCATTGGTACGTGAGGGTGATCTCATTCAGAGGTTGCATTGGAGCTTCAAGATTCGACTGTTTAAGTTGTTTCTACTTCTGTGTTGTTTGCAGGTTTTGGATTGTAGTTTGAGTGTTGTGTTTGGTTTTAGTGTTGTATTATATTAAGTTTTTGATTTGATTTTGCATTGCATATTCAATCCTTGGAGCTGGAGATTTCATCATTCCAGTTTGGCAGTGTTGTTGTGATTGTAGGGTTTCAGAGTGTGTTGAGTGAGCAGATTTCAGTGCGGCGTTTTCACATTGGTTTGAGTTGTTTCGTGATGTTGCTGTGACTGTACATCAGTCCCATTTTGTTGTACTTAATCAGATATACCATTAATATAAGTTGCTATTTTATATTTTATCATTTTTATGTTGCCAAGTGAAATTGGGTGTGATAAAATTGATAGATTTGTATGCAAATTTGTGTTGGTTGTAAATGATGATAAATTTATAGCACATAGCATCTACAGGCCGTAAAAATGCTGTCATTTGTTAATAATGACCTGTAAGTTCATTTTGGTGAAGCTTCCCTTTGATTTGGTTATCAAAGTGTTAAAATCGGGTGCATAGTTTAATGAAGAACTTGATAAGTTTGTGAGTATTAGTTGTATTTCCAAATTTTCTTTGAAGAGGGTTTGAAGTTCTATATTTAATCTCATATTCGTTGTGTGTTTGTGTTATTATCTAAATTGGAAATAATATTTTAATCTAGGATATTACAATTTAGAAATTCAACCTGCAACTCCTCACAATCTGTTGCTTTGTTAGTGCATTATTTTCACATAAACTCTTGGTATCATCGAAATAAAATAAAATATTTGAGGAATGAAGAGAGGAGATTTGAACAAGCTAATTTGGAATATCATAAAGAGAGCAAGTGTAGGGGTAATTAGTATTCGAATGGGGAGTTTTCCGTTGGAGGAGATTATGTGAAAAAGCATTGTTGTTAAAATAGTATATAAAAATGAATATCTGAAAAATTAAAATTACAAAAGACGGTATAAGTTGTTACAAACATTATGAGTAAAAGAAACTGAATAATATAAAGTTTGAATGACAGTATAAGGTGTTGCAATTTATCATAAACTCTTGGTATCATCTAAATAAAATAAAATATTTGAGGAATGAAGAGAGGAGATTTGAACAAGCTAATTTGGAATATCATAAAGAGAGCAAGTGCAGGGGTAATTAGTAGTATTCGAATGGGGAGTTTTCTGTTGGAGGAGAATATGTGAAAAAGCATTGTTGTTAAAATAGTATAAAAAAATGAATATCTGAAAAATTAAAATTACAAAAGACAGTATAAGGTGTTGCAATTTATTATTGTTGCAAACATTACGAGTAAAAGAAACGGAAAAATACAAAGTTTGAATGACAGTATAAGGTGTTGCAATTTATCATTGTTGCAAACATTATGAGTAAAAGAAACTGAAATATACAAAGTTTGAAAGCTTGACAATCGATTGGTCTAATAATCAACAAGCATCTATGGTATAATATTATAATATATATATTATTCATCAAGTTCAAGATACAAAGTACAATAATACAAAGTAACATTGACACAAATTACAAGGGCAATATAACTCATTGTTTATTGCAAATATTGTGGCATACTCGTCACTAAAATTCCTAGACTCATCTAGCTCCTACCCCTAGACCTTCACTGCCATATGCGGGTCTCAATCCTCACCAATTTGCATCTAGCTCCTACACCTAGACCTTCACTGCCATATGCGGGTCTCAATCCTCGCTAATTTGCATCAGCTCCTTAGATTCTACAGTGTTAGGTTTTAATTTTTTTAAAGGTTGCGGAGCCTTACTGAGCCCCTCTTTAAGTTGAGGTTTAAAGTTGTACCTTATTTCTTTTCATTTTTGTGATTTTGAACAATATAAATGTTTTTTCTTTCATTGGGGATGCTTGGATGCCCCCTAAACCTACCTGAGAATGGTAGGACATTTTTGGATGCTCCCCCAGAAGGGCAACGTTGTTGGGGATTGCTCCCTATTAGAGCTTGAGTGTCAAGGATGTCCTGAGAATGTTTTGTCCTCATCTTGCCATCTTGAATGTAACATCCAACTAATCTGAAAAAGAAAAAGAAAATAAACTTTGCTAAACTAAGAAATTAAATACTTATTTTAATCTATGTTCAGCTGAAAATGAAGTGTAGTAACTAACATAACTGAAAATAACTAACCATTACGTGAAATGGAAGACATTAACTAACTTTTCATTTAATCAACATAAAGTAGAGAGAGAGAGAGAGAGAGAGAGAGAGAGAGAGAGAGAGAGAGAGTTTTATCTTCCCGATGTCCAACAAAAGCAACAACATAAAGGGGAGGGAGAGCATCATCAAGGACTTTTCTGTCCAACCACAGACCAAAGTCTCCTGTGCCGCTTCCTATTGGAAGGGCCCTACCCATCACGAGGAAAGCAGATACAAGATGGAACAATGCCAACAAACCTCTGAGCCTGGTGTTTAGAATCTACACATACTAACCATTCATACACTGAAGGTACCTCCTAACTTTGTATGACTCCCTGGTGTAGTAGTGCATCTGACTCTTATGAACTGATAGATGCATGCAATTTGCTGTGCTACCTCGGCCAAGGTTTTCATAAAAAGCACGTTGAGTGCTTTCCTTGTTCACCACCCTTACTCGGCTTACTAAGAAAGGATACATACTTGCATCAACGCATGGAATCCAATGGACCTTCAAGGTTCATTCCAAATAGGTAATGGATATACTAGATCAAGAGACATTCCTTTGTACTTCTAAGAAAGTAGACTGTTCGAGCAATCAAGCATGGTTTAATAACAAGTTAAGCCAATAAGTAACTCTACTCTGTTCTAGTAGGCTGACAACCATCCTTCCAAACTACAGAACAGTTAAATACATATTTCCAAAGTCTGGTCTTTGCAAAAATACAATGAAACATCCAGAAACAAGAAACAAACTGATCTGATCTATATTATTTAAGTAAATCATGCAACACCACAAGGTTACGAAAGTTTGATCCAGGATCAGAGGTTTTGATCCCCACATAGCAGTCAAATTAACCACAAAGAAACACATCCATTTGTCCAAGACTGGGATGGAATGTGAAGTTTTCCCAGTCATACTTTGACTTAGTATGCTGAGATAGTCTGCATCCGTTCCTCCATCAAGACTAAACAATTCATCAACAATGCAAAGCTGATAGCAAAATATTGATTTCAATGCATAACTAGCACGATACCTTTTAGATTCATAAACATTGATGAAGAGCAAATAATAGAACTATGAATAATAGAGCTGGGCATTTTCTCTTGCCTGAACAATGACATATGCTGAGACTAGCACAGAGCTTCCACAACAAGACCACCCTCTCGGCTTGTTCCCAAACACAATATCCTCGTAGAGCTAACTATTGCTTCTTCAATCGAATCAGCTAAAGGAAGATATGACAGCCACAATGCAAGAGTTCGACAGTATCGCCAAGCAACTCGACTACAACATTAACCTCTATTCCCAGTATTACCACCGAAAGCAATCACCGTGCTCAAAACAGAGTAACATTACTATGTTCTTCTCCGGACAGAATTAACAACCCCCATGACATCCATTGATGCCAAATTAATAACAATCCATTCACAACATAGTGCGTAAAAGCACTGACATCTTTAATGCAACGCATAGCAGTTACAAGACACTTGACCACTGAGTTGGTGGCTTCCAAACAAGAATCTTGGAGCAATGTAGAGATAAATATCCATAACATATAAAGAAATGGTATACTAGTATCCATACACGTACGTGTGTGGTTACTAATATACTCATAAGTTATGAAGCCCACAAAGTTGGCAAGAAAATATAATGATATATATATATATTACTCCTCTCACACAATAAGAAATAATCATAATAAGGAATAGACTCAAACATAGGATAACCGACAACCTAACGACACGAGGGTGACAAGTGACTCAGGGTTAACATTGGTAGGGTGATTTGGACCTTACCTTACCATGGCCAAGACATTCAAGATGTTTGTCCGGTTAATCAGATCCAAGAATCATTGGCTTTGCTTATTTCTAGTATTTGCAATCCTCTCCTTGATGATACTCTCCCTCCCTCCAAGGGTAGTGTGCATCTTGCATTCACTTGGTCACATGAAAGGAAATCGGTTAGACAATTCTTAAATATCAATAACTTAACATAAGAAGCATCATTTAATAAACCTATCTACTCAATCCTTTTCCATTCAATAATTATTACATCCACATGTGAAAAATGGATATTTAACTTGTTTATCCAAACAAAAGACATAATATTCTTCATAATTTCCAAAATTAGGAAGGTGGGATGTAACTGTGAATGACCCCCCTAAAAGAGATTTGTTCCGAGGGATGGCTCTCTCTTGGGGTTTGAATGCTAGTGGTAGTGCAAGAACATTTTATCCCCATCCTTGGGATGTTTAGAATGTTTTGGATGTTGGATCTAGGGTAGGGGATGTGTCTCAATGGACCTCTATGAAAAAATCTTACGGTAGTTGTGGAGGGCATCCATGAACCTTTCTCACCTAAATTTCATGCTTATTATGTGGAAGGAGACACCAATAATCTTTACATGTGGATTATTGTTAAAGAGGGTTATAAACTAAGAGATAATGTAGCCTCTAATGCATATATTTGCATTCTTCAATGTACTAATAATTCACGTGAAAAGAAACACAAGGACAAGATGGTTTGGATTGTCTACCAAAGACAAAAGAGGGAAAATCAAACTTGGCCATGACAGTAGAATGTGATTGAAGAAAAGGCGATGGAGGTGGTTGGCAATCCTTAGCAGACCATATATCAATGTGGATCTTGTCGTGGTGAAATTTGAAGGATCTTTAGGGGTATGAGTATAGGGAGGTTATAGGGAGACTGAAATTTAAAGCAAAATAGTTGACATGGTGGAGCTTATAGAAATACGGAAATCTTTAACAGTGGCTGTTGAAGTTCTATTGGTAAGAACAAAATCAACCACAACATATGCTCCATTGTGAGTAAAGTATTTGAATTTCAATTTAAAAATTATGAAATATCCCATTAAGAATGTGAAATTTTTTCCAAATCCAATTGTTTTAGACAACTCAATAACAGCATGATTTTGGACAAGATTTTGATAGGTTCTAGTGTGGGCAATGAAATCAGACAAAAGAACATCATCTCCCAAGACAATAAGTGGGAATTCTTTAAATATCAATCAAGATGGGGCTCATTGTCAGAATGAACAAAAAGGTAAACCCTTTTAAAGTTAAATTTGTACGTACTTACATTGCTCATCGAAGGTTATTAGGTGCAATCCTAGACCAGAGTTATGCTTATAGTTCAAGTTTCAGGTTTGTCTCAGTGACCTGTTTGCTGGGGCCTGCATGGTCTTGCGCTCAGTCCATTATGCTGTACATTTCAGTGAGGTATCCTGACACTCTTATTGTTGGACCTGAATTTCACAAATTTTTCTCTGTTTTAACAAATGGGTTTGGGTTCTACTTTTAATAGTTTAGCTGTTCACATATTTCCAGTATCCATGGATAACTTGGATTTAATGAACAGATAATATAAAGTTTTCTCAACATCTAAGAACAGGAATGAGTATTAAATCTGGAACAAACTTTCTTCTATAACATTATTGCTAACAGAGAACATAAATTAGAGAGTTCTGATCTCAACAGTGAATATCAATTCTTGAAATAAGAGTCAGGGATTGAGATATCCTTCAGAAAGTACATTTCAGAATTTATGGGTATTCATAATAGACCTGCAGATAAATACAATATGACTCCTCACTGGTAGCTACAGAACTCATCCAGATCTGAACATTCATATCTAATTCTGCATTTTTGATATCCTGTAAGCTTGAACAGATTTACATTCAGGAGTACAAACTCTGTAACATCAGCCTATATCCCTGTGTAGTATTTTATTAGCAAACACCAAGTTAATCAGTAAATACTTTGAGGCATATAGCAGATATAATAATGTCTGTATTTGATGCTGATGCAACTTGAAGAACTTAAACTCCAGGAACAGAAGAGTTCGCCTATACTTCCAGGCTAAGTCACAAGGTTCGAATTCAAATTCGAATTCGACAGCCATGAAATTCGGATGAAATTCAACAAGGGAAAGATTTGAAAAAATAAATTCGGATAAAATTCGCCTTATATAATTTTGTTTATTTTTAAATATATGTATACTTCTAATAAATTATCAAAATAGCTTAACATTACTAAATAGATTTGAAGTTATTATAAAATGATGGCCAGAGTTCTTAAACTCGCCGCGAGTCAGGCGAGTTCGCCGAGTTGGCGAGTTCGCCGAGCTCGGTGAGTTTTGCTGACTCGGGACTCGAACTCGGCGAGTTTTGACCATAACAGGTCAATGTTTTGACTTGTTTGACAAGTTAGTCTCTCCATCAGGATTCATATATGGAATATAACATTTAAGTATAAGTGACATTTCCTTATGTCTTTTCTCTTTCTTATACTTTAAGTTATATTCCATATATATTGTCAGGATGTTTGAGAGTGGTTTTGGACCTCCATGAGTTATAATGTAAAATCTAGTTTTTGGAGGATCCTTCAAATTTCCAGACAGTCAAATTTCAGGCCATTTCAGGATCAGAATGACATTCCAGACTTTTAAGGCGAGTTCACTCTGACCTTGATGTAAGGGACAAGACCTAGGAGGACACTATGCATTCAACCAAGGTTTGATTTAGCAACTTGAAGCGTGACTAGATAGTACACAAAA
Source organism: Cryptomeria japonica (assembly GCF_030272615.1). NCBI lineage: Eukaryota > Viridiplantae > Streptophyta > Pinopsida > Cupressales > Cupressaceae > Cryptomeria > Cryptomeria japonica. The sequence goes on from NC_081408.1 coordinate 737,113,344, forward strand.
ACCCTAGGAATGATCTAAATAACCCCTAATCACTCAACTGACCTAACCTCCTTCATTCCACCTTGAGGAGATCCACCTGAATTGATGACCTTTGAGAAACTCAATCCCTTCAATGCAAAGGCTAAGACACTAAAACGACCAACAACAAAACTAAAAGAGCTAACCCTAGAAAGCAAAAAGTGGGGGTCTTCATTTGCAATGGGGCGATGTGTGAGTTCCTCACAACAGGGATGTTTCTTAGAATTTTGAAAAAAGGGGGTGAGCTGGGGACATTTCCTACCTGTCCCCACATCCCAAAAAATCCCCCCATGGGGCACAAGGTTATTTTTGGCAAGGGACATGTCTCTGAGGAGCATATTTTCAAACCCTTATGGCCTCACAATTCCCCCTTCCATCCAACATATATATAGCCTAAAAACTAAGAGGTCCAAGAAAGACCAAGGTCAACTATAGTCCCAAGGTAGAACCTAAGTTCAACAAGCACACTATTTAATGCTACCATACACAAGCACTCCTTACAGTTTCCAAGTGAAGATGTTCTTGATGTCTCGTGTTGGTGCTCCCAAAATTTCAATTTTGCCAAAGAAAATACTAAACAGAAGCCCCAAACAAGTAGATACTCTACCAGCATGCCTTTCATGGCATAACAAGCTAGCACACATTATAATTGGGCTTTATTCAATAATGGGTGCATGAAACAAGTTTTAAATTGTCAAAAATCTCTTAATTTCAAGGGTTTTTTAATTTTGCCGAGTTGTTGCCGAGTCATAGCCGAGTCACGAGTCAAGTCGGCCTTGCCGAGTCCGAGCCGAGTCTGAGTCTGGGAACTTTGATGATGTCACATTTATAAAATGTAAACCATAAGAAACATAGGTATTTCAGTAATGCTAGTGATCATTTATGATATGCCTAATACTATGTACAGTGGAATCCCTTTTGAACCTAAAATTTTTACTAGGTGATAGTTCAATGTGGGCTTGCAAATTATTATTTTCTGTCTGGCCTTTATATAGCCACAGCTGGGGACCATGTTGAATTGAATCTTAGCGTGCAGGAAACCACCCTTTTATTCTAGGAACTTGCCATTTCTTTTATATACAAAAGTGTCATTGTATTGGATTACTTTATTTCACATTTGTAGTTTTTGTAAAAGTTATTCTGCCGTCTGCCCACTTTTTAGCAGAATTTTTTTATGGCCGAATTTGAATGATTTTTTTATAAAAATTTGAAATTCGATTAAATTCGAACCTCATCCATGAAAATCGCCATATTCTGTGACTTAGCTTCCAGGCACCACCATACAACCTTTGAAATGAAACTCCACAGTCTGTTCTTACTGTTGAAGCTAATTGGTTGACTCCACAAGTCGAACTCCTTGGTTTGCACTGTCTTTCCACGCAAGGAAATATCAGTGACCATCTTCAGAATGCATATTCAGCAATAGTTGCTGCTCTGTTATAGGCACCAAACCAAACAAGATCTAGGGCTGAAGAAAGACCACGACTCAGGGAAGGTGGAAATGCTGCCATGACCTGAAGGGAATACTCACACCATCCATTCCATAGAAGTTTGCTGCCAGCAAATAAGTAGCGGCCACCTAGGAATTGCAAGACTAATAGCGACAGGCTAGTGAACAGACCCAACTATGCATCTTCTTCACAAGAGTTGGTTTTCCTTCATGCGTAGACTATCTTCCCAAAATAATGAATTTGCCTAGAAAAATCACCAATAAACAATCCCACACCAGAAATATTAAGTCCATGCTCTATATCGTAGAGTTTTTGTAAGAAATAAGAGCAGTTGAGCCGGCCAATATTAAAAGCATCAGGAATACTTCTGCAAGAAAAACCTTCAACCACGCTAAATACAGATACCCTAAAATATTCCACAATCATGAGAGAGCTCATGCCTTGGAATGATGCCGTGGAAAGGAATTACTCAGTCGACTATTTTCATACGCAAGTCCAATGCTTTTTCTATGCCAGAAAACACGAATTTCTATGCTAAGAATGAATGTAGAACGTTAGTGTGACACAGATATTCATGCAATCAGTAGAAATTGATTCGACCCTCCAAAATATTCACTAGGTTCAGCTCCACGAAAGATATGAATGGAAGTTCGACAAGAAACTATAAAATCTTCAACACGGCCCTTATTCCTCCTTACGCCAAGATACAGATATTCATTCCCGTGGTTGCCGTGTAGGAATATGAAGGGTCTCGACTGGTAAACAGGCCATTTCAAATTTTTTAAATCAAACCATTTATATTGTCATCAAATAATATAATCTCCAATTCCTTAAGAAGCAGCACTTAATATGACAATAATAATACTTTATTCCAAAATAATAAAGCTCCACAACAATAAAGACGTCCAATTGATTATAGAATAAACAGTAACTCCCAAACTTTGCAATTTTGTCTCAGGATGAGACTTTACAAAATTTCCAAGCCTCAACTTTGAATCCAATTGCAAAATCTGAATGACTCCGCCAAACACCAGCTAGGGTGGATAGTTTCACCACTGAAACTGATCCTCCCAAGAGGGGTTTGTGTCCTCAAGAGGCTGAGCTGGAACAAGCCCAAACTCTGGAACCACAAGGGTTACAACGACAGATTAAGAATAAACTTCAACTTGACTCCAATAAGCCTCTCAGTGCGTTTTTTATAATCCTTAAGAAAAACTCTTTGAATTCTCCTTTTCAGCTTCCCTCTCTCTTCATATTTCATTTTCTTTTCATATTTCCTTTCTTTTGATTTTTTTTTTCAAATTTTAAACTTCAACCTGGGAAATAGTAAAGTGGCCTATTGACATTATGACATAATTTTATAATGACCTTATTAAATCAATAAATCATAATTTTAATTGTTTAATTCTATTTCTAGGCCAGATGAAAGGGGAACTTTACAATTTGAAGTAAGAAATACAGGGACAGGTTGTGTGAATAAGAAGCCGAGTCAGTTTGCCGCTAGTGTGTGGGAGTAAAGAAACAGCGAATCATTTCTCTGCTGGGAAAATGTTGACTGGGCAGTGGCTTGGACAACTACTAATTATCGTGTAGTTCCCTGTGGCTGGCTGTGTGCCTGTAAGCATGGGTAATCTGATTTCTGAGCAATAAATTCTGGGTGTTGTTGTTTTAAGTTGGATTTTTTTGGTATTGTCAATTGTGTGTGAAGCTGCTAAGATTCGTTGATTTTCGCTATGCCCCCTATCTTTGTTTGCATCATTACTAGCATAAAAGGGGTGTGAAATTTTTAAGCATTGTAGGTAAGTATTAACAGAATTAATAGTGCATACCAGATAAAGGAGTAAAAGCATATCTTTATTTGCACTTGAATTTATTATAAAGTAGAGCTGAGATGGTCAGCCAAGGATCAAAGTTGATCCAACTAGATCATATTGCTTTCCTTGACGATACAAAATCTATTTAAAGGACCTCCCAGCTGCCAAGAGGAACACAACCATCAACTAACTCTAATAACCTATCAATGTTGACAAACAATTAATACATAGTTGGATAAACCATATTATTAAAATATAACAATAGGCATTGCACACTGAATACAAGTATTGGTTTATACATTCTATTGCAAATTGAATGGAAGATGAAGATGCCAAATCATAGCTATAGGTAAATCTAAATCCATGTTAGTGAGTTGTACATTGGAATGTGTGAAAATCAGATTCACTGGTAAAATTATCTTCATCATTTATAAACTGGGAAAAGATTACATTTTATAGAAATACAAAACACTGTAGATATTTAAGAAGACACCTACTTCTAACTAGACACCTACTTCTAACTACCTAATACTGTAGACATTTAAGATGTCTAACAGCCAGTTACATTATTGACCATTAACAGTAATAATATTAAATATTATTCTAACAGAATGTCCATGTTGGTTGCAGGTCATTAATTATATTGGATGCTTTTGCCACTGCATTTTGTCACAAGCTCATATTTCAGCAGAATTATTTCCTTTGACAGATGTTACTAACCCAATGCTTTTTCCATATATGTCAGGGAAAATAAGCTCCTGGATTGATTTAGATTCTGATGATGAGGTGGTCAGAAGGGACTCTGAAACTACTCTAGGACAGGAACTAGCGTGGGCAGCTCATCTCTCATTGCAGGTATTTTTTTATTTTCTATTTGGTTGCTTTTGTTTTTTTGTTTATTGGTTACTTTTTTAATTTTCAGGGATGATTTATGGGCTGATATTTGCCACTTTGTCATCAAAAAATAAAATGATATTCACCTTATTTCTATAATTTAATTTTTCTTTGATAATTCATTAAATTTGTATATAAAACATTTAAAATCTCAAGGCAACAGAAAAAAATCTTGTTAATTAATGTCAATTTGAGTATTTAATATTGAAATAAATTTGGCTGCATTTGTAAGCTTAAAAATATTTAGGCTCTCTTAAAATCAGTCTCAAGTCAGTTAGCAAAGTTTAAAATGAATGAACCCGCTCTTCATGTTGTTGATTGTTGCCTCCCCTTGTATTGCAGATGCTATGTATTAAATTTTCTTCACAAGCACTCAATCTAGGTGGTCAAATCATGGTCATCAAATTATATTAAATCATGATTTGAACTGTTGCAACATATTGTGTAATAACTATTATAATTTATATACCCATAATGTAATTTTCTTCAATTCTTTAGTAGTCCTTTCGATCCGTGCTTCATGAAATCCAAAGGTTGTCAACTATTCTAAATCAATATCATCCCTTCTTCCTAGCCGATGGTCAATGATTATTATACTTTTTCTGAAAGATTCCAAACTAGATTCTTAACCAATCTGCTGATTTTGTTTCAATTTTTGATTTTGACCAGCAATGGAATTCGTTGGGTTTGTTTTGGTTTTTTGATGTTTTTTCTTATTTTTTTGTGTTTTTTGACTTTGAATGAATTTTGAATGCGGAATACAAGACAAAAAATGACTGAAATATAATTCCAGAATTCTGAATTTAATAACAGCAAATATAAAAACAAATCTTTGAAGAATTCTCTACCAAGAAGGATAAATAGCATACCAGGAAGCCCCATGCCTAATCTGGAATGAAGGTTTTTATTGATATTTAGCAAAATAATGATGTCCAAAGCAGATCCAGGCCTCCAATGAGGTTTATTTGCTCTAAAAATAATTTTCAAAAACAATTCTTGCACAAATGGATAAGACTGCTGCTGATTCCCTCAGCGCCCAGGAGACTTCACTGAAATTGGTCAAATTTCCCCACTGATTTGCTCATATCTCTCTCCAAAGTTGAGATAAGCCTGAAAGAATGATTTATTTCTTTATTCCTAATGCTGACAATGAATTTTGTAAAAAACCAGCTGCAAAACCCTCTAATTTATTTTCTGTGAATTCCCAGGCAAGCTAAGAGTGTACGGCTGGGCTGGGAGAAGTATGGCTGGCCATAAACTGCAATAATTTCACCAAATTGTGTCCTCTATCTGCTCAGATCAGATTCTCATGTCCAAAAGTTTCTGTAGCTGTCAAAATTCCTCTGATTAATGTTGGTCAAATAGATGCATTCCCAGCACTCCAAATTGATAGAATATGAAAGGGTTTTCATCCTTCCACTCAGAAATGGAGGTCTTCGTCTCCAATTCCAAACCGGTCACCTGCAAAATACGTTGCAGACCTGCAAGAAAGTATTTCTTCTTAAAAATCCTCAATCATAATGCTCCAAAATGAACCCCAATGCCTTCTTTTATGCTTTTTGCCCTAAATCGATCCCCTTTGTGGCATCATTAGAAGATTCCAATGGATTCTTTCCCCTTCATGAGTTTGATTTTGCTAGAGGGTCAGCTCTTCATTAAAAATGGCCCACCTTTTAAATATAAAGTCTTAATCAATTAACTTTTTCTAGTTTTAGAAAAAGTGACTTTATACATTATATTATAAAGTCTCAATATAAAAGCTAACCAAAGCAAAGAATTGACTAAATAAGGGTCCCCTTTGGCTAGCCAATCATCCCCTATTCCGTGAATTTGCATGTGGAGATGGCTAACAGGCAAATCGATGCAACCGAGTAGCAACTAGAGAAGTGGGGACATACAATCTTTCATTCAAATACTTTCTTTGAGATGGGTTGCACTAATTTTGTAAAGACAGAGTCCATCTGCATTTTATAATGTCAGGAAGTTATTTGAAAATTTGCCCAGTGTCTGATTGAGCAGAATGCAGTGCATCTCCATTCAAGCTATTAATATAATATCCTCTTACTTTCAGGGGGGTCATGGTGCAAACATCATAGGTTTATTATTTTAGATGTTTTATTGAAAAATTGTTCTTTGATTTTGGTTTCTCCTTATCTAGAGCAATTCTTTTTGTAGCCCTATGCATTGCAAGATTTTGTGATTTACAAACATTACATGTTGATGCATATATATATTCTAAACTATGGTAGTTTAATGCAGGCATGTCTTTTGCCAACACCTAAGGGACTTTCTTGTGCTAACTATGCTCGGTGTGTAAATCAAATTTTGCAAGGTTTTCACAATATGCAGGTATATATTGGAACCTGTATTCTGTATTTAGTATTTAAAGAAATAGTTTTAATTATTGTCATAACATAGCTTTAGAAGATTACCGTATAGCTTTGAACTGTTTAGTGTCAAATGTTATTTTTCTTTTTCTTTTTGTGTGGTGAAGTTAAAGAGACATTAATCTATTGGTAGTATCAAAATCATTTCAGAACAAAATGATGGCAACTAAGCCAATACAGTCATCTGTGTAAAAACTTATTTGCTTTTTGTATCTTTGTAGTTGTGGCTAAGAGTACCTATAGGTTTTGAAAGTGAAGAGTCTGAGGACAACCCAGAAAAGAATGACACATTTTTGGTAAGTTACTATTTTAGTTGGCTGAAAACTCAGTACCAATGTTTAAGCACCGATGTTTAACAAGATAATAAGTGTGCATCTCTTTAAGTAGTGATTTTGTTATTCAGCATTTGCATTTTTTAGACTTTTGGAACTTAAAAACGAAATCTTCATTCTCTTGTTGTTGTTTTGAGTTTGTATATTGGGAATGACATTGAAATAAAATATTTGGTATCAATATTTTCATTTATTCTACACGTGCCATGACTACCAAATATTTTGGATTTCCATCCATGACAAACTTGGAATCTTGATCGATCAAAGTTTGACTCATAATATTATCTTTGTTGATTTAAAATGCCATGGGAGAATCCTACAATATCTTTGTGTAAGTGATTTTGAAGTATGTTAATTATTGAATTATGTGATTGCATTTTTCAAATTAATCTTCATTGATCCAGATTTCGGAAGAAGTGGTTCTGAAGAACCCATCTCTTATGACCATGAATGGTCTACTTAGTCCTCATTGTATCTAGGTGATGCTCAGAGGAGTAAGTATCAAAAATTTTAGGAGATCAGCCATCTCAATTCTACAACCAACTCAAATGTACATAACCATGGGGTTTAATTGAAGCTCAAGTGTGCTTAACCAAGGAGTTTAAGTCTTGCTCAAGCATGCTTAACATTAGAGTTTACCCTACAATCAAGCCTACTTAGCTTGCTGCCCAATTTGTAAAATCTTAATCAAGTTTTTTATCTTATGAATTTTTCATCTAAGATATTGGATCTGCCAAGGGATCGGTTGGATCACGGTTTGGTTTGATCCACCTATGAATATGTGCAGGACGTGGGGCAAGGGAGGTAGACAAACCTAGATGAACTTGGACGAACTTGAGGAGGATCCAGGCAGATTCAATCAATCCCACGGCGAATCTGTTGATTCTCTTGCAGTTCTAAGGATTTTTATTTTAATGTTTTTTCTGAAAAAGAACACAAAAATACTGAGAGGGGGGGGTGGTGCATTGTTGTGACCATTTCACACATCGCCCCATAGCAAATGGGGACCCCCTCTTTTTGCTTGTTTTTCGCTCGTTTTCGCTTTTGTTTTTAGGGTTTTGTCAGTTAGTTGGTCGTCTGGATTTAGGGCCAAGCCTTAGGGTTTTAAATTTTGCCTTTTCAAGCCAAAATCCAGTCATTTTTGAGAGCTTTTGAGCTTCTTTTCTAGAATGCAAATTTTGAATGCAATGATTTCGCCAAAATGGTCTAATTTTCAATTGGAATGTTCATGCAGAGCTTAAATTTGTCTAAGTGTTGACCGTCAATATGAAATTTTGTCTGATTGAATATTTTGACCAAATTTTTACTTTTTTGAATTTTGATCCGGGGCATTGGAATTGATTTGTTTTCGCCTCGTGAAGTGTTAAAATGTAAATTTTTTTGTTATTTTGGCCTGTAGGAGCAAAATCACTCCTGTCCCTCAGTGAAGGACGGGAGCTCAATTTCAAATATCTCATCATCCTTGCAGAGTCCAGACAAATTTTACGTTTGAAGTGATGGAGAACGACGAGATCTTTCCATTGAATATAAATTGAAGATTTTCATGAGCACAGAAATGCCTCCAGGAGGAAAATCGCTCCTGTCCCTCATTGAAGGACCGGAGCTACAAATCAAATTTCGCCTCGTCCTTGCAAGATTTTGATGACTTAGCAATTTGAGGACGTCCAAGGGAGGATGCTTTGCCAAATGAATATAATTTGAGATGCAAAAACGAAGGAAAATGACCTATATTGACTAAATCGCTCCTGTCTCTCTCCAAGGGACCAGGGCGAAGTACCTTGTAGCTCTCGTCCCTCTCCCAGGGACCAGAGCGATTTCCTTCATTTTGCAAAATCCAGACAAAGGTCAAGGCAAGTTTACGTTCAAAAACAAAGGAGAATATGAGATGAACGCATTGAATATAAATTGAAGATGTTTGGGACGTCCATACCAGTGTTAAATGCCTAGTTCGCTCCTGTCCCTCAGGAAGGGACCAGAGCGATTTTTGATATAATTACCTTTCTTGCAAAATTACAAACAATGTCAAGGCATGGACGGATAGAGTGAAGAAGGACAAGTCCGTTGAATATAAATTTGGAAGGTGACAAAGTGAAATGAAGGCCACAAGACCCAGATCGCTCTTGTCCCATGGGAAGGGACCAGAGCGATATCTACATAATGGCGTAAATTTCAAAAGGCAAACAAGTTTCGAGCAACCAAGAAGGTCGAAAGGACATCATTCCACGCAATGAAGATAATTGCAAGTTGATAAAAACAAGAACAAGCGCATAATGGTGAACTTCGCTCTTGTCCCTCAGGAAGGGACCATGGCGATGTTAGATGCATTGATCATTTTGAGCAAGATTTACGTAAGGACAAGATTACGCAAGGTCTTAGAGGGTCCACGGAAAGGTAGAAGGGTGATGCATGAAGATTTCAAACGTTAAATAATCACCAAAATTGACTTAGGGACCATATCGCTCCTGTCCCTCTCCAAGGGACCAGGGCAATTTGCTTTGGATCCTTCGTTTTGCTTCAAGTACGTGCTAAGTCAAGACTTCATAAGGATAAACAAGGTTCAAGCCACCATTCGATGATAACATACAAGAGTTTTAAACGTCCAAACATTGCTAATCAAGGTAAAAGCTCATATCGCTCCTGTCCTTTGGACAAGGACCAGGGCGATCCTATCAAAAGCGCTCATATTCCTCCAAAATCGAAGCAAGGCGAGGTTAAGCAAGACAAGGGACGGCGTTTGGAAAACATCACAATGAAAGATCGAAGGTCAAAAATGCATATTGAACGTGAAAAAATCAAGATCGCTCCTGTCCTTTGGACAAGGACCAAGGCGATACTATCAAAACACTCACGTTCCTTCAAAGGTCAAAGCGAAGCAAGGTTAGGAAGTGCGAAGGACGACGTTGAAGGACATTGCAAAGGAGATCGAAGTTTAAAAGTCACCAAGATCAAGGAAAAATGTGGATCGCTCCTATCCCTCTCCAAGGGACAAGGGCGATGATCCTTATAACATCGAAGGTACCTTGCAAAAGCGAGTGGGACGTGCGTGGAATACACAAGCGATGATATTATTCGCCTTACAATGGAGGTACGAAGGTCAAAGATACAAGATGAACATAAAGACATGGAGATCGCTCCTGTCCCTCTCCAAGGGACAAGGGCGATGTTAGGCCAAACATATGATATTCTTTGAAAATCACGTTAAGTCAAGGACGCACAAGGTTTTAAAAGGCATTTGGAAGATGATACAAGGAAAGGATCGTACCAAAATGGAGAATTTTAAGCAAAAACCTTAGGATCGCTCCTGTCCCTCTCCAAGGGACCAGGGCGATAATGGTCATAAGATGCACTCGCTCGCACAAGAAAGAAATTCAAATTCGAAGGACCACCAGATGATCGATTTAGGACGTGGAAATGAAGGAGTTGAACGTTAAAAACGCAAGAATCATGCCAAAGATGGTGAATCGCTCCTGTCCCTCTCCAAGGGACCAGAGCGATGAGGTACGTCCCTTTCATTTTCATAATTTTGGCGCCAAATTAAACAATTCGAATTTCCTTAAATGCTAAATCGATTTAAAAATTGAAAATCTTATTTAAATTGGCATTTAATATGGCGTTGATCTTTATTAATTATTTTTTTTTGCCTTTATTTAAAATCGAAATTCTCATTTAAAAAACGCAAGGCATTAATAGTTAATTAATTACTTAATGAAAATCGAATTGGAGCGCTCATATATGGAAGTCGGCCTTGTTATGTCATTGCAAATCATTTAAAAATCGTTTGAAATTGTTATATTTTATCAAGTCGGCCTAAGGGATAAATCGATGAGAGCGCTATATATAGGGGGGTGAAAACTATTATTTTCACATCATTATTTTACCTCTCTACATGCGAATTAAGGAAGACGAAGGAAAGTGTTAAGTGTGTTCAAAGATAGTGCGGATATTATCCAAGGTGGCGCGAGTTTCATTCATCCAAAGGTGGCGCTAGTATCATCTTGTGTGGAGTGCGAAGTGTGCTTGAAGACCAAAGGTGGTGCGAATTTGAAGATCACGCCTAAGGCGAATTTGCTAAGGACTTGAAGACCACGCCAAAGTACGAATTTGAAGATCCATTTGAGACCACGTCCAAGGCGATAATTGAAGATCACATTCTTTCCAGAGGTGGCGAAGTCAATTTTGAGGGGATCATATTGAAGATTACTTCATACCTCAAATTTTGCCTAGGCAAATTTTGTTTTTGCATTCTAGAGTTAGCTCTCTATCGAGGTATGGCGATTTAATTGTTATTGTTTTATTCATTTATCGTCATATTTCAAATTTTGAAATTTTGATCCTTGAATATCTCTTAGCTCAATCGTTGTATTTTAGGAAATGATAACTCTAGAGACTTATCATGAGGTTTCCTAAAATTTATCTCTCTTATTTACGTTATTTATTGCAAAATCTATTTCTTAATAATGAAATGTTGTGTAGGTATGGCGACCCCAAAGGCGGGAGCATCCACCAGTCGCTCGGCTCTCATGAAAGAAGATCAGAAGACCGAAGAAGTGGAGACCAAGATCGTGTCCAAGTGGAGCAACATTGGAGATACCAACTTGGGGAACTTTAGCACGAAGAAGTTCCGAGAGGTCCCTTACATCGGCAAGCCATCACCTGTCGCCCGGAGAATAATAGAAAGTGGCATCATTAAGGCGGCCGGTTTTCCTCCAGCCATTCAGTGCCACGAGTTGATGATCGAGTGTGCCCGTCATTACAATCCACAGTCCAGGACAATTGTGTCCAACGAAGGAAACACTTTGGCATACCTTTCAGAGGAAGCCGTAAGTGAAGCCTTCCATCTTCCAGAGCACAGGGACATGATATACAAGAGCATTGAAGGAGCCAGATCAGTGTACGATGATGATCCAGATGCTTGCCTAAGCATAATCAACAAGAACTGGCTACTTAAGAGTCGTCCCCGTCTGAGCAAAGTACCGAACACACCACACAGGATTGATTTCCAAGAGGAGTACAGAGATTTGATCACCATGCTCAACAGAGTTACAGGAGCACCTCATGCCTTCTATTTTGAGAAATGGATGTTTTACTTCATCCAGGTGATTGTTCAAGGAAAGGGTACAATACATTGGGCTAGGATAATTAGCCATTGCTTAGACGTACAGTTGAGAAGACTCAGGGCTACTAAGTCCTTCCACATGAGTTCATACGTCATCTATGCCTTAATCAGGAGCGTTGAGTACGCAGGATTACCTCACAGAGGAGTGATTGGAAGAGGACCCGGCGAGGTCAGAGTTTGTGAATCCTATACCTACTTGCATCATCCACCGGGGAAGAACTACAAGTTAATCAATGATACTTTCACGATGAACATCACAAGGACGTTGCAAGGAGGGATTCACAACAGATTATCTCAGGATGCCCAGGAGTTCATCAAGAGGTACGGTGCTTGGTTCATTCAGTTTCCCAAGTTCACTTACATTAGAGTGTATGGATGTCCTTTACCTCCATACATGTTGCCAAGGTACCCGACAGACAGAATTGTGTTACTTGAAGTAACAAGGCAGTTGGCAGCATATGTGAAGGCATTCAGACACAGACATCAGAATGGAGTTCAGGTACCTATTATTTTGGGTAATTCAGTTGAGGTATGTCCTAATGTCTTAGCCATGGATGACGCAGAGAAGGAGTTAGCCTTGTATCCTTTTTCATCTTTTGCTTGGAGGAATAGTTTTGATCCACATGGACATTTAGAGGAGACGGTCGGTAGAAGATTTAGACATGAGTACCAGATTGAAGATTTTATGATGAATCTCCTAGATGATCTCGAAGTGAAACGTAAGATACATTCTAGATTGCCTTTGGATTTCATCAGGAAATGTAAGATTTACAGAGTAGCCGACCAAGCTCAGGACAACGGCAGGCACATCCAATCTTCATATGATAGAGAAAGCAAAACAATAAGTTTGAATTGGAATGAGCCCGAGGCCGTGGATTTAGATGATTTGATGGCACCAGTCTTGTCTTGTACTCGCAGATGGGTAGACGTTCAGCATCAGAAGTTGAGAGAACAAGGCATAGCCATGTCTTTTACTTTGGAAGAAAAGCCAGCCGAAGGTGGAGCCAGTGTCAGTGAAGGCAATCCTAATCCTAGGAATTCAGGTGAAGGTAACCTTCGATGTGCCAGTGAGGGCAATCTCCATTCGAGAGGTTCAAAGAGAAAGGAAAGATCAGAAAAGAAAGAGCCTTCCAAGAAAAAGCAAGGTGCTAACAAAGATCAAACACCAGGTACTTCTTCCAGGCCAGAGGATAGAACAGTTCGAGTGGAAGAATCCATGGAATCGATGGTACAGAATGACAGACAGGAAGAAGAACAGGCACAGCATGTTTCATCCGATGGATCTCTCCAAGACTATGATTTAGATAATGATAATGAAGTAACATCTCCTCCCAGACAAGAAGAAATAGTACATAAAGAGATTCAAGTTCAAGAGACAAGATCAAATATCCCAGATTGGTTAAAGGAAAGATTAACTAAGGTGATCGTAATTGAGGACGAGGACAGTGCAATTGATTTAGAGAGCCTTGTTGGACGTTCACATATGACAACAGAGAAGAAGAAGGCTACAAAGATGTCCAAGATGGTTCGAGATGAGACTGGATCTAGAAAACTGCAGATAGCTACACCGGCAGCAGACAAATATGAGGGTGAGATCCTAGCAGAAGACTATCATATACAGACTATTGAGTTAGGACCGTCCACAGCAGAGCAGACTTTAGATGATGCCACCGACACATTTGAGGCATTGAAGGACAAGTTTAGAGAAGAAGTAGAAAAGAATAGAAAGCTTGAGAAAGAGGTCGGTGCATGGAGGACATATTTCAGTCACATCAATGAACCTTTGGGACGTCAGGATCCAGTTAGATCACCATTGCAGGCATTACCCCTTCAATCAATCAATGAAGCAGAAAGATTCAGGAATATGGTCCAGCGTACATGTAGTTGGATGGATAGATCTCACATGGTGGCCATTGAGTTTGTTACAAGGATGTCGAAGATCACCCATCAGGCTATCCAACTTCTTGAGATTATTCACAGATTGATGGCAACAGTAGCTGCATTTGCCCATACCAAGGACGTTGTCATCCCTGTCTTGAAAGTTATAAGACACACATCCAGGAGAATTTTAGCACAAGAGAGGATCTTAGAAGGTGATTCTCACAGTTTGTTTCAGTGGTCAACCTTACTCCATATAAAGAGTGTTCTCTTTGAGGACATCAGTGTTAGATGTGGTCAAGTTGAGGAGGTGATCAATCCGATCCAGGACAGAGTATTTGAGGTACTTCGTACCATTCTTGGCAGAAGGATCGAGGTCGAGACAGATGTGGATTTACAAGAATTTGAAGATAGAATCAAGATCATCTTTCGCAAGGACGCAGATGTTACAGATGAGCAATATGATCAGATGTATGCCACCATGCTCCTGATTGATAGAACAAAGGAACTTGAACCTACTTGGGACACAGCTCTTCTAGATGCATTTGATCAGGTTATCCACTTAGAAGAGAGTATCAAGAATCTTCCCGAGATTCCAAGCACAGAAATCGAAGGAATCGTGACAAAATTCATTGCATATGCTAAGAAAGAGAATTGGAAGGGGAATAAGATTCTAGATGAAAGGTTGTTACAGATGACATGACATCTTATTTCTCATTGGTTGATACCTCCTAGATTTTTGTGCCAAATTTAATATTTGGCTATGTATTTAATATTGTTCAGTAAAAAGGAGGTCATTTGTAACAAACCCTAATTAGGGTTTAGGTGTCATGATCTTATCCATTGATTTACTTTCAATCTGGACCTTTCATTGTAACTGGGGATGCTATTTATACCCCCATTTTTCATTTCATTTGGAGTGAGTTAATAGTTGAATAGTCAGATAAGAGTGAAATAGAGAAATTAGAGTTAGAAGCAATTTTTATTTTGTAGCAAGATTGAGTCTTGAAGAGAGAAATTCAAGCAATTGTTGTATATGATGACTTGGAAATCAATAAAATATTGAAGTTATGGTGTTTTGTTGCAAATTTCTTAAGTTATCTTCATGGTTGTTGGATGTACTTGAATCACGCTCAATCAAAGTAGTTAGTTAATTTGAAAGGCTAAGTGTGAGATTTGATATTTGGTAGGATTCGCTATCCAAACCACTAGCTTCTTGCTGATTGTAGGAACGCCTTGCGTGGTCGACTGGAAAACATTTTGAGTCCTTAACCTTCAAGCATTTTCGCATCTAGGATATGTACCTTCGTAGTAGTGTCCTTGGTCTTTGATGCATTGAACACCATTATTACCTTAGAAGATCGCACTAATTTCAATTGAGTTGTTATCTTATGGCAAAATTGAAGTTGGTTGAGTCTTGCCAAATCTCATTCATGCTAAGTCGTTCATAGGGTTAGGCTAGATTAGACTTCCTTAAACCCTGTCCTTTTTCCATTTTTTGAAAGTTCCTTTTAGATTAGTAAAATCTTCGAGCTTTTGAATCCGTAAGACGCCTTGAAGGAAACAGCAAATCACATCATACCACTAAAAGCTTGTCCACACGTGGAGACCCCACTAAAAGAACCTTGGAGTCCATCTAACTGATCCTTTTTGCAGATCTTCAGCAGTTAGAGACTATTTTCTCAAGAGAGGATAAGATGCTTGTCGGTATTTTATTCTGTGTATGATTGTGTACAAAATACACGTCAACATGCATGAATCAGTGTTTTAACAAATTTAAACTTGAAATTATCAGAACATATAACAGTGAATACACATAAGCCCATGAACTCAGGATATCACGTGGAAAACCCTTTCGGGTAAAAAACCACGGCTCAAAAGCTTTCAATTATAATTCATGGGCACCAACCCAGGTTACATAAAGTGAGCACCAACTCATAAAAAATGCAGAAGCAACAACTTCAGATTACAGAAGCATACCAACCTTAAAAACAAATCTTCAATAATATGTTTTTTTTTGAAAAAAACACTCAGTTAGAAGCATACTTTCACATCACACTCTGATTTGTCGCTGTTTATAAACAGAGAATCCACTACATGTACCACCACCTAGCTTGAATAAATTGCATTACTGTAAAGAAGATAGAACTCTGTAATTTTCTGAAAAATTCTTACTAATCCATCACTTATTTTTTGTGCAATATCAGCATATTACACCCTTTGAATAGCTTCAAGAAAACTATCTTAATCTCTGCTCAAAATACATCAAAACCCACACACATTTTTTACCCATACTCAAAAAGATATCGTGCCTCCTATATCTTTAGAAGAAACAGATCATTACTTACAGAAAGTGGAGAGTTCCAGAGTTAAAAATACTTCATTCCTGATTTACCTGAGCACTCCAACACAAAAAAATACTAACTAAAAAAAATTGAATCATATTTTTATATATACTTCCAACTCTTTATGCCCACAGAGAAACTCTTAATCTTTTTTGATAAAAATGAAGTCTATTTAAAAAAAAAACTTTCCCCAAAATCAAACGCCTTGCACACCCAGAATTGTAAAAACACCTGGCACAGTCATGAATCTAAGAAACTGCCCGAAGCTCTTCCATAGTCAGGACAAAACAAAATCAATTTTTTAATCTCTCACACAGAGGATTACACATTGACAATTTTTTTCATATGTGGGTTGAAATCTGTAAAAGAAACTGATCGCTAAAAACCATCTTTGTCAGACCTGATAATTCCAACAGCTGATTTTAAAAAAACGGTTCAAAAATACCAATCGACGCCTCAACAAGAAGAAAAAAAAAAGAAAAACATTATATGATTTAACGCTAGTCCAATACCACCAGAATCTGAGAACCATGTGATCCAAAAAAAACACCACACATCCTCAAGCGCAGAAATAACGGTAAGATTTGGTAGAGAATAAAAACGTAAATACTGCCGACTTATCATCACACTGAGCACCCAAATATTCAGAAGATGGTTACAGGAATTTCTACGCATACATGGCATTTTTAACAGTCTGAATTTTCCAAGCAGTTAAAAGACACTGAATCATCAACCAGCAATGTGTCAATAACAACATTCATCTGGTGAAGATGTAACCTCATCACCGAAATCTCCCTTATACTCCACCTGTCAATTCAGAAAGCCTATGATCTGGAGTCTTTCTGTAGACACTGTAAATATGAACCACATCATACAACAACATACGGCAGCACAAGATCCAGAATTGTCCCATGTAAATAAAAAGCTTTGACTTGGTACATAAACACGAAGTCAGACAATACACGCACATACAGACAGCTGCACAACAAGTGACATGAATGACAAAATTATGCAACATTTTCCTCCTTTGACTTTGACCTTATAATCTGTTTTAGAATTCAACTTCTCCAAACTTAAGTGGAGTCTTCATGCAAAGCACCTCCATATGAATTTCTTTCAAATCAGAATTGCTCTCTTCCTTTGATATTTTTAACTTTGAGTTGCTTTTTATAGGAGATTTTAAGATGTCCATATAATAGGACTTTTTGAAAGGTCTATGGTAGAATAATTTGACCACGATAGACACAGCTGGTCTGACCATACTCTATTATTTCTTTTCATTACAATTCAGTGTGAAGGGATTCACATGTCCACTTTGCTTCTGGTTTCTCTAGATTTCTGTTTTTAAGATTAGGTATTCTGTTTGACTCTCCTGTTGGCATTGATTCAAATGTTTTCAAGCATAGATTTGGACTCCATATCGAGGTGGTTTGAGGGATGAATGCCTATCGTACTGATATTGTTTGTTGCCCTATTACCATTGACACTGAGGTGAAAATCAATTTTTTTTCTTTCTAGTTTGTTTAGTGGGTACATGTATGTATGCTTGAGTCTGTTAATATTGTACCCATGTTACATCTACTGTTGGGGCACACTGTTAAGTTTTGAATGATGTAGAGCATTGAAAATGGCCCATCGGGCTAAACTTAATGATGTTTTTACCCCTAATAATGGCTCACAGAAGGATATGAGCCACTTAACCAGAGTTGCAAAATGGTACTAATTCTTATTGTTTGGTTCTCTTGTTATATGCATGCTTTGAATATTGATGATGTCACATAAAAAGGTTTTGGTATTTTAGTGCCGCTAAGAAACTAATAATGGAATTATCGATGCGCATAACAAAGAGGATCAGAAGTTTAATGTTTTGTTTGGAAGTCAAAAATGGTGTACAACTGTAACTGCACATCTATTTAAAGAATGTGCATTTCATAAATGGCAAATTTTGTTTGAAATGTTGGTTTTGGAATATGGATAACTTAATTCCAAAAAGCCTCGGTAACATTGTGTTTATCTGTGAAATTTGACACTTAATATTCTTTTGCCTGAGAAGCTTAAAATCTGGTTTAGTGTACTGAGTAGCAACTGTTTGATGTCATCAAACAGAGACAAGATGCAGTGTATAGGAAACAAAGTGGTGATCCATGGGAGTGGTGGAATACATTTCGTTTGCTATGTGAGCACCATAGTCAATTGTCAATAGCCCTCGATATTTTGTGAGTTACACTAATTGTTTTGAAAAATATTTTTGTTTCAATTTTTTATCTCTCAAAGTGTAATTTGGCGTGGAAATTATTTGTTATCTAATTAAGAGATCAAAAATGTGCAATTTAAGTGAAATAATTTCTACACAGTGTGATCTCAAATGTTGACCAAAAATCTCTTTGCATTGTTCTAGGAAAATGTGTTGTTTCATTAAATATTTTTGTTAGGTAGGAATTCTTTCCAGGGAACTGATTAGAATGTTTGATATCAATGCACATAATCAAGGAGTTCTTTGCCTTCTCCAAATTCAGTTGGTCGTTGGACTGGAGAGCCTGTCAGAGCAGCCATTGTACATACTAATGTAAGAATGTTTTGAAGAGGTTGACTTTTGCATTCTGCAGGACTTGTTCATATCTTAATTAGTATCTGTTGTTGTGATTATAGGCCTTCTTAACCAATGCACATGGGTATCCTTGTCTATCAAAGCGCCATCAGAAATTACTCACGTCTTTTTTCAATTACTCTGTGCAGGTAGACCTCTTGATATTTTCAGATAATGGGTTTTGCTTTTAAATTGTTGGTTGTCATACAGTAGGGATGTGAAATATTTGCAAACATTTAGAGTTTTGAAATTGTCTTTGCAGATTTTTTTGAGAACATACATATGGATTTCACATGTTGAATTCACTGAAACGTTATATATTTTCTCTAATTCAATCATTTTAGGCAATGGGAGTTTCCATTCTTTGCTGTTAAAAATGAATAATTATTTTAAGATTTTTTATAATATTACAAACATGAGTTGAAGCCTGATTTATTAAAGCAATAATTCTATAATTTATATCTATTCTATGATGGTCATCTTAGTTGTCGACTTATTTAGCTTTTTAGTTCGTCGATTTATTTAGCTTTTTGCTTTTTAGTTTGTTAAGTGAAACTATTGCTTCTTTTATAAGAACATATAGTTTGCTTTTTAAATTTTAGCTTTTAGCTTTATTTAGCACTTTTAAGTGTTTTAGCCAAGCTTGCAAAACTCGGCGCGTCAAAGATAAAATCGTGAGTACTCGCGAGCCATAAACCCTCGCGAGTCACTCGCGCATATACTCAGTGCCGAGTATCTGATAAAATCGCAGCAAGTTTAGAGCGAAAAAACCGCAAAAAATTGCAAAAAAGGGGGAAATATTTGGCGCGAAAAAACAATATTAAAAAAAAAACCTAAAACACGTCTTCTATTTTCATTCCAAGCCGCGACAAAAGGTGAAAAAGTCGACGCAACCAGTGCAGAAAAAATCATGCATGACTAGGGCACAAAACGGACGATTGCAAGAGCAAAGATTGCAGATTTTTGACGTGACCAGGGGAGGTAATCGTAAAACTGCAGGCGAGGGCACAAATTGTAGATTTCAGAGCAAGATTGCAGGTTTATTATGAATTCTTTTCATATTGAAACAAGCAATTCAAAAAAATTTCTCCTACGATTCAGTTAGATTAAATTTTAAATTATAATATAGGTATTTTTTGGCATTTGCTATTGAAAATTTGAAAGTTAAACATTATTATTTGTTTGGGGTGAAAAAAAACTTAATATATTAAAAGAAAATGTGTGGTTTTGAATAATATTTAAAAAAAAAAGTATTTTCAAATGTTCGATAAAGTTGCCGAGTCCGAGTTTTTCAACCTTGGTTTTAGCTTAATGTTGAAGCTTTAGATTAAGGGTTCGTTCTTTTTAGAACACTGTCTTGTAATTCCTTT
This sequence comes from Cryptomeria japonica, assembly GCF_030272615.1. Taxonomy (NCBI): domain Eukaryota; kingdom Viridiplantae; phylum Streptophyta; class Pinopsida; order Cupressales; family Cupressaceae; genus Cryptomeria; species Cryptomeria japonica. The sequence goes on from NC_081408.1 coordinate 737,133,536, forward strand.
ATATACGCTTGTATATTCGTTATTAATTAATTCAATATCAATCGATTATCGATTCAATTATTTTTCATGGTATCCGAGCGGGTTGATGGGCTTTTTTAGGGTTTGGCAAATTTTTTAAATATTCGTGACCTCTTACTTGGAATTTATTCCAAATTTTTTTAATTGTTTTTTTTTATGAAAAAAAACGATCTTGCCATTTGCTAGGCAATTAGGGTTTCTGTTTGTAGGTTATTGATGGAGTCGTTTTTCTTTACAGGCCAGGCAATAAATTTTTTGTGGAATTTCTGGGCGGATTTTTTTGCAGGGTTCTGTTAGTTTGGAGTTTGTTTTGCAAGTAGTGCAACCTTTGCATTTTTTCGACGCGTGTTTTTGCTGTCGCGACCCCTTTCTTCGCCTGTTTGATTTAAGGCCTGTGATTTTTTTGGCCCGTGTCTGCTCGCGATTTTTGGCAACACATTTTTTTTCGACCGCACGATTTTGTTCTTCACGGCGGCGTGTTTGTTTACAGTGTTTTCGTAGGATTTTTGTTCTATGCGCGTGCTTTTTCTTTTGTTTGCTCGCTACTTTCCCGGCAGTGGATTTGCACTTTCCTTGCGCGATGGGTCATTTCTCGCCTGTAAATCGCTTTTTTTTCCACGAAATTTTTGTGTTCACTTGCAGATTTTGCTCTCTGCCTGCCAACTAGGGTTTTCAGTGATGCCAGCTAGGGTTTTTTTGGTTCGCTATTTTTTGGGTTTGCCTCTTTGGTTTCTTTGTGCGCCTCTTGTATGTTTTTTTTTGGGCCGAGGCAAGGGCTTTCTAGCCACGATCTTCAGTGGCTCTTGGTTTTGGTGGGCATGCATAAATTTTTCTGCTAGGGTTTTAACAATTTTTTCCTTAAAAATAATCTACAAAAAAAATAAAATCTGATTTTTCTTAAAAAAATAAGAAAATCGGTGGGGTTGTCGGGCATTTTGCCGTGCGACATTTTAGGGTTTTCATGATTTTTTCCTCAAAAATTGTTTGTGGATTTTCACGATTTTTTTCCTCAAAAATTGTTCTCAAGGTTTGTAATTTAAAAAAAAAAATTATCCTCTGGAATTCGCAAAGTTTGCGTGGGATTTTAGTTTTCACGATTTTTTCCTCAAAAATTGTTTGCTAGGTTTTCACGATTTTTTCCTTAAAAATTGTTTGTTGGTTTTTTCAAAATTTTCCTCAAAAATCATCTGTAATTCGCAAAGTTTGCTTGGGATTTTGTAGTTCGCGAATTTTTTAGGGTTCGACGGTTGTTTTCCTAAAAAATCGCGCTTTGTTGCAGTCAATTTTGAGTCGTACTTGGAGTTGTCAGGGCGAACATTTGCAACTGTGGTATCTTGCAATCTGTTTTGGAGTTGTTGGAGCAAACAGTGCTCAATACTCTTTTGCAAAAGGGTTTGCCGATTTTTCCTCAAAATCTTGGTTTCAGGCTCAGTAATTCACGTGTGACAGTTCTATAATTCGTGTGTGAGGACTACATCAGCTAGGATAGTTTTTGGTACTCTTGATAATTTACATTCTACATATCCCAGGAGTGTCTCTCTAGCAGTAGAGTGTTATTTGCATTTGTGATCAAAAGATCTAAAGTGTCTTCTGTAGGGTATTGAGTATGATGACTATTAGGGAGGGTATTAAAATAATAATTATATCTATTCTATAATGGTTATCTTAGTTGTCGACTTATTTAGCTTTTTAGTTTGTTGACTTATTTAGCTTTTTGCTTTTTAGTTCATTAAGTGAAACTATTGCTTCTTTTATAAAAATGCATAGTTTGCTTTTTAGATTTTAGCTTTTAACTTTATTTAGCGCTTTAAGTGTTTTAGCTTCATGTTGAAGCTTTAGATTAACGATTCTTTTTTTTTTAGAATACCTTCTTGTAATTCCTTTACATACACTTGTATATTCATTATTAATTAATTCAATATCATTCTATTATTTATTCAATTATTATTCATGATTAAGAAATACTATGAGGTTTTTGAGAGCTATAAAGTATTGGATGTGAGGAGATGCTATGTAAAGTTGTGTACTTTCAACTTGGATGTAGTTTATGGGAGTATAAAGACAGTTTAAGCAATAGATCATTTGTTCAATATCTCTGGTTGCTTTACTTGCTCGTCACTCTATTATTCATTTAGCTTTTCATTTATCTGTTCTTTTTTCTTTGATTGGTTGTTTTGTTGTTACAGATTGCCGTTGCTGTTTTAGAACACATTAAATGCAATGCAGCTTATCAATCACTTTGTATATGTGTAGATTTTGAGCTAGAGAGCTTAAGATGTTGAAATTATATAGTTGTGAGTGCACACAACTTTTGATATCAAAGTTTTTACCATACTTGAAAAGCATTGGACTATAGTAAAAATGGGTTTCCTTGATTTGCTTGGCCGCACCATCCATATTGGTGGGAAATGCCTGGGATGGGAGGGGAAAAAGGAAGGAAAGGTGGGTAGCCTCTCCGTAGTATAGTTCCCCCCCACAACCCAAATTTGTTGGGGAGGGAAACTCACCACTATAGTTCTGGTCCTTAAAATAGTAGGGCGTACTCTGTAGAATTGAAGGGCTTGACTGGTCTTTAGGTGCTCGACTGACACCCCTCCCCCCCGATCTATAGTAGGGGCTCCCTACTATAGACGTGGACAGTTTGGATAGGGCATGCATATACAGTGTTTTCTCTTCTCTTGATAGGGTGTGGTTTGCGTGGGAAATAATAATCCCAGTCTATAATAAACTAAAATGTTAAAATACAAATGTGTTTAAGTTTATTTTAAACCAACTTTTACACTTGAAAATTCTTTTCTTTCTTCTTTTGTTATTCTCTCTTTCGAAACCAGTTTTTGTTATACTTTTGATGTTTGTGCTTTGCCTTTTTGGAAAATGGCTATTATGGCTATTTTAACTTATTATATTCTCACGTGTGGATGCCTCATGCTAATCATATCCCTCACAACTTCCAGAAGGCAGCCAAAATCTCTAACATTGTGCTTGTAATATTCACCTCCTTAGTTTTTGTGCTTTTCAGACGGTCTCCAGCTTTAATGCCTAGTTCTTTAACATGCTGATTAACATAGTTTTTGTCTGCTATATGAAGTTGATCAATACAAATTATATTAGAGATGACTATTAACATTTTTCAACATCCACTTCTGTTTTAAG